>NC_080389.1:28343090-28681696 GCF_028751815.1 Salvia miltiorrhiza | reverse complement strand
GAGTTTTTTCTTCATTGTATGAATAGCCTCGAAGGCAATCAAAATGTTATCTTGGATCAACCTTCCTTCCACGAACGCAGACTGGGAACGGTCAATGAGGTCGGGCAACACCTTCTTTAACCTATTACATAGAACTTTAGAGAGAATCTTATAGATGACATTGCAAAGGGTAATGGGTCGGAGCTCCTTCATGTTTGAAGGTGAGTCCATCTACGGGATAAGAGAAACCATGGTGTGATTAAGACCCACAAGGAAACTCTCATTTTCCAGCCAAGAACAGCAGCTATGAAACGCATCAGCACCAACAACCTCCCAACAATTCTGATAGAATTTCGGATTAAAACCGTCCGGACCCAACGACTTATCTGGATGCATCTGAAAAACAGCGACTTTGAACTCATCCAAGGTGAACGACTTGGTGAGCTCCTCATTCATAGCTCCATCGATACCTGGATTGAGGCGGTCAAGGACGCGATAAAAATCAGTAACATTGTTAGACTCATCGAAAAGATTTTCAAAGTAGTTACGGGCCACAAGTCTAATGTCCTCCACACTTTCCGTCCAACTGCCATCATCCCACTGGAGACGAACAATGTTATTCTCCTTACGTTTGGCCGAAGCCATAGAGTGAAAAAATTTGGTGTTGCAGTCACCCTCTTGTAAACAGTGCATTTTAACACGCTGCCGCCAGTGCGTTTCCTCTTGAATAAGCAAGGCAGCGAGGTCGCGCCTAGCCTTCTTTAGTTTAGTGACAGAGTAAGTATCAGCTCGCCCTTGGAGTTTAGCAATCTAGATTTAGTAAGTCTATCCTTTCGATTAATGCGAGCAGCCCATATGGTTATAGACTCCGAGACATCAGTTAACCTTTCCGTGACAGTTATCCCATGAAGATTGATCCAATAGTCGCGAACAATCTTGGAGAAATCTGAATGGAGACACCACTTGTTTTCAAAATGGAAACGCCAAGAAACAGTGGAAGATGGCACACTTTACACCTCAAGAGGAGAGGTACGTGGTCAGAGATAGGAACCGAAAGAGGAGTAAGGATCGCGTTAGGAAAAAGATGTTTCCATGCAGACGTTACCATACCACAGTCAAGTCTTTCCTCAACAAAATGGGCAGTGCCCAAACCACAGGACCACGTATATTGGTATCCCATAAGTGGGATATCCGAGAGGCCACAATCCAGAATAGAGGTCCTAAATCCAGAAAAGAGCCAGTTGGGGTGTTCCACACAACCCTATTTGTCTCCGGGATCAAGGAGGTCATTGAAATCTCCCACTATAACCTACGGGAGAGGGTTAATGGTAGCAAGACGTTGCAGGAGATTCCAAGAATCCCGCCAACGTCTGATTTATGCCTAATTATTCTTATTCTGGGGGTTTGATTGTGCTAAGTCTGAGTTAATTGTTCTAGAATTTGGTGCGTTTATGAGTCTGTTTGATGCTTTGTAGGAGATATTGATAAAATAGGAGGAAGAAGACTATGTTGGAGATTTCGGATCAAAAATTGCTTAATTGGGTCGTTCAAAGTGGTGCCAGCGCTGATAATCACTCGTCAGCGCTGATAAGGCCGCAGTGCTGACAATCCCTAGCCAGAGCTGACCGCATCCAGAGCTCACCATATCCAGAGCTGACCATAGCTAGAGCTAATCCCACGCCAGAGCTGACAACACTCCCCAGAGCGGTCAAGGCAGCCAGAGCCGAACTCCAGAGTCGACAGAGCTGAGTTCCAAAGCTGACCAAGCTGAATTCCAGAGCTACCAAAATTCTTCAGAGCTGCCTACATCTCCAGAGTTGCCTACGTCTCCAGAGCTGGCAATCACGCGCAAGGTCGCCAGAGCTCGAAATCTTTCACCAGCGTTGCCGTGACTTGCCGAGCATTATTTTCCCAACCTGCACTCTCCTGTGCGCGCACAACTCTATATTTTAAGCCCATATTTGATGGGCCCTCTTGTTCTCATTAGGGTTGATGAACGACAGTCTATAAAAGGGCTTAACTACGCTTAATCTTGATCATCTCAGCCTCCGGCACAAAAAACAGTTTAGGGTATTTTTTAGTTTTCAAAGCTCTTTAAGTTTTCTGAGATTTTGTTTTAGTTAGCTTTCAATTTCCGTTTTGCTTTAATTTTCCATTTCGAAGTTGTAATCAGTGACAGTGATTCGATTCTCGCGACGTTATTGATATTTCTTATTCATGTTAACTTCTTTGAATTTGCATGAATTATGTTGAAATTTCAATTTGCAATTTCGTTTCTATCAAATTAGATTAGGAGTTTTTATTTAAAGTTATTTAAATTCTTAGCGTAGTAGCTTTTAATTCTTAGTAGCCTTTACTTTATCGCTTTTAATTCTGCCTAGGGTTTAATAGTTTATTAAGTTGAGTTTTCAATTCAAAGCATTAGTTTAGTTATAATAATCAAAGTTAAAATTTACTGCTTTCGTTGTGATACAATTAGGAGCCCTGTTGAATCTTCCTTGAGAGACGACTTGGGTTAGCTTACACACTACAATAGATCTCGTACGATTGCGAGTCAATCTAGCATAGTGTTTAGGTTGAGTCAAATTTTGGCGTCGTTGCTGGGGAAGGTTTTAGGCGTTTTAATTGTGTCACTTTGTTTGTTGTTTTTATTTGCTTTGATTTTTTTTTTCTTTTTCTTGTTTCTGTCACTCTCTCCCTCCGGTGCGTTTGATCCGTTTGTTAGTGTTGTGCATGCAAGGATTTATTTCCAAACTGTAGGGAGGAGTTTGAATCCAGTTCAAACAAAACAATGAGCGCTGTATGCTCATTAGGAGGACCCGCAGCTGCAATCAAAGAGGATGTGTTATCACAGGGATTAAGGCAGCTGAAACTTCAACGTGACTTTGGTTAAGGGTTTGTCTAAGTCGGGCTAGCGACTTTAAAACTAGCACAGCGTGGGAGGCAACCCATGATTTTTTTTTCCGTTCTGCTTGTTCTTTGTTTTCTGTTAGTGTGTTTCTTGTTTTGGTGCCCTTCTGGTTGGTTTGATTTTGGGTGTTTTTGTTTGTGTTGCAGATGATGGGTATTACTGTGTTGCTGTGTTCGGCCGAAGGCCACCAGCGCTAACAAGGTTGCCAGCGCTGACATTCCCCTCGCCGAGTCCTTAAAGCTCATAGGCCGCAAACTCAAAACCCACGCAGCATACTATAAACTTTCGCTTGCCTCCCAAACCTGTCGCAGCCCGATTCCCAAACGCTAGTGATAGCGGGGTACGAGTATCGATACGACTAAAATAAATGAATAAAGGACATCACAACTAAAATGAACATCGGCGCAAAAGCTTACATCAAAACATGCCAAGGCAAAGACTCATAATTCGACTCAAGGGTGTATTCGTCAACATCGTTATGACTTCTTGAATATTAGGAATTTCAAGAAGAAAAGCAAAGTAGGTACTGCTTATTTTCCATAAGGAAGCCTAACATCGAGAGCAACACAGCAAAAGGCGTAACAATTATATGTATGAAGACATATAATTGCGAGTATATTGCTTGATTAGAAAGGAATAATGTATCAGTTCACTAAGGTTTTATCAACATCAAAAGGAAAACAAAGTTCATCATCCTTAAGACTCTAACATCAAAGGAAAACAGCAAGGAAAACTTCATCGGTGAAACCATCCCCACCAGCACCAGTCCAATCTCGCTCCAAAGCTTAACCTGCACATTTAGAAATATATGCAGGGCGTGAGTAATAATACTCAGTGGGCAAACACCGAAGGAACATCAAAGGCGCTCTTAGAGCTATATGTTTGAAACTTGCCATATCATCAGCAATACACAGAAATAAGTTATCATCAAAGAATCTGTGCATGCAGTTTTCATAATCATAACATCATAAGTAAATGATAGCGCAATCAAAATACTCATCATGTATGTACCACGTCTACAACTCATCATTATTATCGGTACTGAGAAGTAGGCCTCCTTCTCAAGCACCGTGACCGGCCGATTCGCTCAACGGCTCACAGTCACCTCAGTGTACACTAGCCCTGGCAGGATAGCTATCAACTGCCCAGGACCCGATCGTCTCATCTCAACAGTAAAGGGTATACAAGCTCAACATCATCATAAAAATATTGGCAAGTCAATAATTCTCAAACATCATCATAATCTCAAAACATCAAAACATCTCATAATTTCATCATCATTTAAAACAGTTTAGAAAAGCTCTTAAACTGTATACTCAAAATAATGCCCACCTGGAGTCCTTCGCTTAAGCTCGGATAGGAACAGGTGACTTACTTCTTCGTCTCGCTCGGGTCTTCATGAGTCATCACCATCATCACGAAAGTTCATGTGATAAAACAAACCTCAGTTATATCTCAAAACTAAAATCCAATCTCGTTTCATCAATAACTTCTCACTCAACGTCTGTTTACCTAGTAAAACTAATTCCCTAGGTATACTCAACTTCTAAGGATTCACACATCTTATTCTCGATTTAACTCTTAACTCGGACCATACTCAGCAAACAAGCACATAGGCATGTAGAACACATAAGCATACAACTTCACATAATATATCACAACAAACAAACATAAGTCTGACTCGGAGACCAGAGCAGAGAAATGCTCGGTGGTCAGGGTGGGAAAACTCAGCGGAGCAGAGCAGACTAGCTTGGCAAAGCAGAGAAGAAATACTCGCCAAAGCAGAGGAATGCTCGCCAGAGAAATCAACAGTCAGAGGAATGACTTCGTCAGAGGAATCGGTCGTCAGAGAAATCAATCATCAGAGAAATCAATCATCAGAGGAATCAGACGTCAGAGGAATCGACATCAAAGAAATCAAACATCAGAGAAATCAATCATCAGAGGAATCACGAACTCTCTGCTATGCCAGAGGAATGGCGAACTCTCTGTCGCTAGAGGAATGGCGAACTCTCGGGTCAAGGCAGAGAAATGAACTCGCTGGCAGGGCAGCGGAGAAATGAATTCTCTGGCATGCCAGCGGGGAAAAGACTTCTCTGGCATACTAGCGGGAAAACGAACTCTCTGGCGTACCAGTGAGGAAACGAACCCTCTGGCGTACCAGCGGAAACACAACTCGGTAGAGCAGAACAAGACTCAAGGCAGAACAGTGCTATCAAGAACATCTCGAAAACTCATCGACTTTTTCATTCCCAGAAAACATCAAACACTCTCAAACATCAAAATACTATCACTCAACATCATAGCCAACTCAGAAACTCATTTAAACACCACGTTCATCAATCATCACGTTAATCCTTTTATATACTCATGCTCATCATCAAATCATCATTCAAGGCATAACCTCAAGGATTTTCCAAATTTTTCATATCAAACTGAATTTTGTAAAAACTCAGATCTCAAGACTAAGCTTTGCAAAACACCTAAATCACTTCAAATCATCACATATAACATATTTCTCACCCCAATTTTAGAAAAGAACCAGAAAGATTTTTAAAGGGCATGAACCCTAATTTTCGAAAATGACGAAAAAGGTGGAGGGGGAGTTTCTCATGCTTCAAACACCCTTCTATACACATATAAAACATCATAGAAGCTATATCTATGCAAATAAAAATCACTTACCCAAGATTAATCAAAGAACAAAGTTTTCCTATTTAAATCCTCGTGATCAAGCTCCACGGTTCTCTTGTAATACAAGGATTTGGAAGTGTTTAAGCTTGATTTGGTGGATGATTTTGTTCTTGATGTGAACTTAGGAGATTTGGTGATTCATCTTTGGTGATCTTTTGGAGCAACATCGGTAGAGAGGGAGAGGAATTGGAGAGTGCCGAGAGTGATGAAGTGTGAGGGAGTGAAATGAATTTGGCTTACTTAGGAAGGATGATTAGGGACAAATAACTATTCCTCATTTAATGCATGGTTCCCTCATAACTCTACATACTTATCCCTTTCTTTAGTCATCCACACGTCCACTTGCAAGGCTAGGAAAATTAGCACATGCACAAATTGGATTAATAAATCATGTACGTGTAATATTGTGTGGTGTAGATAATCCATGTATGCTATTACAATTACTCACTTATAAGTGCACACATATCAGGTAAATCAAATAACTCACAAAGTTATCACATTAACAACATATCATCACTCGTTATTAATCTAATCGTCACTCTCGCTTAATCCTCTTTATAGTGACTGTCAATCACTACCTCGACTCTATCTCTCGTCCTTCATCTCAACATCAAAAACAATTTACCTCTCTATCTCAACTCTAACACCATTCTCGATTCTGTCAACATCTCTATTTTACTCATATTTCCATCCATCGATAACTTCCTCTCAATTTGTGTAAGCTAGTCTTTAACTCTTCAAGGTTCTCAATAGTATTTCGATGCTACTTCTAGGTAAAATCATCAAGGGTTCTCTCCTTCTTTTCCTCGACTCTATGTCGAACTCATTATTCCTATTTTCTTAATAGGACTGTCAATCTCTGATAACTCGGTATCCGGTAATTCTATTCCCGGTAGTCGGAAGTAAAATAAAATCTCGACTCAATTCAATCAGCATCTCTAACTCGACTCGTTTCTCAAATCTCATCACTCTAACTCCATCATTGGTTTGTCCACTCATAACTCTATTTAAAAGAAAATCTGTCTCATCTGGTCATAAAAGAAATAATCTCACATCTCGACATCTCAGTATTCTCAATAGTGTTAAAACACTATCTCCCAACATAAGGAAAAGTACGGGGTGTTACATCCTACCCCCCTTAAAAGAAATTTCGTCCCAAAATTTGAGTTATTCACCTTCGGGAAAAAGCTCTGGGTACTCCTCTTTCATCTTCTCTTCAATTTCCCATGTTGACTCTCTTTTTGACCGTGATGTCTCCATTGGATTTTCACCAAAGGAATCGACTGGTTCCTCAATTGTTGGATCTTTCGGTCCAGTATAGCATCAGATCTCTCTCTTCGTAGCTCAAAACTGGTACCAGGGACACTTCTTCTCAATGGATGATGTGTTTTAGATCAAACACATACTTTCTCAGTTGAGAAACATGGAAAACGTCTTGGACGTTCGCGAAGCTCGGAGGCAACGCTAGTTTATAGGCTACTTGGCCTACTTCTTCTAATACATCATAAGGTCCTATAAACCTCGGTTGAGTCTTTCCTTAACTCGAAAATAACTCATTCCCCGAAATAGGGAAAACTTACGTAAACATCGTTTCTAACGTCAAAATAATCTATCAGTGATTACTCAACTATCGAATTCCCTTCTCTCGATTTTTGCTAATCGATGTCATAATCATAGCGTGTGATCTCACTTCTATTGTGGAAGTCTCTAACAGGAGTAATTTGTATGAGGCTGCCAAAGTGGCGCCTACATGTGTTAACACATCGAACCTCCTTCTATGAAATGTGCCATCACTTGCTTCTCATTCCCTATTCAAAACGTCGTTTCAATCTTGGCACGTATTCATACTTTCTCTATCAGAGCAGCGAAATCCTAACCAGAGCAGCGAATTCGTAAAGCCAGAGGAATCGGATGCCAGAGCAGCGGAACGAAACGTCAGAGAAATGGCTTCCGCTCTGGCGCAAAAATCTCATCTCGTCCTATCCTTATGTTTATATCTCAGCGCTCTAGTCTCATCAAAAGTGAAACTCTAATGCTCAATATCTCTATTTATCATCATAACTCCATCTCATCTTAATAAAAATCTCATATCTCAGTACCGTAGTACTCTCTGCAGTGTCTCGACACTACTATAACTCATAAAGGTATGGATTCACTCGTGATTCCATTCTTCAGCTCTTCTTTATCAGGCACGCTCAGTCTCTTTTCTTAAACAAAATGGCATTATATGCCGCCTCTTAATAATTCTCTACTCTCTCTCGGTTCGAAACTTTATTCGAAATCTTTCCACCTTCTCATCTTCTCATCCTTCTCTGCCAGAGCAGAGGAATCGAGATTTCTCTGTCAAAGCAGAGGAATCGGCGTCAGCTCTGTCTAAAACAAAGACCGCTCAACACATAGGCTCTATTGGTAGAGCAGAGCTCCTCGGTCGTGAGTCTGGTGTAATGCTCAGTACTTTGCGGGGGTATTATTATTACCTTCAAATTCATCTTCTCGAATTCCTTAATTCACTTCTCGAGTAAGGAAAAATCTTAACTCTCCCTGATTCTCTCTTCTTAACGCGTCAGTTACAACGTCAGAGGGATCACTTCGTCCGCGGAATCACTTTGTCAGCGGAATCCCTAACTCTCTGCCAGAGCAGAGCTAAAACTCAGCAGCACTCGGCAAAACAAACAGAACTCATTTCAGCACTTCTAATCATCAATCCAAACCAGCATTTAATATCATAGCATGCTCAAGAACTCATATACATTTAAATCCTCAAATCGACTTATGAACTCCAAGATTTTTCCCAAAATCTTGGGTAACTCATCTCACTTAAATCATCATCAACCTTCTATAAACTCATGAATCATGCTCGTAGTCCTTCACTGACTCTGATCGTCTCCTTCGTTGCTCAAAGAAAAAATTTGAGACTTTTACGATCGATGTACATCTCACATTGTGCTTCATAGAGATGGTGTCTCCAGGTCTTCAAAGCATGCTCTACGGCTGCTAAATCTAAATCTTGCGTTAGATACTACATCTCGCGTGGTCTCCACTTGCTTTAACTCCTTTCTTTCTAACATTAGTTCCGCACGAGGGCAGAGAAATCGGCGCTAGTGCAGAGGAATGCTTTCAGCTCTGTCGTCAGAGCAGAGCAGAGCTCAACTTCAGTTCTGCTTCTAGAGCAGAGCTCGGCTATAACTATCGAAAGATAAGATATCTTTTCTCCCTTGCATCAGCACACATCTTAGACCATTTTTTGATGCATCAATGTAAATTGCATACTAAGTCTCTTCTTTAGCTCTTGAAAACTTTGTTCACAATCGTTCGGCCAACCAAACTTGACCTCTTCGAGTCCAAGACTAATTCACAATCTCTCTAACGCGATCCTCAACCGCTCTTCGTGTTCTCGTTTACTCTTCAAGTAAATCAGGATATCGTCTATGGAGACTAACACGAACTTGTCTAAGTATTCGTGAAAAACGCGATTCATGAGATCCATGAATACGGTCGGGTCATTCGTTCAAACCAAAAGACATCATTATAAACTCATGGTATCTATGTCTCGTACGAAATGCCATCTTCGGAAATATTTTCCGATCGTATCTTCAGCTGGTGGTATCTCGTTCTCAAATCAAACTTCGAAAAAGTGCTCGCTCTTTGCAGTTGATCGAACAGATCATCGATCCGGGGTAACGGATACTCATTCTTTATCGTCACTTTATTCAATTCTCGATACTCGATACACAACCTCAAGCTTCCCTCCTTCTTTCTAACAAACGAATTTGGTGCTTCCCACGGGGAAACACTAAGTCGAATGAAACTCATATCGAGATGTTCTTGTAGTTGCAGCTTCAACTCTTGCAACTCGGTGGGGGCCATTCTGTATGGCTCTTTCGACGTCGGTGACACGCCAGGCTCTAAATAAATCATAACCCAAACTGTCGGTCTGGGGGTAATCCTGATAAAGTCTTAGGGAAAACATCTTTATACTCTCGCACGACGGCCATCATCAGCGTTTTTCTTTGGATTCGTCTCCCTCTCTGGCTCAGATATACAACATACGTGGTTGTATCATTTCTCCGCAAGGACTTTCTTGCTCGCAGTGCCGAGATGATCAGCGTCTTCTTCCATCTTTTATCAATACCCATAACCGAGGTAGGCTCTTGGTCTGGAAGATGAAACGTTATTCACCTCTCCTTGTCTTGTATCGTCACATGGTTTTCCTCTAACCAGTACATTCCAAAAGTTATATTCAAGTGCCATATAGGCATCAATCTCAGGTTTCTCACCTCGAACTTAATCGATCTAGACTCGAATTTTGAGTCAGGGCACACGGATGAAACCGTAGTGGTTTAGCCTATGAGTGTGATTACTCTTTAGAGGTTGTGGAACAGGCTCTTCGTTCGATGTCGAACAAAATACTATGGGTACATCCTCAATTCGTCTATATCTGACAATTTTTTCTATTCTTGTCCGGTGCTTTCTATTCACGCGCGAACAGTCTCTGGAGATGAGGTCGATTCACCTACGGGGCCGGTGGTCGCCCTCTTGACCGACGTGGTCGAAAGGCTGGCTGTTGCCGCTGTGGTGGAAGTAGCGCTAGGATTCCCTCCATTGCTTTTGAGTTGCGGCCGAACTGACTCGGCTGTCCTCCGCTTCCACTTTGCTGCCGATTCGGACACTAGTTGAGTAGTGCTCGACCCTTCCGCAGGTGTAACCGCCATTCTGTCTCATTTTTCATTATTTCAAAAGTAATTTATTGCTCTTCGACAAGGCAACATCCCTCGCGGTTCTTGAAGATCTACTGCTTCTGGGGCAGTTGGGCCAACATAAGGCCATTTGTCTCAATTCTGAAGTTACGGTGGCGCATTCTGACTCTGCCATGACTTTTTGGGATCTTGACTTCAGTCATCCCGTCTTCTCTTTCCTTCTTAAATCGCGTTCTCTGGCTACATTGCCAAATCTATACCAAATGCTCTATTCAATGCATCAGTACTCATAACCGCACTCTGACTCGTTAAATCATTTCGTACCTCATATCTCAAATCTAATCGAAACAATTCTAACATCTTCTCGTTTATCTCTTCTCGATATGTGGCATACCGAACCAAGTCACGAAACTGACGTTCGTATTCAGCTTACGGTTTTATTGCTTTATCTCACATCATCAGCTCTACTTCTTTCTTCCATCGGTTTCTCTTTCTCAGCAAAGTCTAAGGGGACATACATCAACCTTAGAACTAATCCTCATAGCTCACACATCATAAGACTCTTACTCAATCATCGTACTATTTTCTCAATTCTCATAACTCAATGTCAAAGACATATTTCATGTCTATCATCGTAACATCAGCTCAAAACTCTACTCAAGCATAGAGACTCTCTGGTCATCATCGTATAGGTATGTAAAAAAAAAAATTCTCTTTCGAGAACTTGTACCCTAAGCGGGGCATAACGGAAATAAAACATCCCGTAATACTTCGTCGTTGCTACTCCCATACTAGTCGTCATCTCAGTCTGCTATCGTGAAAAACGTCATCTGTTCTAATCTGTCATCTCGATCTCCTTGAATCTGCTATTGCCTATTCTGGCTTAGCATCCCTTCTTCTCATCCTTGAAAAGGTTAGCTTTCTGCATACTTGGCTAATATAAGAAAATCCATAATCTAATAGTTGTGCTCGTCCCGTAATAACATCTTACGACTTCTCCCATAACTCGTATTTTCTTCCAAACACTCTTCTTGTCATACCATCCTAGTTACCTAGACATTCCTAACTCTTGTCGGATGTGGTAGGGACTAGGATGTAATGAATAAAAATGTCTGATCTTGAACAAGACGAGCTCATGTAATGGAGTGATTCCATAATAGCCAGTGCTATCTCAAGGATAATGAAGAAGTTACAATCAAAGGAAGATCAAAAGCTAGAACAGAAACTTAGATAAAAACTGAGATATAATATGATGGGGGCAAATCAATACTAGAAGTAGAAGCAATCCACTAAGTGGAAAATGAATAAATTGTCCACTGTTAATGCATGGGGTAAGGATTTTCCACACAAACGGCTTAGGCTCGAACACAGTGGATCTTAGAAAAATTTCTCAATAGCATATAGTTCATCTCATGTAGGAGTTCAAAAGGATGCAAAAAGTTTTAGAAACGACCAAGCGGGATAGGGACTCAATAAATCTACTATCGTGATTACTCTAACGATGATAAACGCGGTCCCGGTAAAAGTACCTCTATTACGAAGTACAAATGGTCAAAAGTATCTATGCATCCCATGAGGTCTCCACAATACGTTCGCCCTATTAGGGTCGTGTCTATAAATCGCGATGAAGTCTCTAACTCTTATCGCATTATCTCAACTATCTCTCTTTCTGCTTCTCTTCTTCATCTTCTTCTCGGTTTATGTTCCTTTCGTTCCCTCTTCTTCTCGGAGGTATACTACAAAGGAAAAGAATTATATAACTATCGATTTCGAAACTAGCCGTTCGTCAAAACAAAATAAATACTAATTCTCTTTCTCTTACTTCGCTTCTAAAGCTCATAAGTGATCTCAAAATTCTCAACATTCTCGTCCACTCTAGTTCTCGTTTATCAACATTTGAAATTATCGTTAGTCTCTATTTCTCATTTATTGTCAAGCATCAACATCATCATCATTCTCAAAGCTCTGTTAAAGAAAGTGAAACTCACTAATCATCAACCTCTCTGTATATATATATATATATATATATATATATATATATATATATATATAAGGAAAACTGTCCCTCTCTCTCGAGGTCTTTTACAAAAGTAAGGTCTTATGTACCAAAGCTCTAACTCCAAAATGATGCTCTTGTTGGATTTGTATACTGAAAGCAAGAACGTTTTATGCTTGTATACAATGTTTCCTAAGTTCACTATCTAATCTCCTATCTGATTGTGTTCATGATTGCATATGTATGTTCTTTATATCTATATAAGTAGATTATATGGTGTGTTGTAGATCACAGAAGACCATATAATTGGAATAACCTTAAGAGATATAATATGATCACAGCCGAAATAACTCTAGGACAAGTTATTGGTTTAGGCTGCAGCATAGATGGAAGTAGTTTGTCTTGGCTACTTGTCTATACTGGTACGTCATTACGTATTGATAGGACCACAGTTTGAGATGTATTCTTCTATCTGACTTAAGTGAAGAATCAAGATCTCGGTGACTTATAAATCTTAATACTAATAAGTATTCAGATATATATATTAATTCGTATATCACTTTGACTTACTATGGGTGAAAGTTATATACTAACTCGAGTACTCTGTATCTTGGGTGATAGCGGTTAATATATGATATTTGATTATCTGTATTAGTACCCGTATCCGGTATAGGATAATGACATCCCCTTAAGGAGCTCAATAAGGTTTATTACGCTAAACCCTGCAGGTTGATTAAGTTCAGGCGTAATAATAAAGTTTGAGTGGTACTGCTTAAGGAATTATTAAGAGATTAATTAATTTAAGCTGTCAGAGCTCTAATTAATTAATGGATGTCGGATATTTTAAATACGGAGATTTAATAAGTCTAAATACAAGCCCCGACTCATCACCGGCAATAAAGGGGTAAGTCAGTATCGGTTCTCTAGTGGAATGAACTGATATTTATAAATTAATTATGGTCTCGGCTGACCATAGATAAATTAATTTATTGGAGGCCCATCTTTATTCCTTGTATCTGGTCCCTGGGCTGGCCCAATGTCTCCTAGCCCAAGTAGGGCAGATTTTCGGCCCTCACATAGAAACTGGCGCCCCCTCTGAGTTTTCTGTATTATTTAATACAGCTGTCAGCTCTCAGGAAAACACACTGATAAAAATTAGGGTTTTTGAGAGCAGAGAGAGGCGCAGGAAAACGTGAGGTGATTTCTGTCTTGGGAATTTCCACAGCTCGTTGTCCATCCAACGTTGGGAATTGAGCGGGATACAGTCGAGAAGATCAGAGCTGGAGTCAGATTTTCGCAGGAAACCAAGTTCTGGCAGTCTCCGTAAAACGGCCATAACTTCCTCCACAGAACTCCGATTCAGACGAATCAGGTGGCCACGGAAAGCTCTCTCGAAGACGAAGAAGTCGTATTTCTGGGCGAAATATGATTTGAGGACGTTTGAGGCTTCAAACGAAGGCTTGAAGCTGACTGACCTGTTCAGCGACAGATTGACGAATTCTTGGGAATTCTTCAGGTATTTTCTAACTCCAACGTGCAGTTGTTAAATTCATAGGAGCATGTTAGGATTAATCGTTGTATGATAAATTAATAATAATCCAAGAAACGATCATCGGGCAGACGGAGCATTAATTCAGTTTAATATTCCTTCAGCTCTAACTATGCAAGCATCATAGGGACTAAACGTCATATAGGTTCTATACCATGCTTCTAGCTATGTACATCGGCTATGCATCACTATATATATACATATACATCTCTAGATAGTCTCGGTCGTCATCTATCAATCTCCCATCTCGTCATCATCATCGTCAACCTCCATATCCTCACTCGGCTCTGAATCCTGACTCTTGTACTCGTCGATCAGTCGGTAGACGCTATCATCGCTCGGCTCGTCCTCGACGTCGGTGTCCACCATCGGACCATAAACCGGCACCTCGGGAACAGGTACCCATGTCTTGACTCCGTCAGCAGTATCATGATGCTGCAATGGCTGAGTCCGTCCGTAGCCGACCGTCATCTCTGGAGTCTCCTCATCCGGATCCTCCTCCTCGGGAAGTGGGGGCACAACAACTGGCTCCCCTCCCTGAGCTGGTCCCTCAGGCTCTCCATACGGCGGTGAAGGAGGCTCGCCATAAGTAAAGTAACGGTGGCTCAGCATTGCGATGAAGCCCCTAAGGTCTCCATACCCGATTTCCTCCAACCAGGTAGTATCCGTATACTGGGGTACTAACGATAACGCCCAGTCTCGCCACGAAAGTGGCAGTAGTGGAATCAAAAGCGTAATGGCCTCTGCGCCATCGATCTCATAGGGAAAAGCCCTCCTCCATCATCGGTGATAGTGTGCCAAAAGTTCACCAAAGGTGTCATCCTCGTCTGGGATATACTCCCTGAACCATCGCTGCATCGCTGTCTCAATATAACTCGGCATCTCATCCTCGTTTGGTACGGTGGGACATCGGCTATACTAGCCTCAACATCTCTCCTCATCTTCCACATCAACTTCCTCATATCAGAATTCATCATCATCAAACAATTCCGTCATCAAAACAATACATAACTCATTAGTGCATCAAACTCAGTTCTCATCAGAAAAGCGATAAGAAACAACATCAACCTCTTACCTCGTTAAGCCGGAGGAGATGGGGTGCTGGGGTTTCGTTTCAAAAAGACTCTCCCTCCAACTAGTCTAAGAACTCAAATTAGACTAGTACTCAATCTAAAAAGAGTAGAAGCAATCAAAGATTCAACTCAATCAAGCAATTAACTCAGAGCAGACAACCTCGCTCTGATACCACTCCGATTCCCAAACGCTAGTGATAGCGGGGTACGAGTATCGATACGACTAAAATAAATTAATAAAGGACATCACAACTAAAATGAACATCGGCGCAAAAGCTTACATCAAAACATGCCAAGGCAAAGACTCATAATTCGACTCAAGGGTGTATTCGTCAACATCGTTATGACTTCTTGAATATTAGGAATTTCAAGAAGAAAAGCAAAGTAGGTACTGCTTATTTTCCATAAGGAAGCCTAACATCGAGAGCAACACAGCAAAAAGCGTAACAATTATATGTATGAAGACATATAATTGCGAGTATATTGCTTGATTAGAAAGGAATAATGTATCAGTTCACTAAGGTTTTATCAACATCAAAAGGAAAACAAAGTTCATCATCCTTAAGACTCTAACATCAAAGGAAAACAGCAAGGAAAACTTCATCGGTGAAACCATCCCCACCAGCACCAGTCCAATCTCGCTCCAAAGCTTAACCTGCACATTTAGAAATATATGCAGGGCGTGAGTAATAATACTCAGTGGGCAAACACCGAAGGAACATCAAAGGCGCTCTTAGAGCTATATGTTTGAAACTTGCCATATCATCAGCAATACACAGAAATAAGTTATCATCAAAGAATCTGTGCATGCAGTTTTCATAATCATAACATCATACGTAAACGATAGCGCTATCAAAATACTCATCATGTATGTACCACGTCTACAACTCATCATTATTATCGGTACTGAGAAGTAGGCCTCCTTCTCAAGCACCGTGACCGGCCGATTCGCTCAACGGCTCACAGTTACCTCAGTGTACACTAGCCCTGGCAGGATAGCTATCAACTGCCCAGGACCCGATCGTCTCATCTCAACAGTAAAGGGTATACAAGCTCAACATCATCATAAAAATATTGGCAAGTCAATAATTCTCAAACATCATCATAATCTCAAAACATCAAAACATCTCATAATTTCATCATCATTTAAAACAGTTTAGAAAAGCTCTTAAACTGTATACTCAAAATAATGCCCACCTGGAGTCCTTCGCTTAAGCTCGGATAGGAACAGGTGACTTACTTCTTCGTCTCGCTCGGGTCTTCATGAGTCATCACCATCATCACGAAAGTTCATGTGATAAAACAAACCTCAGTTATATCTCAAAACTAAAATCCAATCTCGTTTCATCAATAACTTCTCACTCAACGTCTGTTTACCTAGTAAAACTAATTCCCTAGGTATACTCAACTTCTAAGGATTCACACATCTTATTCTCGATTTAACTCTTAACTCGGACCATACTCAGCAAACAAGCACATAGGCATGTAGAACACATAAGCATACAACTTCACATAATATATCACAACAAACAAACATAAGTCTGACTCGGAGACCAGAGCAGAGAAATGCTCGGTGGTCAGGGTGGGAAAACTCAGCGGAGCAGAGCACACTAGCTTGGCAGAGCAGAGAAGAAATACTCGCCAAAGCAGAGGAATGCTCGCCAGCGAAATCAACAGTCAGAGGAATGACTTCGTCAGAGGAACCGGTCGTCAGAGAAATCAATCATCAGAGGAATCAATCATCAGAGGAATCAGACGTCAGAGGAATCGATATCAGAGAAATCAAACATCAGAGAAATCAATCATCAGAGGAATCACGAACTCTCTGCTATGCCAGAGGAATGGCGAACTCTCTGTCGCTAGAGGAATGGCGAACTCTCGGGTCAAGGCAGAGAAATGAACTCGCTGGCAGGGCAGCGGAGAAATGAATTCTCTGGCATGCCAGCGGGGAAAAGACTTCTCTGGCATACTAGCGGGAAAACGAACTCTCTGGCGTACCAGTGAGGAAACGAACCCTCTGGCGTACCAGCGGAAACACAACTCGGTAGAGCAGAACAAGACTCAAGGCAGAACAGTGCTATCAAGAACATCTCGAAAACTCATCGACTTTTTCATTCCCAGAAAACATCAAACACTCTCAAACATCAAAATACTATCACTCAACATCATAGCCAACTCAGAAACTCATTTAAACACCACGTTCATCAATCATCACGTTAATCCTTTTATATACTCATGCTCATCATCAAATCATCATTCAAGGCATAACCTCAAGGATTTTCCAAATTTTTCATATCAAACTGAATTTTGTAAAAACTCAGATCTCAAGACTAAGCTTTGCAAAACACCTAAATCACTTCAAATCATCACATATAACATATTTCTCACCCCAATTTTAGAAAAGAACCAGAAAGATTTTTAAAGGGCATGAACCCTAATTTTCGAAAATGACGAAAAAGGTGGAGGGGGAGTTTCTCATGCTTCAAACACCCTTCTATACACATATAAAACATCATAGAAGCTATATCTATGCAAATAAAAATCACTTACCCAAGATTAATCAAAGAACAAAGTTTTCCTATTTAAATCCTCGTGATCAAGCTCCACGGTTCTCTTGTAATACAAGGATTTGGAAGTGTTTAAGCTTGATTTGGTGGATGATTTTGTTCTTGATGTGAACTTAGGAGATTTGGTGATTCATCTTTGGTGATCTTTTGGAGCAACATCGGTAGAGAGGGAGAGGAATTGGAGAGTGCCGAGAGTGATGAAGTGTGAGGGAGTGAAATGAATTTGGCTTACTTAGGAAGGATGATTAGGGACAAATAACTATTCCTCATTTAATGCATGGTTCCCTCATAACTCTACATACTTATCCCTTTCTTTAGTCATCCACACGTCCACTTGCAAGGCTAGGAAAATTAGCACATGCACAAATTGGATTAATAAATCATTTACGTGTAATATTGTGTGGTGTAGATAATCCATGTATGCTATTACAATTACTCACTTATAAGTGCACACATATCAGGTAAATCACATAACGTCAATCAAATAACTCACAAAGTTATCACATTAACAACATATCATCACTCGTTATTAATCTAATCGTCACTCTCGCTTAATCCTCTTTATAGTGACTCTCAATCACTACCTCGACTCTATCTTTCGTCCTTCATCTCAACATCAAAAACAATTTACCTCTCTATCTCAACTCTAACACCATTCTCGATTCTGTCAACATCTCTATTTTACTCATATTTCCATCCATCGATAACTTCCTCTCAATTTGTGTAAGCTAGTCTTTAACTCTTCAAGGTTCTCAATAGTATTTCGATGCTACTTCTAGGTAAAATCATCAAGGGTTCTCTCCTTCTTTTCCTCGACTCTATGTCGAACTCATTATTCCTATTTTCTTAATAGGACTGTCAATCTCTGATAACTCGGTATCCGGTAATTCTATTCCCGGTAGTCGGAAGTAAAATAAAATCTCGACTCAATTCAATCAGCATCTCTAACTCGACTCGTTTCTCAAATCTCATCACTCTAACTCCATCATTGGTTTGTCCACTCATAACTCTATTTAAAAGAAAATCTGTCTCATCTGGTCATAAAAGAAATAATCTCACATCTCGACATCTCAGTATTCTCAATAGTGTTAAAACACTATCTCCCAACATAAGGAAAAGTACGGGGTGTTACAAAACCACTTCCCCGCCTCTCACAGTGCTTCTGTTTTTCATTGCCAATATTCAGGGACGTTCTTCTAACTCTTTATATCTTTTGCCCTGATGACATGACATTCTTTTTGTGAGGGAGGGGGGGTGTCTTGTTTTGATGAGTGCATGTTGTTTATGATGTTGATTTTTTTTTGGGCGATTGGTCCCCCTGTTCTTAGCTTATGTTTGAATTTGAGCTTGCTCGTATTGATCTTTTGAAGTGATGGTTTTCGATGTGATTTTCGGGTTAGTGCTGATTGGTGGCTGTTCTGGTTTTTCATCTTATATATGTTTCTATAGGTGCAAATTATTTATGAGTTTTTTTGTTGCAAAGCGTTTGTAAGCAATTGAAACGTGATTTGTCCGGTAGATGCTAGAAGGAGTGTTGTCATTGTGATTGCCTACGATCGTATCTATTTGTGTGAAGTAGTTTGAATTCTGAGATATTTGACTGCTCTGAGTCTCTGCTCCTCTAGAAAATTTATGAGCATGGGAAACCACGTGAGAAGAGTTTGGATTACCTCCAAAAGGTTGTATTTCATGAATCTTGGCTTAACTGTCGAAATTAAAGAAAGAACTTCTTAAGAGAACACAAAATTATGAATAAGGAAATAGTTGTAAAATGAGATATTGATTATAAAGGCAATCACATTAGGGAATTCACTTCTAGCGGAGAACTGGGTCTGATCGAATCTTTTGTCTTACAGTCGTTCTACTCTAAGTATTTGCATTATGTATGTTTTTTGGAAAAAAAATCTGGAATAGGCTTGTTGAATGTTTGGTTGGAAATGAGCATCGTGGAATGGTGGACGTCGCCAACCACCAAATAATTCCTGCGGAATTACCAAAATAAATTAGTATATTGGTAAACAGGGTCGATCCCACAGAGAGCAGTTAAAAATCATTCAAATCCCTAAATCTATAAATTCGGTGATGCCACCACGCCTTAACTTTAAGAGGAGTTAATTAAACTAAGAATGCAGAATTAAATCAAATAAAATACGCTTGAAATAAATCGATAAAAAGGTAATTCGGCTCAAATAAATCCACTCTAATTCAACTCTGATCCTCGACGCAATAATTAATCAATCCCAATCAACCAACCAGTTATAGGATACCGTGATACGCACTGACATACCCCAATTCCTACTTACTATGTCGAGAGACAGCTAGATACGCTAGTCTTGTCTATTTCCCTTATTAAAATATAACCTAGCTGGATACGCCAGTCTTAGATTTAATATTCTAATAGCATTAAGAGGAAGGAACCCAATTTAGACCAATTATCCTAGATACGCTAGTAATAATTAATCCACCAATTTATTCCTACTACAAACATGGTAGTTTTGTCACTAATCAGCCCTATTCCAACAATTACGGATTGGAGGTGCTAATTGACTATAATCCAATTAAACCTAAGTTGATCAGACTTAAATAAAATCAGAATTATCATTGAACCTAGGAATTAATCGGAATCAATAGGAATCAATTTTAAACCAATTAGGTCTCACAGATAATTAAACTAGAGTTTCATTATTCTCGCCGAATTAAAAGTTTAGCTACTCATGCTTAAATTAAGAACAAGCAAAGAAATAAAAGTAAACATAGAACAAGAGAATAAATTAAAACGCAAGGAAAATAAAATAACTACTCTGGAATGAAAAGAGAAATTGTCTGTACTGAAAGCTAAAGCAAAGTATGAACGTAATCAAAGTAAACCAATAAATCTAAGTCTAAAGTTGCGGCTGCCAAGGGAAGGATGATCTCCAGGAAAAACGAAAATTAGGGCAAAGAATTCTCCCCGAAAGACGAAAACTAAGCCCTATTTATAGACTTCATATCCTTCTTGATCACTATGGAAGTTGCCATGTAAAGTAGAACTCTAAAGGCAACTTCCAGCTGGCGTACTCAGCAAGTAATCTCCACTCTAGCGGAAATCGCGGCTCTCGCCAGAGGAACGGCTGTCGTCAGAGAAACGGACCTCGCCAGAGAAATGGCTATCGCCAGGGGAACGGGTTGCACCAGAGAAATGGCGATTTCTCTATGACTCCAGAGAAATGGTGATTTCTCTGGTGATTGGTTTCTCTGCTCTGGACTTTGATTTCGCTGCACTGGCGCTTTGATTTCTCTGGCTTTGATTCCTCTGGCTTCGATTCCTCTGGCATTTCTCTCTGCTGCTCTGGCTTGTGATTTCGCTGCTCTGGATTGTAGCGCGGGCTTCGCTTCTCTGACTTCTTGATTTCTCTGCTCTGAATCCAAATGGTTCTATTTCACGTGGTTTCCCATGCTCATAGTTAGACTAGAGGAGCAGAGACTCAGAGCTGTCACATTTTCAGAGCAGGCCAGGTGTTTCAGAGCTGGCAATTTCAAAGTTGGCAATTCGTCCAACATTTCCACAAATAAGATACGATCGTAGGCAATCACAATGACAACACTCCTTCTAGCATCTACCGGACAAATCACGTTTTACTAACTTACAAAAAAGTTGCAACAAAACTCATAATTCTTTGCACAATCAAGAAACATATATCGAAGGTAAAACAAGAATAACTACCATTCATTCACATACCCGAAAGTCACATCGAAAACCATCTCTTCTTCCACCGATTCATATGAAAATTCGCACGAGATAAAGACCAAAACTAAGCATAGAAAGACTGATCTCGCCCACTTGAAAATATAAGCACATCGCCAATTTGGTGGACGTCGCCAACCACCAAATAGTGCCTGCGGAATTACCAAAATAAATTAGTATATTGGTAAGTAGGGTCGATCCCACAGAGAGCAGTTAAAACTCATTCAAATCCCTAAATCTATAAATTCGGTGATGCCACCACGCCTTAACTTTAAGAGGAGTTAATTAAACTAAGAATGCAGAATTAAATCAAATAAAATACGCATGAAATAAATCAATAAAAAGGTAATTCGGCTCAAATAAATCCACTATAATTCAACTCTGATCCTCGACGCAATAATTAATCAATCCCTATCAACCAACCAGTTATAGGATACCGTGATACGCACTGACATACCCCAATTCCTACTTACTATGTCGAGAGACAGCTAGATACGCTAGTCTTGTCTATTTCCCTTATTAAAATATAACCTAGCTGGATACGCCAGTCTTAGATTTAATATTCTAATAGCATTAAGAGGAAGGAACCTAATTTAGACCAATTATCCTAGATACGCTAGTAATAATTAATCCACCAATTTATTCCTACTACAAACATGGTAGTTTTGTCACTAATCAGCCCTATTCCAACAATTACGGATTGGAGGTGCTAATTTACTATAATCCAATTAAACCTAAGTTGATCAGACTTAAATAAAATCAGAATTATCATTGAACCTAGGAATTAATCGGAATCAATAGGAATCAATTTTAAACCAATTAGGTCTCACAGATAATTAAACTAGAGTTTCATTATTCTCGCCGAATTAAAAGTTTAGCTACTCATGCTTAAATTAAGAACAAGCAAAGAAATAAAAGTAAACATAGAACAAGAGAATAAATTAAAACGCAAGGAAAATAAAATAACTACTCTGGAATGAAAAGAGAAATTGTCTGTACTGAAAGCTAAAGCAAAGTATGAACGTAATCAAAGTAAACCAATAAATCTAAGTCTAAAGTTGCGGCTGCCAAGGGAAAGATGATCTCCAGGAAAAACAAAAATTAGGGCAAAGAATTCTCCCCGAAAGACGAAAACTAAGCCCTATTTATAGACTTCATATCCTTCTTGATCACTATGGAAGTTGCCATGCAAAGTAGAATTCTAAAGGAAATAAAATCGTGCAAGATAAGGCAACTTCCAGCTGGCGTACTCAGCAAGTAATCTCCACTCTGGCGGAAATCACGGCTCTCGCCAGAGGAACGACTGTCGTCAGAGAAACGGACCTCGCCAGAGAAATGGCTATCGCCAGGGGAACGGGTTGCACCAGAGAAATGGCGATTTCTCTATGACTCCAGAGAAATGGTGATTTCTCTGGTGATTGGTTTCTCTGCTCTGGACTTTGATTTCGCTGCACTGGCGCTTTGATTTCTCTGGCTTTGATTCCTCTGGCTTCGATTCCTCTGGCATTTCTCTCTGCTGCTCTGGCTTGTGATTTCGCTGCTCTGGATTGTAGCGCGGGCTTCGCTTCTCTGACTTCTTGATTTCTCTGCTTTGACTATCCATTTCGCTGCTCTAGAGATTGGTTTCTCTGACACGGGGCTTCGACTGACTTCTCTGGTCTGGTCTGGAGCGCGGGCTTTGGCGACAGAGCTATGCCGCTCTGCTCTGGCTACAGAGTTATACTAAAAGCACCCTCTTTAGCCCCGAAATCTCCAAAATTGTATTCTTCCATCTAAAAACCTAAATCTCCTGCAAAGCATCAAACAAGCCATAAAACGCACCAATTTCCAGAAGATTCTCTTAAAATAAAGCTCATATGAACCCCAAAATTTAGCACAATTAAGCATAAATCAACCCCCCCACACTTAGCCTTTTGCTTGTCCTCAAGCAAAATCCATATGAATCATAGGAAGAGATTGATTTCAACAATGCTAATTTCCAATCCAAACATTCACAAGTCAATTCAAGATTTTACAATCAACACACATCTTCTCAATCATGCAAGTAACTCAAAGTTTAAGAAGCAACAAAAGAGTAATGCAAGTAATTCGATCAGACCCAATTCTCCGCTAGAAGTGAATTCCCTAATGTGATCGCCTTTATAATCAATATCACCATTTTTTACACCTTTTGTGCTTAAGATTTTCGACAGTTGAGCCATAATTCATGAAATATAACCATTTGGATGTAATCCAAAGTCTTTTCACGTGGTTTCCCATGCTCATAGTTAGACTAGAGGAGCAGAGACTCAGAGCTGTCACATTTTCAGAGCAGGCCAGATGTTTCAGAGCTGGCAATTTCAAAGTTGGCAATTCGTCCAACATTTTCACAAATAAGATACGATCGTAGGCAATCACAATGACAACACTCCTTCTAGCATCTACCGGACAAATCACGTTTTACTAACTTACAAAAATGTTGCAACAAAACTCATAATTCTTTGCACAATCAAGAAACATATATCGAAGGTAAAACAAGAATAACTACCATTCATTCACATACCTGAAAGTCACATCGAAAACCATCTCTTCTTCGACCGATTCATATGAAAATTCGCACGAGATAAAGACCAAAACTAAGCATATAAAGACTGATCTTGCCCACTTGAAAATATAAGCACATCAAAACACCCCCCCACACTTAGAGCATGCCATGTCCTCAGGGCATAAAAGAAATAAGGAGAGTTTAGAGAACGTCCCTGAGTATTGGCAATGAAAAACTGAAGCATCGTGAGAGGTGGTGAAGAGTGGAGAGTGGCAACGCTGACAGGGCAGAGGAGAGAGTGGTTCCGCTGGCAGGGCAGAGGAGAGAGTGGTTCCGCTGGTAGGGCTGCAGAAACATGAACACCTCCAGAATCATAGCATCCGCATAGCAACCTAAACTTAAGACAAAGAACAAAACACCAACTAAAAACAAAACAAGAACAACAAAAACAAAAAACTAAAAACAAACCAACGGTAGGTTGCCTCCCACCAAGCGCTAGATTTGAAAGTCGCTAGCTCGACTGCTCAAGTGCTCAGAAAATGCCCGGAACCAACAGCGAAACAGACTCCGCTGGAACTAAAGAAGAGGCATCATAAAACGGCTTCAAATGTTGTCCATTCACGGTGAATGTCTTCGCCGTATCTAGGCTGCGTATCTCAAACGCCCCATTGGGGTAGACAGACTGAATCACGAATGGACCAACCCATTTTGTCTTCAACTTTCCGGGTGAAGGAATATTAAAATGAATTAATGCTCCGATTGCCCGATGATCGTTTCTTGGATTATTATTAATTCATCATACAACGATTAAATCCTAACATGCTCCTATGAATTTAACAGCTGCACATAGGTGTTAGGAAAAACTTACTTGTAAAGCGGATGCACAAGCTGTTGATGATCGTGTCGAAAGAAACTGACTCCAGTTCTGATCTTCTCGACTGTATCCCGCTCAATTCCCAACGTTGGATGGACAACGAGCTATGGAAATTCCCAAGACAGAAATCACCTCACGTTCCCTGCGCCTCTCTCTGCTCTAAAAAACTCTAATAATTATCAGTGTATTTTCCTGAGAGCTGACAGCTGTATTTTAATAGAGAATTAAATACGTATGGGGCGCTCCTTTCTTGTGAGGGACGATTTCTGGCTCTTCTAGGGCTAGGAGACATTGGGCCAGCCCAGGGACCAGATACAAGGAATAAAGATGGGCCTCAAATAAATTAATTTATCTATGGTCAGCCCAGACCATAATTAATTTATAAATATCAGTTCATTCCACTAGAGAACCGATACTGACTTACCCCTTTATTGCCGGTGATGAGTCGGGGCTTGAATTTAGACTTATTAAATCTCCGTATTTAAAATATCCGACATCCATTAATTAATTAGAGCTCTGACAGCTTAAATTAATTAATCTCTTAATAATTCCTTAAGCAGTACCACTCAAACTTTATTATTACGCCTGAACTTAATCAACCTGCAGGGTTTAGCGTAATAAACCTTATTGAGCTCCTTAAGGGGATGTCATTATCCTATACCGGATACGGGTACTAATACAGATAATCAAATATCATATATTAACCGCTATCACCCAAGATACTGAGTACTCGAGTTAGTATATAACTTTCACCCATAGTAAGTCAAAGTGATATACGAATTAACATATATATCTGAATACTTATTAGTATTAAGATCTTATAAGTCAGATAGAAGAATACATCTCAAACTGTGGTCCTATCAATACGTAATGACGTACCGGTATAGACAAGTAGCCAAGACAAACTACTTCCATCTATACTGCAGCCTAAACTAATAACTTGTCCTAGAGTTATTTCGGCTGTGATCATATTATATCTCTTAAGGTTATTCCAATTATATGGTCTTCTGTGATCTACAACACACCACATAATCTAGTCATACAGAGATAAAGAACATACATATGCAATCATGAACACAATAAGATAGGAGATAAGAATAGTGAAAACAGGAATCATTGTATACAAGCATAAAGTTCTTGCTTTCAGTATACAAATCCAACACCGGGCATTAAACGCAGCTTCGATTGGAACAAGAGTACCTTTTGCCCGACCTTCAAGGATTTCCCTCGCAGACTCTTGTCATGCCACATCTTAGTGCGCTCTTTATACCACATGGCTGCATCATATGCTTCAAGACGAATCTCCTCCAATTCTTGAAGTTGAAACTTTCTTTCCTCCTCACACTTAGGCAACTGCTTATTCACTTATTTCACGGCCCAATATGCGCGATGCTCTAACTCAACCAGCAGGTGGCACATCTTCCCAAAGATTAGACGATAAGGTGACATACCTATTGGGGTTTTGTAGGCAGTTTTGTACGCCTAGAGTGCGTCATCTAGCCTCAAGCTCCAATCCTTTCGAGACGGGTTCACCGTTTTCTCTAGAATTTGCTTCACTTCTCGGTTGGAAACTTCGGCTTGGCCGTTGGTTTGACGATGGTAAGGAGTAGCCAATCGATGATGCACACCATATTTCTTCATCAATGCTTCGATGGTGCGGTTGCAGAAGTGTGTCCCCTGATCGCTAATCACTGCTCGAGGTACTCCATACCTAGTAAAGATGTGGGACTTCAAAAACGTGGCAACCACCTTGGCATCATTCGTTTTCGTGGCCTTTGCTTCTACCCATTTCGACACGTAGTCAACGGCGAGCAAGATGTAGAGATTTCCGTATGAGCTTGGGAATGGCCCCATGAAATGCATCCCCCACACATCAAATATCTCACAAAAAATCATCGGGACTTGGGGCATCTCATCTCGCTTGGAGATATTTCCGGTCAGTTGACAACGATCACAACTTTTGCAAAATTGATAAGCATCTCTATGCAATGTGGTCCAAAAGAAACCGGAATCAAGTACCTTCCTCGCTGTACGTTTCAGACCAAAATGACCGCCACAAGCTAGAGAATGGCAGTGTACAAGAATGGCTCGTTGTTCTGCTTCAGGAATGCAACATCAGATAATCTGATCAGATCCAACCTTCCACAAATAAGGTTCATCCCAAAGATAATACTTGCACTCACTTCGAAGTTTCATCCGCTGTGCCTTTTTGAACAAAGGTGGGAATAATCCAGAAGTCAAATAATTGACGATGTCGGCGAACCATGGCTCGGACCCACCTTTTTCCTCGACTGAATACGCTGCTGACATTTCCAGAGCAGAACACGTGCGCCAGAGCGGATGGCCATTTCTCTGGCGGGAATCCAGAGCAGAGAAATCACCATTTCTCTGGAGATAGCCATTTCTCTGGCGGGAATCTATTTCTCTGGCGGCTTGCTTCTGCTGCTCTGACTCGGAGGAAAAGTCTTGTCTGGGCAAACAAACGGCTGAACATGTCTGGATGGCATAAAGATGCTCTTCTGGGAAAGCTTCGTTGATAGGGCTCTCATCTTCCCCTTGCTAGACTAAACGACTTAAATGGTCAGCCACATGATTCTCCGCTTCCTTCTTATCCCGAATCTCCCAATCAAACTCCTGCAACAAAAGAATCCATCTAATCAAGCGTGGCTTTGACTCCTTCTTTGATAGTAGAAACTTCAATGCGGCATGGTCCGTGTAGACAATTATTTTCGCCCCCAAAAGATATGAATGGAATTTTTCAAAGGCAGAAATAATCGCCAACATCTCCTTTTCTGTTGTTGCATAGTTGCATTGGGCGGGATTCAACGTCTTTGAAGCATAGTAAATTACGTGGCTCTCCTTCCCCATCTTTTGTCCAAGCACCGCACCCACAGCATGGTCACTAGCGTCGTACATGAGCTCAAAAGGAAGGCTCCAGTCAGGTGGTTGCATAATCGGAGCCATGGTTAACTTGGTTTTCAACAAATCAAACGCCTGCTTGCAGTCATCTGTTAGGGCAAACAGAACATCATTCTGCAGCAGATGTGTCAATGGTTGCGCAATCTTTGCGAAATCCTTGATGAATCGTCTGTAAAATCCAGCGTGACCAAGAAAACCTCGAATCCACCTTTGCCTTGTCCACTTGAATCCCCCTTTCTGAAACAACATGGCCTAAAACGATGCCCTCCTTGACCATAAAATGACACTTTTCAAAATTCAAGATCAGATTCTTCTCTACACAACGTGTCAAAACCTTCTCCAAGTTGTCAAGGCAGCCCTCAAACGATGCTCCATAAACTGTAAAATCGTCCTTAAAGATTTCTATGCTCTTCTCGATCAAATCAGAAAAAATACTCATCATACATCTTTGGAAAGTGCCGGGTGCATTGCACAATCCAAACGACATCCTTTTGCAAGCATATGTTCCAAACGGGCAGGTGAAGGTAGTCTTCTCTTGATCTTCTTGGTTGACATGAATTTGAAAATAGCCACTATACCCATCCAAGAAGCAAAAGAATGATTGTCTAGCCAGGCGCTCCAACATCTGATCAATGAATGGTAGAGGAAAATGGTCCTTGCGAGTGGCTGCATTTAACTTCCGATAATCGATGCACATCCGCCATCCAGTCATAAGACGCATCGGCACCAACTCATTCTTCTCATTCTCAACCACTTGCAATCCCGACTTCTTTGGAACCATGTGAATCAGGCTCACCCACTTACTGTCAGAGATATGATAGATGATTCCCAAAGCGAGAAGCTTTAGAATCTCCTTAAGCACGATCTCCCTCATGTTCAGATTCAACTTCCTCTACGGATCTCTAACAGGCTTAGCATCCGGCTCCATGAAGATGTAGTGTTGGCACACGTCAGGACTTATACCAGTGATGTCCGCCAATGTCCACCCAATAGCCTTCTTGTGCCTCTTAAGCACGGTGATCAACTGCTGCTCCTGGCTTGCGGTCAGATCGCTGCTAATGATGACTGGAAGAGTATCGGCATCCCCTAAGTAGACATACTTCAGATTCAGAGGAAGAGGCTTGAGCTCCAGTTCAGGCGGCTTTTCATCGGGTCTCAGCGGTCTGTCGTATGGTGTCTGTTTGGGCAAACAGAACTGGCTTCTTGGACTGACCACCTCTAGTTGTGCATAAAGAGACATGATCGCCTCCTTGACCTCTGCATCGTTCATCCCTTGAGCATCAAAATCTGTCCAACTCTTAATCATAGTGAGCTCCAACTTATCCTGCATGAATTCGGTCTCAAGAAATTCTTGGATGAGAGGGTCAATCACATCAATAGAATAAGCATTTTCAGCATCATTAGGAGTTTTCATGGCATCACCCATACTAAAAGTGTATTTCTCCGCATGATAATCCAAACAAATCGTGCCATTACTAACATCTATGATTGATTTTGCAGTTCTTAGGAACGGACGACCTAGAAGGACTCCCGTTGAACCCTTAGATTGCACTCCACTCATCCTCACCGCATAGAAATCTGCAGGATAAACAAAGTTATTTACACTCACAAGAACATTCTCGAGTAAACCCTCGGGGTGCACACATGACCTATCGGCTAACTGAATGACCACTCTGGTGTCCACCAACTCTACTCCCGACAAACTATTATAAACAGTAAGAGGCATAACATTGATAGACGCTCCTAAGTCACACATAGCATGCTCGATCCTAGTATCACCAATGTAAATAGGAAGAGAAAACATACCTGGATCCTTGCACTTAGCCGGTAATTCCTTCTTGATTGCTGCTGAAACATTCTCTCCCATCACAATCTTTCCAGTTGTCTTGGACTTTCCAGCTATGAAGTCCTTCACAAATTTCCCAAATGGTGGAATTTTCAATGCTTGAAGGAAGGGAAGATTCACTTCAAGTTTGCCGAAGATCTTCACAAAATCGATGAGCTCCTCCTCCGGCTTCTTCTTCGCCAATCGTCCTGGGAAGGGAACTGATATTGCAACCTTAGGATTAGGTAGGCTCGAAGATTTAGAGACCTTGGTTTGCTCCTCCTCGGTGGACTCAAGTGCTGCTCCCTTGCCCTTCTGCTCAACTGTCGAACCTCTGTTCGCTGCAGAGAAGAGAAGGTCGCCAGAGCGGGAATCCATTTCTCTGCAGCGCGTCTCTGCTCTGACTGTTGATTCCTCTGGCGATTCCTCTGACTGTGGATTCCTCTGGCGGGAATCTATTCCTCTGCAGCGCGTCTCTGCTCTGGTGCACTTGTTCTGTTTAGCCAAACCGGGCTGTTCGACCTGCTGAATGACTGGATCCCTTGTGCCAACAGAACTCTTGAATTCCTCCACACGAAATTCGACTCCAGAATCTGCCTGCGGTCCATCTTGAGAGTTCTTGGGTATTGGTTCGTTAAACTCTGTACCGCTCCTCAATGTGATCTTGTTGACATTCTCCTTAGGATTCACATGAACTTGAGATGGTAAGGCTCCATTATGTCCTTTAAGTTGATTCATGGATGTGGCGAGTTGAGACATCTGACGAGATAGTCCCTCGATTTGCACCTTCTGCTCGGCTTGAGATTGTTGAAGCTGTTGAACATTACCTTGCAAAAATTGTTGGTTGCCTATCAAATCCGCCATCATCTCCTCAAGTGATTTGCCTTGCTTTTCGGGAGGATGTTGCTGAGCTTGGGGAGCTTGATACCCCGTCCTTTGATGTGGAGGACGGTAGTTCTGCTGCTGCGGCGGTTGCATCGCTGGTGGCTGTTTCGGCTCGGCATCTCTCCATCGGAAATTGGGATGGTTTCTCCATGGCGCATTATGATTGTTTGAGTACTGGTCCCGTTTGGGCAAAGGTGGTAGTGGCGCGTCGCAGCTGTAAAAATTATGGGTAGAATTCGCTTGGGCTTGATATTCTTCCTCATCTCCTGTGCATTGCAGGCTGGTGTGGCTTGGATTACCACATGCTCCACATGGCTTCTCTGATGGTTGTCCAGCCGTTGCAACCTTCTCCACCACAGTACTTAGCATCTTCTCAATTTTCCCCAACCTTGCTTCGAACTTATCCTCAAAATCCGACGAACTAGCTTGAGCAGCTTTCTTGAGCAATTGTATGTGAGGCTCCTCATACTCCCTCGTAGCCTCCACCAAGTGTTGAATTAATCTTTTGGCTTCACTCACAGTGTTTTGGGAAAATCCTCCTCCACTCGCTGAATTAACCAAATTCTTGCTTTCTATTGTCATCCCTTGGTAGAAGTACTGCAGAGATCTCCCTCGAAAAATTTATGGTTCGGGCAACTATCCACCAATCTCCTAAATCTGGTCCAGTAGGCGCTTAACGATTCATCATACTCCTGCTTTGCACCACTGATCTCCTTCTTTAGCGCATTCGTCTTGGTGGGAGGGAAAAAGTGCTCCAGGAATAGTTTCTTCATCTCCGCCCACGTAGCGATAAAATAAGGTGGGAGACTCGCGAACCAAGAGTTCGCCTCTGCTGTCATGGTGGAGGGAAAAGCAGCTAATCTGAAGTGTTCCTCCGTTACATCAGTAGGGCGCTTCTGGACCTTGCAAATTTTTATGAATTCGCTCAAGAAATTGTACGGATCTTCTCCCTTCTTGCCATAGTACTTCGGGAGAACATTAAGCAGTCCAAGCTTAATCTCAATACCGGTAGCAGCTGCCGGCATACGAATTGGGGTGGGTGGGTCATTAGCCTCGTGACTGGAGAGGTCACACAGTCTAGGATCGTCAGCCATGTCGTCTCCGGTGCTCTCGTCGGAATTTGACTTAACTTCCTCCTCATAATCAGTTTCTGCCCCTGATTCACGGTCTGTTTGGGCAAACAGAGTCTCGTCAGCAGCGGCAGCACTGGGTTCTGCCTCAATGAACTATTCCATGTTGGCGGACAGGTCAAGTTGCGAATCCAGCAGTTCCAGCAACTTCCTCGCCTTAGCCTCCTTTCTCAGCTTCTTCTCGGTCTTCTCAATTTCACTATCGTAGAGGAGGTTCGGCTTGGACGATCTGCTCATAAACAAAGAAAATAAAAAAGAAAAATAGACAAAGGGAAAAGAATTTATTAACACCGCTCCCCGGCAACGGCGCCAATTTGGTGGACGTCGCCAACCACCAAATAATTCCTGCGGAATTACCAAAATAAATTAGTATATTGGTAAGCAGGGTCGATCCCACAGAGAACAGTTAAAACTCATTCAAATCCCTAAATCTATAAATTCGGTGATGCCACCACGCCTTAACTTTAAGAGGAGTTAGTTAAACTAAGAATGCAGAATTAAATCAAATAAAATACGCTTGAAATAAATCAATAAAAAGGTAATTCGGCTCAAATAAATCCACTCTAATTCAACTCTGATCCTCGACGCAATAATTAATCAATCCCTATCAACCAACCTGTAACACCCCGTATTTAGTTACCTTACAATAGTATCGAAATACTATTGAGAGTTAAGGACTAACTTACTAAAGTCGAGAGGAAGTTATCGATGGATGTTAGATTGAGATGGAGATGTTAATTGTTTTCTAGTTGAGACGAAGTGCGAGAGATAGAGTCGAGGTAGTGATCGAGAGTCACTATATAGAGGATTAAGCTAGAGTGATGATTAGATTAATAACAAGTGATGATCCGTTTTATGTGATAACTTGGTGAGTTATTTATTTGACGTTATGTGATTTACTTGTTACGTGCGCACTTATATTTGAGTCAGTGTCATTTTCAAAAATTGGCATACATGATTGAATTACCGCCGCACACTCCTACACTCACAATCAATATTTTCAATCTTTTTCCCACATGTGGAAATAGGCGGATTAGGCTTGCTGCTAAGGGGGAGACAAGGTACTATTTGAGCATTTAATGCTACTTATCTTAAGGAATAAGAATCTTGCTAAAACCGAAGCGTCTCTCTTTCTCCGTCATTCTCATCATTTTCGGCCCTTCAACTTCTTCTCTCTCCCTCACGACATTCTCTCTCTCCTCCATTGGAGACTAAGCTCAGAGCTTCACCAGTCATAACTGAGATAAAATACTCTGCTAAATATAGCTTTAAACACTTTCCACGCTTGTTTCAAGAAGATTTGTTGAGTTATAACCTGAAGAAATCGATAAAAGATGCCCTTTTTCTTGAAACTCTTTGAGTAAGTGTTCTGATCTTTTGAGTCTAGACTTGTTGTGAGAAGTATGTGGTGATATGTGTGAGTAATAAGATGTTTTAAGCATGAGAAACTTCCCCTTCTCCTTTCTTCTTCATTTTCGAAAAACTTGGGTTCGTGCCCTGTAAAAATCATTCTTTTCTTAAATGGAGATGAGAAATGTGTTATATGTGTTGTTTTGGGTGTTATGTGATGTTTTGAAGTGATTAACGTGTATTTTGCAAAACCGAGTCTTGAGATATGAGTTTTTACAAAAATTAGTTTGATATAAGGATTTGGGAAAAATCTGTAAAGTTATGTCTTTAATGATGTTTTGATGTTGAGTATGAACTTGTGATAGGATTAACGTGTTTTTGATGATTTTAGAGTTTGTAGAGTTCGTGAGTGAGTCATGATGCTGCATGATATGTTTTTTTTTTTTATGTTTTTGAGTGTTTGATGATTTTTGAGAATGAAAAAGTTGATGAGTTTTCGAGTTGCTCTTGACTACACCGTTCTTTCTTGAGTCTTGCTCTACTCGAAACCGAGAAGTCATTCCTCGGGCATGCCAGAGAAATCATTTCCCCGCTGGCATGCCAAAGAAATCGTTTCCCCGCTGGCACGCCAGAGAATTCATTTCCCCGTTGCCCTGTCAGCGAGTTCGATTCCTCTGAGTTCGATTCCTCTGAGATCGATTCCTTTGAGTTCGATTCCTCTGAGTTCGATTCCTCTGACGATCAATTCCTCTGACGATCGATTCCTCTGACGTTTGATTTCTCTGACGTTTGATTCCTCTGGCGACAGAGAGTTCGCCATTCCTCTGGCATTTCGCTGCTGCTATGCCAGAGAGTTCATGATTTCGCTGCCTTGGCAAGTTGATTCCTCTGCCCTGGCGCGTATTTTCTCCGCTGTTCTGCCGAGCTACTCCGCTCCGCTCTGCTGAGTTTTTCCACTCCGACCACCGAGCATTCCTCTGCTCTGGTCTACGAGTCAACTTGTGTTTGCTTACTTGTGATATGTTTATGAGTGAGTTGTATGCTTAAGTGTTTATGCATGCCTATGTGCATGATTGTTTTTAATCTAGCCTTTGAGGGTTAAGTTGAGAATAAGATTAGAGTTTTTGTCATAGAGTTGAGTGATTAGACGGAGATAAGCTGGAGAATAATTATGATGAGTGTTATTATAAGATTAAGGTTAAGCTTTTTTTGTGAGGAAGTTTCTAACTAGTTCCTCACTTGTCGCATGCACTACTCCGACGTTACAACTACAGAGACCAGTCGAGGACGTAAGTGAAGATCTTCCCGAGTACCACCTACAGTAAGCCGAGCACTACAGGTGGGCAGTATGTTGAGAATATGTTGAGTATGAAATTATACCGAGTTTTCTGAAATGATTTATTGAAGTTATGAGCTGTTTGACTTGCCAATATTTCCGATGATGAACTTGTGTGTTACCCTCTACTGATGAGACTAATTCGGATCCTGCCACAAGCGGGGTTGTGTATACAGAGGTGACTGTGAGCCGTCTTCGGGTCGGCCGGTCACGGTGCTTGAGAAGGAGGCCTACTTCTCAGTACCTTGGTTATGATGATGAGTTGTAGATGCAGTACATACATGTTGATTATTTTGTCTGGAGACACTTATTTATGATGTTGATTATGAAAACTGCAAGCACAGATTCTTTGACGTTAACTTATTTTTCTGTGTATTGCTGATGTTATGGCAAACTTCAAACATATAGCTCTAAGAGCACCTTTCTTGTCTTTCGGCGCCTGCCCACTGAGTATTATGTACTCACGCCCTGCATATATTTCTAAATGTGCAGGTTGAGCATGGTCGAAGGATGGCTTGGTGTTGGCGGGGATCGTTGTTTCGAATGATCACCTTTTGATGTCTTTTCGCCTTTATGGCAACATGATGTTTTTGAAGTTGTTCTTGACTTACTTAAGAAATACACTCTCGGCTATATGTCCCCATACATATAGTTTGATCACCTTTTGTTGTGTAACTCTGCATATATTTTGGAATCCTTGTACATATTTGAACTACGACCATTTGTTTATGTTGGCACAAACCTCCGATGCTTGACTTTTATAGAAATGCCGATGTTTATAATCTAGAAGAATGTTAAAGTTATTACGAGTTGTTTACGCTTCCGCACAAAGAAGAGATTAGTTTTCCAGCCTTTGTTTCCTTCTTTCATTTAGTCGTATCGATACCCGGTCTACGCTATCAATGGCTAGGCGGCTGGCTGCGACAGAGTGGTATCAGAGCAGGTCATCTGCTCTGAGTATGTTTCTTAACTAAGCCGAACTTTACTAGCACCTGTCCTTAAAATGAGTCCTAGTCTAAATTTGAATCTTAGGCTAATTTAGAGTTTTCTTTGAAACGACACCCCAACACCCCCATCTTCGCCTGCTTACCGAGGTAAGAGTTATTGATGTTCTTGATGTTCTTGATGTTCTTCATGTTCTAGATGTTTTTGATGTTCTTTACTGCTTCTATGATGAGTTTTAAGCTTGTTTCACTAATGAGTTAACGAATTGGTTTAATGATGGGACTGCTTAAGGAGATGGAGTATGACATGAGACAACGATTGTTCCTTTTATGGAGAGATTTTGAGGCTAGTATAGCCGTGGCACCACCGTACCAAATGAGAACGAGTATGTTGTTGATTGAGGAATACCATGCAAGTGCTACGTCCACTTTTGATAAACACGATGTTACTATTACAGGATGCAGAGTCGAGAGGATACAGCGATGCAAAGACGATATCGCGAGGTGATGCGCAATTGGTTCAGGACTACTGGACTGAGGGTGGGCGATACGCTCGGAGAATTTCTAGCGCGTTACCATAGTCGCTGGATGGAGGCTACTTCTTGCGGCATCGACGAGGCTGAAGCCATTACGCACTTGATTCTGCAGCTACCTTCGGAGTGGCAAGAGTGGGCAGCTTCGCTAGTACCCCACTACATCTTCCGGAATGACTTCGGATGCTACTTGGGCGCCGACTTCCGCGGGTTTATTGCGATGATTAGTTATCACTATTTTACTTTCGGCGATCCACCTTCACCGTCTTATGGGAACCTTAATGGACCAGTGCAAGGAGGAGCAGAAGAGGCACCACCACTGCCAACGGATCCTTATCCAGTTATTCCTCCACCTCCAGCTAATCCTATTCCAGTTACGTCTGAGCTTGTTGTCTCAGAGCCGATTGTTTTTTAGACTTATTCCCCTGTGAGGGATCATGATCCATTTTCATCTTTATCACTGATGCCATTTCCCAGTGCCAATTTCCCGTCATGGGATTTTTCTTCGGTTACGGCGCATTTGCCATTACTGCCATCTGAGATGACACCGTCTATTATGGCTGTTGAGCCGCCGATTGAAATTGTGCCTTTTAATCCATATCCAAGGGTTACCCCTTTGCCAGAGCCGGGCACTTTGGCTTTTCAGACGTATATGCACGCGATTCTGTACTCGCCATCCCGAGATGCCCAGGAGGGAGGATCACGGCCTGCTCGACTTGATAGCGATGAGGATGATTCCGAGGAGGAAACTCCCGAGATGACAATAGGCTACGGACGGACCCGACCACTGCAGTGTAAGACGGCCGCTAATGGCGAGGAGACTTGGGTGCCTGTTCCCGAGGTGCCTGTCTATGGACCGATGATGGATACTGATGTAGAAGATGAGACGGATGATGATAGCGTATATCGCTTAATCGATGAATACGAGGATGAAGAGGTTGAGCCGAGGGAGGACATGCAAGATGATGATGCAGAGGGCAGAGTGCCTGGAGCTAATGATGGGAGATGACCGTGCTGATAAGCATGGATGTTAGTATATCTTTTGTGATGCTTAGTTGATGTACATAGATGGAATAGTATAATAGTGCGTAACTATAGATGCTTAGTACTTATGATGCCTGTATAGATGGAGCATCATGGTAGTATTAGGGATTGTTTTGATGTACATAGATCCCAACTTTTGTAAAAAGACCTCGAAGAGGCAATTTTCACTATATGATGATGACCAGAGGGTCTTTAATTTGTACTTGATTGTTGATGTTGCTTGACTTGATGTTGATGTTATTTGAATTAATGTGTGACGATAGAATTGTGTAACCAATAAATGAGAGTTTTGAGATGATGAGAAATACAATAGAGTAGAAGTAAAGAGAGCTTACAATTAGAAGAGAAAGTAAGATGAGATGAGAGCGCTGAGATATCTGCGCTAGAGCGGAAGCGATTCCGCTGGCGAAGTGATTCCTCTGGCGAGACCGTTCCTCTGGCTTTTTGATTTCACTGCACTGACTAGCGATCCCGCTGACGAGCGATCCCGCTGTTGAGCGATCCCGCTGATGGGTGATTCCTCTGAGGAGGGATTCCTCTGCTCCGATATGTTGATTTCTCTGATGGACCATGCCCCTCTGAATTTTTTTTATATCGTTTCCCTGCTCTGCACTGTAACATAGAAAGTTTAGTTCCGAGGTTGATGCGAATTTTCTTTTCCGTATAGTATGCCTCCGAGAAGACAAAATCGGAATCGAGTAGAAGAGGAGGAAGAACAGAGAGATCCTACACCACCACCTCCACCTCCTCCACAGCAAGAGAGGAGAGTAGAAGAGCTCTTCCTCCGACAAAACCCACCTACTTTCAGCGGAGCCGGAGACCCCGCTGAAATGGAAGAATGGATCAGAAGTATGGAAAGGATCTTTAGGTTCCTTAGATGCAATGATGCTGAGCGCCTTATGTGCATGACTTACCAGCTGAAGGGGTCTGCAGATTTTTGGTGGGAGGCCAAACAGAAGACTTTGACCCCAGAACAAATAGATGAACTTACGTGGGAGCAATTCAAATCAGCTCTCTGTGAGAAATATATACCGCGTAGCTATCGCAGAAAGAAAGAAATGGAGTTCGCGAGTTTGAAACAAGGAAATAAAACGGTAGCTGAATATGATCGTTTGTTCTGTGACTTGGCTCGATATGCACCATATCGAGTAGATACGGATGGGAAGATGTCAAAGTTGTTTTGTGCCGGATTAAAGCAGGAAATTCGAGTTGTCTTAGCAAGTCAGAGCGCACTTACGTATGCCGAAGCACTGAACAGAGCACTAGACATGGAGCTGGCAATGCAGCCAGAGAAGACGAGTCAACCTTCTGTACCCCAAGTGAACCCGAATGCTCAATCGGGGAGTCAATCCTTCTTTGGACAAGGACAGAGAGGTAAAAGGAAGTGGGACGAGAGAAACTAAGGTCCCGAGAAGCCGTGGCAAGGTCAGAATGCGCCACCATTTTCTCAAGGCAAAGATAAACAACCTTATGCAGCCCCAGCGGCAGCTGCACAAGGACCAAGAGGAATACCTCCCTGCCCAAAATGCAATAAGTTACATTTGGGAGAGTGCAGGATGGGAACGAATAGTTGTTTCACCTATGGAAGAGTCGGACATTACTCCAACCAATGCCCGAACCGACAGCAAAGTGGAACCGGTGGAAGACCGAAACCATTCCAGCCGCAGCTTAAGGCCATGGAAGGAGTCCTACCGCTACCACAGCCAGTACGCCAGTAGCCAGTGCACCGACAACATCAGTCGGGGAGACAACCAGCTGGCCCACAGGCGAATCAACAGAAACATCATCAAAGAATGTTCGCGATCGATCAGAAAGCTCAAGGCCAGAATCGGGAAAATCTAACAGGTATAGGCGAGATGAAAGGCGTATCCATAGTAGTTTTGTTCGACACTGGAGCGTCAAATTCTTTTATCTCTCACACGTATGTAGATACTTTAGAACTGAAGATAGAGCCTGCTCCACAATGTCTGAAAGTGTTTACACCCATAGGCAGAACTACTACGGTGTCACACGTTTGTCCTAACGTAGAATTCGAGTTAGGAACGCTAAAGTTCCAGGCCAAAAACCTGAGGTTGATGCCTATGTGGCACTTAGATATAATTTTGGGAATGGACTGGTTGGAAGAGAACCATGCGAAGATACAATGCAAGGAGAGACATATATCTTTCCAGCCACTTGGCCAAGAGCCTACTGCCTTCGTTGGCATTGAAGGAAAATGGAAGAAGACGCCAATCATCTCGGCTTTGCGAGCCAAGAAGCTTTTGCAAAGGAAGGATACGACCGCGTATGTCGTATATTTAAACCAGAAGGAGGAATCCAAAGCGGATATTGATGACGTGCCAATTGTGCGAGAGTACAAAGATGTTTTCCCTGAAACTTTACCAGGATTGCCGCCTGATCGATAGCTTGAGTTTATGATAGACCTCGAACCTGGAGTCGCACCGATGTCGAAAGCGCCATATAGGATGGCCCCAGCAGAGTTGCAAGAATTGAAGTTGCAACTCCAAGAACTTCTAGACATGGGCTTTATTCGACCTAGCGTTTCCCCGTGGGGAGCGCCGGTCCTTTTCATCAAGAAGAAAGATGGCAGCTTGAGGTTGTGTATCGACTACCGAGAGTTAAACAAAGTGACGTTGAAGAATAAGTATCCGTTGCCCCGGATCGATGATTTATTCGACCAACTTCAAGGAGCATGCACGTTTTCAAAAATCGATTTGAGAATGTGATGCGTCTTCGACTTTTGGGCCATTTGGCCCTAGTTTTTCCTCTTCTTTGTGTTTGTTTGAGTCGTCTAGGGGAGAAAACAGGTATTCAGGAGAAAGAAGGCTCAGTCAAGGGCATATGCACGAAATGTGGTCAGAATGGGCATTACCGGAACAAAACTATCCAAACTTCCAGAAGTGAAACTTACCAGGAAGAGAGCTCGGCGAAGTACCCCCTCAGAACCATTCGAGGCGCGGGAATCTCCGAAGTGTACCACCTGGTGTGAGGCTAACCGAAGGAAGCAGTTAGTAAGGCCATAACAGCAGTCGCAGTCAGCACAGATGAGCTATATATGAACCAGGAAGAGAGCTCGACGAAGTACCCCTCAGAACCATTCGAGGCGCGGGAACGTTCGAAGTGTACCACCTGGTATGAGGCCAACCGAAGAAAGAAGCTAGTATGACCATTCCCGTCAATAGCAGTCAGCAGCTAGAGCTATATATGGAAAGACGTGTGGAGGAGATTGCCCGGAAGATTCTGGCGAATTCTAGCAATGGAAGGATCTGGAATAATGTGGAATCAACCCCAAATCCGCTGGAGATCCATTATCTATCAAATCAAATCAAGGATCAAGCTAAATATGGAAGGAAATAATCTGCCAGATTTGGTCTGCCGGCTAGGGTTTACCGAATCGCTATATATGTGTGGCTGGCAGAGGGCAGTCTTGCGAGTTTGAGAGCAGTTTTAGGGGGATGAACGAATTTTTACACTTACACATTAGTTTTTAGTGCTCTTCTAGAATTAGATTTTAGTTAGTTCACCAAGAAATAATTTATTTTCAGTTCTTTTACATTTTTTGCACCAAACGATTTAGTTACTTTTCGTATTTCAATTCCGTTGTGACGAACAAAGCCAAGGTTGTTGCCTTAGGTATTTTTATATCAAGTATTTCAAATTTCCTTTCATTCATGTATTCATTTTATTTTGCATTTATGTTTTCCATTATGCGTAAGTAGTTCCCTTGGTGAGGTTTAAGGGGTGGAAATAATTGTTGTCAATATGTAAACATTCGTGAGGCATTTGTTCTTTCGGTTGAGTCTCGTGGTTCCAGACGGATCTGTGCCAAACCATGGACAGTAGGGGCCTAACGGGGGATCTCTGTTCGGTAAAACGCTGTCTGTGTTAAGCAAAGGCCAAGGCATACCAGGGTGTGACAACCGGTATACCCACGACCGAGTAGCTGAGCAGCGTCAACAAAAGGCGTTGTAGATCCGGAAGGTGAGGAAAGGATTGATGGGATACACTGTCCTTCCTCAGTCTTGGGCTTCTCTAGAGACTATCCATCAACTGTGACGAGGCATAAAGCCATGGTTATCAAACGAGGAAAGCAATCTCGGCGCCGTAGCATGTCTATGATTGGTCGGCTGACAAAGCCGGAAATAGTTGAGTCCAGGAGGCATGTGTCACTAAAAGCGTGGAGTTGGGGACCTCGGGAGAGAAGGTTGGTGAGGGCCATACTTGGTGAGTAACGGGTATGACTACTATCTAAGGAGAAGTGAAGCACTGCCTTGTGACCGGGGAATGTGTGACCTTCGGACCAAGTGATCGCAATGGACTCAACCATCCTAAGTGTGAAGTATAACCTCTTGAAACGCCCCAATGTCTTTGGGCCACGCCTTGAGTTTATATGGATCATGGACGGATCATCAGTATGCCTATGACCGAAATAAATATTGACAACAGTTATGACCTAACCGAAAACCTTACCCCTTGTTATATTTGATCTTTGTTTAAGTTTACTTGTGCAGATAAACAGGTTGAGACCGTGACAACTCAATTTGTGCACCCGAAGAGTAAAGTAGTTCCTCACTCTCCGTGGGATCGACCCTATACTTGCTGCTAAGACTATTCTTTGGTTGCGAGCAATAGGAGCGTGTACTGTCCGTCTAGGGCATACACAAGTATTTTGTCCGCACCGCACGACGGGTGCGCGTCAGAATGGGATACCATCAATTGAAGGTACGAGCAGATGACATCCCGAAGACGACTTTTCGTACAAGATATGGACACTATGAGTTCACAGTTATGCCTTTTGGACTGACGAATGCCCCCGCAGTATTTATGGATCTTATGAACTGAGTCTTTCACGAATACTTGGATAAGTTCGTGTTAGTGTTCATAGACGACATACTAATTTACTCGAGGAGTAAACATGAGCATGAGGAGCATTTGAAGATCATTTTGGAGAGATTGCGAGCTGAAAAGCTTTATGCTAAGTTCAGCAAATGCGAGTTTTGGCTCGAAGAAGTTAACTTTCTCTGCCATATCGTTTCGGCGAGAGGGATTGAAGTAGATCCGGCGAAAGTACAAGCAGTACAACAGTGGAGATCGCCGACTACGCCACATGAAATCCGTAGTTTCCTAGGATTGGCAGGGTACTATCGGAGATTCATTGAGGGCTTTTCAAAAATTGCTAAGCCATTGACGCACCTGCTAAAGAAAGAAGTCAAGTTCGAATGGACGGACGATTGTGAGCGAAGTTTTTAAAAGTTGAAAAAGAGACTCACCACTGCCCCGGTGTTAGCCGTACCTAAGGCAGATAAGGAGTATGCCGTTTACACGGACGCGTCGAAGAATGGTCTAGGATGCGTGCTTATGCAAGAAGGAAAAGTGATAGCATATGCTTCACGACAACTGAGACCGCATGAGATGAATTACCCAACGCACGATTTAGAGTTGGCAGCAGTAGTACATGCCTTGAAGATTTGGAGACACCACCTCTACGGAGTTAGGTGTGAGATCTACACAGATCATAAGAGTCTCAAATATTTCTTTGAGCAAAAGGATCTGAATATGCGACAAAGAAGATGGCTGGAGTTGGTAAAAGATTACGATTGTGGAATCAATTACCACCCATGAAAAGCCAATGTCGTGGCTGACGTATTGAGCAGGAAGAATCAAGTGGAGTTAGGATTTCTCCTTACTCAAGAGAAGAGTTTGATTATAGAGTTCGAGAAGATGAAATTGGAGGTAGTAATACCACCCCAGAGGGCAGAGATCATAATTGCTATGCTAAGTATTACCCCCGACCTACGATCGAGGATAGTCACAGCGCAGAGGGAGGATGAGAAGTTTGAGAAGCTACGATCAAAGATCCGAATTGAGGAGATGGACGGATATCACGAAGCGGCCGATAACGCCATTATGTTTGAAGAACGATTGTGTGTGCCTAATGTAGAAGAGTTAAAGAATGAAATCATGAGTGAAGCTCATGACACCCCCTACGTTGCACACCCAGGAAGTACAAAAATGTACCAAGACTTGAAAACAAAGTTTTGGTGGGAGGGCATGAAGCGAGAGATTGCATCCTTTGTTGAGAAATGTTTAGCATGTCAACAGGTGAAAGCACTTCACCAACGACCCTATGGCAAGTTGCATCCACTAGAGATTCCTGAGTGGAAATGGGACCATATAGCTATGGATTTCGTGACGGGATTGCCGAAGTCGAAAAAAGGAAACACAGCCATTTGGGTGATCATTGATAGATTGACGAAGAGTGCACACTTCATACCAATTCCGATCACTTACGGATCTGACAAGTTAGCTCATATCTATATTCACGAGATAGTGCGATTGCATGGAGTACCGATGACGATCACGTTGGATAGAGATTCGAAGTTCTCATCGAGATTCTGGATGAGCATGCAGAAAGAGTTGAGTACTAAATTGAATTTTAGTACGCAATTTCATCCGCAAACGGATGGACAGTCCGAGAGAACCATACAAATCTTAGAGGATATGCTTCGAACTGTTGTGTTGGACAGAGGAGTCCAATGGGAGCAAGTTTTGCCCCTAATTGAGTTTGCATATAACAATAACTTCCAATCAACTATCAACATGGCTCCATACGAGGACCTTTATGGAAGAAAGTGCAGATCCCCGTTGTATTGGGATGAAGTGGGAGAAAGGAAGATACTTGGTCCCGAGGCCATAGATGAGATGATCACCATTGTCCGACAGATTCGGCAGAGGATTAAAGAAGCACAAGACCGACAGAAGTCTTATGCGGACACCAGGAGAACAGAGATTCTTTTCGATGTAGGTGACAAAGTTTTTCTCAAAGTTTCCCCATCTCGAGGAGTGCACCGTTTTGGAGTCAAGGGGAAACTGAAACCGAGATATATTGGACCGTATGATATATTAGAAAAAAGTAGGCCCTGTAGCCTATAGACTTGCGTTATCGCCGAGTATCGCGAACGTCCACGACGTTTTCCATGTTTCGCAATTCAGGAAGTACGTGTTTGATCCCAGACATGTCATTCACCAAGAAGAAGTATCTCTTGAACCAGACTTGAGCTATGAAGAGAGACCCGAAGCCATTCTGGACAAGAAGGTTCAACAACTACGAAGTAAAGCAATTTCCTTGGTGAAAGTACAATGGAGACATCACGACCAAGAAGAAGCAACATGGGAACTTGAGGAAAAGATGAAGGAGAAATACCCCGAGCTTTTTTCCCAAAGGTGAGTAACACAAATTTCGGGACGAAATTTTTCTTAAGGGGGGTAGGATGTAACACCCCGTATTTAGTTACCTTACAATAGTATCGAAATACTATTGAGAGTTAAGGACTAACTTACTAAAGTCGAGAGGAAGTTATCGATGGATGGTAATATGAGTGAAATAGAGATGTTAAGAGAATTGAGAATGATGTTAGATTGAGATGGAGATGTTAATTGTTTTCGAGTTGAGACGAAGTGCGAGAGATAGAGTCGAAGTAGTGATCGAGAGTCACTATATAGAGGATTAAGCTAGAGTGATGATTAGATTAATAACGAGTGATGATCCGTTTTATGTGATAACTTGGTGAGTTATTTATTTGACGTTATGTGATTTACTTGTTACGTGCGCACTTATATTTGAGTCAGTGTCATTTTCGAAAATTGGCATACATGATTGAATTACCGCCGCACACTCCTACACTCACAATCAATATTTTTAATCTTTTTCCCACATGTGGAAATAGGCGGATTAGGCTTGCTGCTAAGGGGGAGACAAGGTACTATTTGAGCATTTAATGCTACTTATCTTAAGGAATAAGAATCTTGTTAAAACCGAAGCGTCTCTCTCTCTCCGTCATTCTCATCATTTCCGGCCCTTCAACTTCTTCTCTCTCCCTCACGACATTCTCTCTCTCCTCCATTGGAGACTAAGCTCAGAGCTTCACCAGTCATAACTAAGATAAAATACTCCGCTAAATCTAGCCTTAAACACTTTCCACGCTTGTTTCAAGAAAATTTGTTGAGTTATAACCTGAAGAAATCGATAAAAGATGCCCTTTTTCTTGAAACTCTTTGAGTGAGTGTTCTGATCTTTTGAGTCTAGACTTGTTGTGAGAAGTATGTGGTGATATGTGTGAGTAATAAGATGTTCTAAGCATGAGAAACTTCCCCTTCTCCTTTCTTCTTCATTTTCGAAAAACTTGGGTTCGTGCCCTGTAAAAATCCTTCTTTTCTTAAATGGAGATGAGAAATGTGTTATATGTGTTGTTTTGGGTGTTATGTGATGTTTTGAAGTGATTAACGTGTATTTTGAAAAACCGAGTCTTGAGATATGAGTTTTTACAAAAATTAGTTTGATATAGGGATTTGGGAAAAATCTGTAAAGTTATGTCTTGAATGATGTTTTGATGTTGAGTAAGAACTTGTGATAGGATTAACGTGTTTTTGATGATTTTAGAGTTTGTAGAGTTCGTGAGTGAGTCATGATGCTGCATGATATGTTTTTTTTATGTTTTTGAGTGTTTGATGATTTTTGAGAATGAAAAAGTTGATGAGTTTTCGAGTTGGTCTTGACTACACCGTTCTGTCTTGAGTCTTGCTCTACTCGGAACCGAGAAGTCATTCCTCGGGCATGCCAGAGAAATCGTTTCCCCGCTGGCATGCCAGAGAAATCGTTTCCCCGCTGGCACGCCAGAGAATTCATTTCCCCGCTGCCCTGTCAGCAAGTTCGATTCCTCTGAGTTTGATTCCTCTGAGTACGATTTCTCTGACGATCGATTCCTCTGACGTTTGATTTCTTTGACGTTTGATTCCTCTGGCGACAGAGAGTTCGCCATTCCTCTGGCATTTCTCTGCTGCTATGCCAGAGAGTTCATGATTTCGCTGCCTTGGCAAGTTGATTCCTCTGCCCAGGCGCGTATTTTCTCCGTTGTTCTGCCGAGCTACTCCGCTCCGCCCTACAGAGTTTTTTCACTCCGACCACCGAGCATTCCTCTGCTCTGGTCTACGAGTCAACTTGTGTTTGCTTACTTGTGATATGTTTATGAGTGAGTTGTATGCTTAAGTGTTTATGCATGCCTATGTGCTTGATTGTTTTTAATCTAGCCTTTGAGGGTTAAGTTGAGAACAAGATTAGAGTTTTTGTCATAGAGTTGAGTGATTAGACGGAGATAAGCTGGAGAATAATTATGATGAGTGTTATTATAAGATTAAGGTTAAGCTTTTTTTGTGAGGAAGTTTCTAACTAGTTCCTCACTTGTCGCATGCACTACTCCGACCTTACAACTACAAAGACCAGTCGAGGACGTAAGTGAAGATCTTCCTGAGTACCACCTACAGTAAGCCGAGCACTACAGGTGGGCAGTATGTTGAGAATATGTTGAGTATGAAATTATACCGAGTTTTCTGAAATGATTTATTGATGTTATGAGCTTATCAAATGTTGAGTTAAAATGATGTTTATGAACTGTTTGACTTGCTAATATTTCTGATGATGAACTTGTGTGTTACCCTCTACTGATGAGACGAATTCGGATCCTGCCACAAGCGGGGTTGTGTACACAGAGGTGACTGTGAGCCATCTTCGGGTCGGCCGGTCACGGTGCTTGAGAAGGAGGCCTACTTCTCAGTACCTTGGTTATGATGATGAGTTGTAGATGCGGTACATACATGTTGATTATTTTGTCTGCAGACACTTATTTATGATGTTGATTATGAAAACTGCATGCATAGATTCTTTGACGTTAAGCTTCAAACATATAGCTCTAAGAGCACCTTTCTTATCTTTCGGCGCCTGCCCACTGAGTATTATGTACTCACGCCCTGCATATATTTCTAAATGTGCAGGTTGAGCATGGTCGGAGGATGGCTTGGTGTTGGCGGGGATCGTTGTTTCGAGTGATCACCTTTTGATGTCTTTTCGCCTTTATGGCAACATGATGTTTTTGAAGTTGTTCTTGACTTACTTAAGAAATACACTCTCGGCTATATGTCCCCATACATATAGTTTGATCACCTTTTGTTGTGTAACTCTGCATATATTTTGGAATCCTTGTACATATTTGAACTACGACCATTTGTTTATGTTGACACAAACCTCTGATGCTTGACTTTTATAGAAATGCCGATGTTTATAATCTAGAAGAATGTTAAAGTTATTACGAGTTGTTTACGCTTCCGCACAAAGACGAGATTAGTTTTCCAGCCTTTGTTTCCTTCTTTCATTTAGTCGTATCGATACCCGGTCTACGCTATCAATGGCTAGGCGGCGGGCTGCGACACAACCAGTTATGGGATACCGTGATACGTACTGACATACCCCAATTCCTACTTACTATGTCGAGAGACAGCTAGATACGCTAGTCTTGTCTATTTCCCTTATTAAAATATAACCTAGCTGGATACGCCAGTCTTAGATTTAATATTCTAATAGCATTAAGAGGGAGGAACCCAATTTAGACCAATTATCCTAGATACGCTAGTAATAATTAATCCACCAATTTATTCCTACTACAAACATGGTAGTTTTGTCACTAATCAGCCCTATTCCAACAATTACGGATTGGAGGTGCTAATTAACTATAATCCAATTAAACCTAAGTTGATCAGACTTAAATAAAATCAGAATTATCATTGAACCTAGGAATTAATCGGAATCAATAGGAATCAATTTTAAACCAATTAGGTCTCACAGATAATTAAACTAGAGTTTCATTATTCTCGCCGAATTAAAAGTTTAGCAACTCATGCTTAAATTAAGAACAAGCAAAGAAATAAAAGTAAACATAGAACAAGAGAATAAATTAAAACGCAAGGAAAATAAAATAACTACTCTGGAATGAAAAGAGAAATCGTCTGTACTGAAAGCTAAAGCAAAGTATGAACGTAATCAAAGTAAACCATTAAATCTAAGTCTAAAGTTGCGGCTGCCAAGGGAAAGATGATCTCCAGGAAAAACGAAAATTAGGGCAAAGAATTCTCCCCGAAAGACGTAAACTAAGCCCTATTTATAGACTTCATATCCTTCTTGATCACTATGGAAGTTGCCATGTAAAGTAGAACTCTAAAAGCAATAGAATCGTGCAAGATAAGGCAACTTCCAGCTGGCGTACTCAGCAAGTAATCTCCACTCTGGTAGAAATCGCGGCTCTCGCCAGAGGAACGGCTGTCGTCAGAGAAACGGACCTCGCCAGAGAAATGGCTATCGCCAAGGGAACGGGTTGCGCCAGAGAAATGGTGATTTCTCTGGTGATTGGTTTCTCTGCTCTGGACTTTGATTTCGCTGCACTGGCGCTTTGATTCCTCTGGCTTCGATTCCTCTGGCATTTCTCTCTGCTGCTCTGGATTGTAGCGCGGGCTTCGCTTCTCTGACTTCTTGATTTCTCTGCTCTGACTATCCATTTCGCTGCTCTGGAGATTGGTTTCTCTGACACGGGCCTTCGGCTGACTTTTCTGGTCTGGTCTGGAGCGCGTGCTTTTGCGACAGAGCTATGCCGCTCTGCTCTGGCTACAAAGTTATGCTAAAAACACCCTCTTTAGCCCCGAAATCTCCAAAATTGTATTCTTCCATCTAAAAACCTAAATCTCCTACAAAGCATCAAACAAGCCATAAAACGCACCAATTTCCAGAAGATTATCTTAAAATAAAGCTCATATGAACCCCAAAATTTAGCACAATTAAGCATAAATCATGGAACCACCTTTTTATTAGATTTATATGGATTTTGCTTGAGGACAAGCAAAAGGCTAAGTGGGGGGGGTTGATTTATGCCTAATTGTTCTTATTTCGGGGGTTTGATTGTACCAAGTCTGAGTTAATTATTCTTGAATTTGGTGCGTTTATGAGTCTGTTTGATGCTTTGTATGAGATATTGATAAAATAGGAGGAAGAAGGCTATGTTGGAGATTTCAGATCAAAAATTGCTTAATTGGGTTCAAAGTGGTCCCAACGCTGATAATCACTCGTCAGCGCTGACAATCCCTAGCCAGACCTAACCGCATCCAGAGCTCACCGTATCCAGAGCTGATCCTACACCAGAGCTGACAAACATAACTACACATTTATATTAAAATTAATATAAATTCTATCATTTTAAATTTTATTTTCAAAGTTAAATAGTCCTCAAATGAATGAATATAATCTTACTCTCCTTCGTTGCGTTAAATATTATTATAATTGAAACATATATATATATATATATATATATAAATTTACATCTAACAAATATATAGAAAATTGTTAGGTCCCAGAAGGTCTCGAATAGGTGTATGGGGGAGGGGGGAATACACCTTTAGGCTATTTTAAAACTTAAGACAAACCAACACAACCTTTGACAATAAAAGAGTTCAGTAAAACTTCGGTTGGTGACTGATACTGATTCTCTCTTCAGTAAAGAGTTATCAGTTAAGTCCTAGACTTTAACTGATATGCGTTAGGCTTCAGTCAGGTTTATAAGACAAAGGAATGTTATGAATCTTACTGACTATCCGAAGATTTATCAGTTAGAATAATAGCACTGGCAGCGGAAAAATTTACTTAAGAAATAGCCCTTGAGATTAAGCACATTGTCAAGATTTACTTTCACTTTGCAGTTAATCAGTTTAAGTTGATAAAGAGCTTGCTAACAGATAAGAAAGTAAAGAATGAAAGCGATAAACGACAAATTGATTTTTTACGTGGTTCAGAATCCAATTCCTACATCCACGGTCAGTTGATCACACTGACAAACACTCGGGGTCTGTGCTTACGGCTGCACAGCAAACCGAAACAACCGAAGATCTAATCTTCAGTACCAACATACTGGGTTGGATTTCTCACTCTTAGCTTCACTGAGACAAAACCTATGTCTACCCTGCGACTGCTAAGATCTCACGGAGTCAGAGCATTGATCCGAACTCCTCTCAGCTCAAACATTCGATTTGATCGGTTGAAAGGAGGTTCGACAACATACCAACTAGATTACAAAGAATAGGTTCTTTGTAATCAGTTACTTAGACTTTGGATATACAATATTTTCCTAAGGTTTCAAGAGAATGTATGCAATCAGTAGTGGATTGATTTTGGCTTTGTGATTATCTTCTTCGATTCAAACTTTGGAAGGCCTTGATTTGCTGAGTAACGAATTCGGCAGCGTTTCAGCTTATGTATTTGAATCGGTGAAGATTGAAGTGATCCTCGAGCTCTATTTATAGGAGAGGTCTTGAATAGATCCGTTGGCGAAGATGGCCTTCAAGAATTCATCCATTGGAGTGTATTTCGAATTTTGCTGAGGCTTCAATCTTTGAGGTTCCTTGTTTGGTGAGAAACGGCTACTCAGGTACAGGAGGTAAGGCGTATCTGAAAAGATAATCACCAAAAAGGAATGCTCTGTAGAGAAAGGACGATCCTTGAAATCTTTGCATTTAATGCGGCTGTACTTGGGAGTGCGATGCTTCCTTTTAACTTTGGAGGTTCAGTCCGAGGAAGAATGTTAACTAATACTTGACTTTAATATCAGTCCACTGAATCCACATGGCCTGTATTAATGAATCAGTTCGTAACTGATCCTTTAGTTGAGAAACTCGATCAGTCAAACATCAGTATTTAACTTTGCCTTTAATCGCTACATCAGTCTAGTTCTTCAGTCTTCAGTCTTCAGTCCTTCGGTCTTCAGTCTTTAGAACAACTGCTAAACTAGAAAAAGAACTCTAACACTTGAGTTCGAAATGTTCTATTCTATTAACAATAAACCTTAACGATTTTGGTATCATCAAAACTACGGCAAGGATATTTCACTAAGTTCCCAACAATTTCCCCCTTTTTGACGATGCCAAAACCATACGACAGTTCTACGACAAACAACGACTGAAAGCAAAAGGCAAGTTACTAAACAGGGTGAATATTATTCCCCCTTAACATGATAACCTATAAACTTGCGCACAAAAGAGAAACAGAACAGTTCAAACGAACCAAACGAAGACATGATTGAAAGTAAATAATCAGAGCCTGGATAAAAAGATATTATATTCAGGTTGAGATCAAAACGAGTTCATTTCATATAGGAAAGACTGATGAGAAATCAGTTAAGTTACAAAGTAAAACATACAAAAGAAAACAACATTAGCAAGCTAAGATCTCTGATCATACACTGCAAACACAGTTTTCCAGATATCTTGAAATGCTTTTGGGTTACTGTCCTTGGTCACATCCCATATCTTGCACACAGCATTGGCTTCCCTCTTGAGGACATCTTTGTTGATACCATTTCTGACTCCTGGAGGGCACACAAATCTCTTCAGTGGATAAGGAATCATTTGCATCTTTGCTTCCTTCTGAGCAGCACGAAGTCTGTCGATCATTGCCTTTTCCACCCAATTGTTTAGGAAGTATCTCCAGGCTTGTCTTTCGAAATCAGGAGTCAGTTTCAGATTAGCAAAGACTACCCACTTGGTGTAACTTTCCTTTAGCTTTTCCCACCAATCATTCAAATCTGCAGGTACCCATTTATCGAATCTTTCACATCTGTCCAGATGGGATAATAGGAGACCTTCTAGAACATAGGACCTTATTCTCTGTTACTCTTGATCGACAGGGAGTTCAGCAAAAACAGGATCATGATTCGAGTACTCTTTTCCCTTTTTGGCATCATCACCAGGGAGAGAGCCAACTTGCCTTTGGAGATCCTGGATGCCAGTGAGCATTTTCTGGATGAGAGCAGAGTTTGGGGACTCAGGAATGGCATGAAGCTCTGCTTCCAGTTGAGCAATTCTGGCATTGACCGGTCGGAGCTCTTCTGCAACAAGGAGTTTGGAGTCGGTTGCAGTCATGAATTCCTTCAAGAATTCAATGCGAAGACTATCGAGACGATGTTGAGTGTCCAGTAGCTGTTGTTTTGACTGGAGTTCTGTTTTCAGCACCTGCATTTGAAGGTCCTTGAGGTCCTTCTTCAGTATTGGGACAACGACCTGGATGGGGATCATTTCTTGAACATGTGATGTGTGCTTGGCATGGGTTTGGCGAAGCTTGTAATCAAGATTTTTGAGGCGAACATCGTGGTCGATCATGTCAGCAGTCACAGTGGATTCGATGTCAAGCAATTTTTGTAAGAATTTTGCGCCGTAAATATCTTGGCGTTCTTTCTCATGCTTGAGTTATGCAATTTGTAATTATTGATCGGAAATGACATCCAACAGTGCTTGGATTGGATCTTCTATTCCTTCGGGAATCTAGAAAGTAACGTTGCGAGATTCTCGACCTTTCCAGTCTGTCATCCTTCCATCAGTCTCTTCATCGGAGTCATACTTTAGATATCTTGGTTAACGTTTGATCTCAACAAATTCCATGTGTAACTCTAGAGGAATGTGTGGTGCCCTGGAGTTCTTCTTTGATGAAGAAGCTCCTTGAGAAGAAGTGGAAGGAGCAGCTTCAATGGCTTGGACTGAGGAAATGACTTGCACATCATCAGTAAGAGTGAGAGGAGTAAATGTAAGTCTGTAGATGTGGGTGATGTCCTCTATCTGAGAAAGAGTATCAGATGATTCTTGCGGCAAGGAGGACATCATCAGTTCATCAGTTGCGTCCTCTACAAATTCTTCAAGAGTAGATGGATCTGCAATATCAATTGTTGGGATTTCCAACACAGGGGAATCAGTGGAGGCTTCAGTGTGCTCAGCATCCATCAGCTGCAATTCTTCATCAGTGGCAAAGCTAATGGGTTCATTTGTTCAGGAAGCTTACTGATCCGTAGCTGCGGTAGCAGTAGTTTCAATTGTAGTGGAATGACTGATGTGGTGAGTCGACTGTTGCTCTTGAGCAGTAGGTACTGGAGTAGGTGCAGAAACAGGGGTTTCTTGAAGAACAGAGTCAGAGGCAGGAGTTTCGTGGATAGTGGCAGTAGAAACCAAACTATGTTGATCAAGAAACATAGGATCAAAAGAGTCGTGAAGAGCAGCATCGGTGGTCTCTTCGGCAGCTTTAGAAGTGGAGGTCCCTGCATCTGTGAGAGTGATCAGAGGACCTTTTGTAAAGCCTTGCGACTCAAGGTAGTCCAAAGCAAATTTGTCGAAGCCATGGATAACATCCCGCAATATGGGGAAGTTAAAGAGGCTGTCTAAGCTAGCTTCTTCATACACAAAGAAGTCATCAGACTCAACCAGTTGTAGTTCATTAACCTGAGAGCAGGGTGTAGGTGAGAAGTTTATGAAGGTTTTTATAGACTTTGAGAGAGGTGTCGAAGTTGGCGAGCAAGTGATTCATGTGTTGAGTGACATCTCGCTTGGCTTCGGCTTGCAAGGTTGTGACGGCTTTCAGTTGTTCTGTAATGCCAAAACAAGTAGGCACTGGAGAGGATTGTTGAACTTTTTTGCCCTTGGATTTGTGTTTGGGCTGAGTTTTGGAAGAGGATTTGGATGAGGTCTTTTTGGGTCTTGAGCGAGGACGGTGGGGCACATTTGTGATGGAGACAAAGGAAGCTTTGGAAGGAATTTGAGTGGGGGTAGAAGAATCTACACCAGAAGGTCTGGGAGGTCTCGAAAGAGATTCAGTTGGAGACTCACGAGGTTCAGTCTCAACTGAATGAGGTGATGAGATGACAATCACCTTTGTCTTCTTGGAGGATTTGGGTCCTCCCTTTGCCACTTTGAAGAGGTGGAGTTGATCAGTGACTGTCAAAGTCTCCGGCTAGTAGATTTGAGGAAGATGACTGGTGCCTTGAATGATGATTTGAGACACTCTGTTCCCCTGACGGAGTAAATTTGCAGGCTTTGAGTTGTAAGGTTCACCGCAAAGCAAATCAAGGTAGGCTTGCTCCCAGTTGAAAGGTTCTGGCTTCATCAGAGCAGCCAAAACGTTCTTCTGTGGCTGTGAAGCTTTATCGGAAGTTCCAGTGGCGCCGATCCAACATTTCTGAATAATTTTGGCCAATAAGTGATGACTAGGCTTGAGGAGAAATATCTTGAGTGTTCCTTTAGTGGATTCCTCTGCCTGAGTCATTGCTTCCTTGAGAGTTGAGATCGCCTCCTCATCAGTGATGAAGGAGGATTTTGGAGCATTGTTCGACAGTTCGAACAGTTCACGAACCACTTTGGTTACATTGATTGGTACTTCTTCTTGCGTTTCGAAGTCGGAAGAGGTGAAAATATGAACTTTGGTGAAAAGTTCACCGAACTCGTTGTATCGCAATTCTTGATAAAATTGTTTGATTAGAGATTTCAGTAGAAAGGGCGCTTCTTTAACGACAAAGATAGCCATTGATGCCGTGACATGATTTCTTCGGCGTCGATGTATCCTGGTTTCGATTGGAAGGATGGTGTATCTATTGAGTGTTCATACTGTACATCCTTGACGCTGTAATCAATCAATTTCTTTGAATCTATTTTCGCCCTGCGATTCGAAAAAAGCAATGTTTTGAACAGAAAATCTCACAGTTGATTGTTGTAGAATAGGGGATTAGTTTGCATGCAAGAGAGAGAGGGGAGACAGAAGAGTAGGAGAGGATGAGAGAAAAACTAATGATTTTTGAAATCCGCATTAAATGCCCGTCAGGAAAATCCCTTAAAATACGAGATTTAAAAGATAAAGAATATTTTGTATAATCTCTACAATGGAAAGGACTGAGTAGGAATTATATCAATGGCATAACAAGTTAAAGTAATTTTTAAATGCATATTGAAAAAGGCTTGTCCAGCAAGAATGTTTCAGTCTTAGTTTCCAACAATCAGTTAACATAATTTCTCATCAGTGAAGCAAAATATATTGTGAAAGTGAAGGTTTATAACTAATTCAACTGATATATTCTTTTTAATACACTTCATAAATTGAGTTACTCACTGATTATTTGATCATTGTAATCAGTCAATTCCACGACTTCGACTGAACAGTTGAGTTTAGTTCCCCCTCAAAGATATAACCAATCATATAGAAGATAACATGAGCAGTCAACAAACATGAAATAGACAATGAGGTTTTGTCTCACTCAAACTCAAGAGAACATTAATTCATTCAAACAAAATAGTAACTGATATGTCATCAGTTACGGACCGAAGTAACAACTGATGGTATATCAATTACAAAACAGGATAAATCAAAACGCGATTGGAAACCGCAAAAACTACAAAACTTCTTCAAAAATAGATTTAACATAACCTTTTCATCAATCTTTCCGAAAACAGTCAGCAAGCATAACAAAACTTTCTTCACCTTCTTACCACTTCACCTGGTCTAATCAGAGACCTTTCTTCAGAACTCTTTATAGTCTCTGTTTCTTCCTTCCCTTTGCCTTTCTCCTTCACTTTCCTCCTGACGGCCTTCAGCTTCAGTTACAGCTGCATTAGTTGCTTGGTGTCCACTCTGGTGCTGCAAATTTATTACCGCTGACTCGAGAAGGGCAAACTTGGCCTTGAGATCAGCGATCTCTATCTCTTGAGCTTGAAGCTTCTTCTTCATTAGTTGAATCTCTACATCAGTTGATTGAAATGTAGCAGCTGGTGTCTCTTCAGTACTTTGCTCTGTTTGAATGCCATTAGTTGCATTGATTGAATCTCATGCATCGTTGAAACATCCCGGGTGCATTGCACAACCCGAACGACATCCTTTTCCATGCAAATGTCCCAAAAGGCGTGGTGAAGGCAGTTTTGACGTGATCTTCCGGTGTGATCGCGATTTGGTAGTATCCTGACAAGCCATCAAGAAAACAATAAAAATCCTGCCCTGCTAAACGATCTAACATTTTATCAACAAAAAGGAGAGGGAAGTGGTCCTTTTTGGTGACGGCATTGAGTTTCCTATAGTCAACGCACATCCGCCACCCCGTGGTAGGACGCGTCGGTACCAACTCCATTTTGTCATTGCGCACAACCATCATCCCTCATTTCTTGGGCACGACATGCACTGGGCTCACCCACTCACTATCGACGACAGAGTAAATGATCCCTTCGGCCAGCAGCTTGAGGATCTCCTTGCGCACGACCTCCATCAGAATAGGGTTTAATCATCGCTGGGCATCTCGCTTGGGTGCAGCTCCCTCCTCTAGGTTAATTCTGTGCATGCATGTGGCTGGACTAATTCCACGTATATCTGCTAAGCTCCATCCTAGCGCTGCTTTGTTTCTCTTCAACACCTCGATCAGTGCTGCTTCTTGTTCCATAGCCAGAGTAGACGATATGATCACAGGCTTCTCCCCTCCTTCTTCTAAGAATAGTACTTGAGATTGGCAGGGAGTTCCTTTAGTTCAAGCGCTGGCTTCCTGGCTCCCATCGGTTCATCCAACGGTAGCTCTAAACGACGTGCCTTTTCTGAGTTGGGCAGCGCAGAGCTGGGCAGTGCAGAGCTCACGAGTGCAGAGTTGTCCAGTGCAGAGCTGAAAGGTGCAGAGCTGGCGAGTGCAGAGCTGAAAGGTGCAGAGCTGGCGAGTGCAGAGCTGAAGGGTGCATAGCTGAACTCTTCAGCTTCCTAAGCTAGCTCTTCCATGTCTGCCGATCCAGCACAGACTTCCACACATTCCTGTTCCTGTACAAATACCTTCTCGACCAAGCCATTAATAGCATCTATATATGAGCATTCATTCACAAGGTTTGCACAAGGCATTGCACAATTTTCATGCACCGAGAAAGACACCGATTCCCCTAACACTGTCATTTTAACTATTCCATGTTTAACATCAATCAACGTGTTAGTGGTCGCCATAAAAGGTCTTCCTAATAGCAGAGTGTGGTCTCTACCATTCTCATGCACATCCCCAATCTCAAGCACAACAAAATCAACGGGCACAATCAAACCCCCGACTCTAACCAGAATGTCCTCTACTATGCCACGGGGATACCTAACGGACCTATCAGCGAGTTGGAGGCACATGCGAGTGGATTTCAAATTACCTAACTCTAATTGTTTAAAAATAGAGTAAGGCATCAAATTAATTCCCGCCCCCAAATCTAACATACGCGTGGCTTCCTTACCATTTCCCGAAGCAATATTAATCACAAAACTACCTGGATCGCGATGCTTTGGTGGTAAGGATTGCTGCATGATTGGGTTTTCTACTTCAGAGACCAACACCTTCTCATTGTCGCCAAACCTTCTTTTGTTGGATGCCAACTTCTTGAAGAATTTCACATATGCTGGCACATTTCTGATCACGTCAAGAAGAGGTAAATTCACATTCACCTTGGCCAATAGGGTGTAGTAGCTTTATGTAGTTTGACCTCCTTCTCCTTCTCCCCTTCCTTTTGGTTTTGCTCTGATCTTTCTTCTTCACGAGGGCTCGTCAGAGTGGAACTTGGCATAGCTGACCCTTGCGTGGCGAGATTCTACAGAGCTGACTTCGGCAGCTCTGAAGTCTGCAGAGCTGGCTTCGGCAGAGCTGACTTCGGCAGCTCTGAAGTCTACAGAGCTGACTTCGGCAGCTCTGAAATTCTGGTCTGCTCCGGTAAGATGGTCTGCTCTGGCACATCCACTTTATTGTCCACCATCTTTTCGCTGCGAAGAACAGTGACCGCAAGAGCTTGAAGAGTCTGCGCAGGTTGGCCATGAAAGTTTCCGGGCTACTGTTGTTGCTGAATTTGGTTCAAAGTGCCGGAGAGTTGGCCAACAGTTGTTTCAAGCCTTTTTATGGTAGATGTTTGAGACTCCATATTCTGCTTGGCAATCTCCATATTTTGTTTGCTTATCTCCATAAAGGCTTGCAACGTTTCTTCGAGCGTCAATTTTTGTGGTGGCATCGGCTGTGCATTCTGTTGCGGGATTGATTGCTGCTGTTGGTATTGTGGTCTGTACGGTTGAGAAGAGCTCTGCTGTGGTGGGAAATATTGTGGTTGTTGTTGATAGCCCATTTGGGGTGGTCGACGAAATTGATTCCCCCCAAAGTTTTGATTTCCCCATCCAGCGTTCGGCTGACCTCTCCAACCACCAATGACATTCTGTTGACCTTGATTCATATTCTGGCCATATGGTCTGCTCGACCCTTAATTGTAGCTCTGAAATCCTTGTGCCACATAGACCTCAGCTTGTCCCTCCGGAGTAAACTCGCCCATTTTGTGGCACTTATTAGTTCCATGGCTGAAATCTCCACAAATCCCACAAGGTTCAACATTCTGCAAAGCTGGGTTCGGCAAAGCTGAATTCTGTAGAGCTGCACTCTGCAGAGTTGATTTTTGTACCGGCACGGGAGGGTCTTCCATCTTTCCCATCTTCAACTGTTGTACTTCCCGCATGATCGAGGCCAATTGTTGCTGCATCTCGAACTGATTCGTCACCGCGCTGGCCTGAACTCTTCTTCCACGGACAGACTTCTGTTAGGAGCTCTCGGCTAAGGTTTTGAAAATCCCTTTAAACTCTGTGGCCGTCTTCCGAGCTATGTTGCCTCCTGCCGTGCTATCCACCATAAATTGGGCAGTTTGCACTAACCCATCGTAGAAGAATTGCATCAACATCACATTAGTGAATTGATGTTGAGGGTATTGGCGGAGGAGTTTTTCATATCTCTCCCAAGCTTCATGTAAAGGCTCATCCGCTCCTTGGGTGAACTCCATTATTTTCGTTCTAAGCTCCTGTGTCTTGTGGCTTGGATAGTATTTCAGCATGAATTTTTCACAAGTATCTCCCCAAGTAGTGATAAAGTTGGGCGGCAAAGATAGCATCCACGTCCTCGCTCGGTCTTTAAGTGCATAGGGGAAACACTTGAGCTTGAGTTGGTCCTCTGTGAGATTAAGCAAAGGAATTGTTTGCACTTGTGTGCAAAAATCCCGGATGAATTGCAGCGCATCCTCACTCGGCATCCCGTGAAACACCGGCAACAAACTTGAATCATTTGGCTTGAGATTATAGTTTCTCACGGCGGTGGGGAGCACGATCGCTGACGTGTTGGTATCTCCGATTACCGGCCTGGTGAAGTCTCTCATATACTCCATGTTTTGTGCCATAACCTTCTTCTCCTCGTTGGTATTCTGCTCTGCTTGGTCAGATTCAGAGCTGGCGCCTTCCTTCCTCTTTTCTACTGCGTATTCTGTCGTGGGTGTGTTCTGCTCGGCCGCGTCCGTGTTCTGCTCTGAAGGATCAGAGTTCGCTGGCAGTTCTGCTCTGGAAGGATCAGAGTCAGAGTATTCTTCGTCAGTTCTGGCAGAGTCAGACTCAGAGTCGTCTGCTCTGTCTTCTGCGAACACTCCTTCGCAGCTGTTCTTCCTGAAAATCCCGTCGTATGTGCTATGCAACGGAGACACAAGTTTGCCTTTAAGACTACGGCGTCCCTGCATACACAACACTACACGAACGGATCAAACGCACCGGCGGGAAGAACAATAAAAACAAGAAAAACGGAAAGCAAAATAAAGCAAATAAAAATGAGACAATTAAAACGCCTAAAACCTTCCCCGGCAACGGCGCCAAAATTTGACTCAACCTAAACACTACTCTAGATTGACTGGCAATAGGACGAGATCTATTGTAACGTGTAAGCTAACCCAAGTCGTCTCACAAGGAAAGTCTTAAAGGGTTTTCAGTAGTATCGAGAGAAAAAGCAATAAAAGAAGATTTAAAACTAAAAACTTGAATTAAAACTTAAACTTAAATTAAACTTGATTTGAATTTAAACTTAACCTAGGCAAGAATTTAAACAACTTAAATTAAACCTAACTAATGAAATTAAATACTTGTGAATTAAAAACCAACTAATCTAGGCGTGAAATTAAAGTGCATAATTAAAAAGAAAGCATAAGCATGAACGAAAGATATAAACATGCTTAAACAAAATAAATTGAATTGAATTATAAAATACCGAAAACGTCTTGAACGTGTAATCGTGTCACTCAATCACAAGCCAAGCATAAAAACTGAACAAAACTAAATCAAAACCTAACTAAGAACAATGAAAATTCGAACACTATGAAAGCAAGTAAATCCTAAGTTTCGGCTGCCAAGGGAAGAATATCTCAAAGGCGTCAAAAATTAGGGCAAAAGATTCTTTTACAATAAAAATTAAACCTTATTTATAGACATCAAATTCCTCTTGATCACCATGAAAGTTTCCATGCAAAGTAGAACTCTAAAGGCAATAAAATCGTGTAAGATAAGGCAACTCTAGCTGGATGCGCGCTCTGCAAAACACTCCTACTTTGGCCAAATTCGTAGCTCTGCATCGGCAAGGCAGAGCTAAAAAAAATCAGCTCTGTAGTAGCGCGCTCTGAGAAGTGCAGAGCTGAAAAGTCAGCTCTGTATAGTTGACTCTATCATTCAGAGCTGCATAAGTTAGCTCCGTAAAATTCAGCTCTGGCGATAAGTGCAGAGCTGAAAAGTTAGCTCTGTAGAGTTGACTCTGGCGAGTAGTGCAGAGCTGAAAAGTCAGCTCTGTAAAGTTGACTCTGCTCTTCCGGGTTTACTTTGGCGCATATTTTAGCTCTGTCGAGTTAGCTCTGCTCTAGAGATTTCAGCTCTGCTAGGGAAGTTCAGCTCTGAAGATTTCAGCTCTGCTCTGCATGTTGGCTCTGCTCTGCTACAGAGCTATCTTCGCAGCTCTGCTCTGCTTTGCAATGCGGACCTTCACACTCTGGCGCAGGCCTTCAGCTCTGCAGCGGGCTTTTCAGCTCTGCAGTCCAGAGTATGCACATAATCACGATTCTTAGCCCAAAATCTCCAAAATTTGCACTATTCCATCTATAAAACCTAAATGTCCTGCAAAGCATAAAATAACACATAAAACGCACCAATTTCTAGAAGATTATCTTAAAATAAGCTCATGCAAACCCTAAAATTTAGAACAATTAAGCATAAATCAGTTTCGTTGATCACAATGGGAGGAACTTTGATTTAGCTCTTCTGATCTTCAAATAGGTAGATGGACGAAGGAACTTCTGTGGTATCCTTCCAGTAGCACTGAATCCACTTGGTGCTATGTAGGATGATTGATGACACTCTTGTTCCTTGTCGAAGGTATTTGGAGGATTGTGTTTCACTTTTTTCTTCCGCCAGAACTCGTAGATATGCTTGTTCCTAATTGTAGGGGCCTTCTTGCATCAGTGCAATCAACAGGTACTTGTGGAGTCTTGATAGATGATCTGGTGACCCTAGAATGCCAAACCAGCATTTCTTGATCATCTTAGCGATTGGTCTGAGATGAGAGTGAAGCCGTGACATGCTTAAGACATTCTTGATATTTGAGTCTGAGGGGGCTTCGTCTTTTAAGGCATTCGCTATGAGTCTGGTAGCTTCTTCGTCGGAGAAGGTTGGAGCAGGACCATCGGAGGGGAGATGAAATATTTCCCTTACCACTCTCGTGTCATTAATGACATGTTTCACTGAGGTCGTGAAACCCTCAAAAGTGAAGATGTCGATTTCTGTGGTGTAATCTCCAGTGGCTTCATTTAGCGCTATGGAGTCGTAGAACATCATGATGGTCTGGTCGTCGAGTAGGAAGCTTGGTTCTGTATGTAGGAAGTTGAGCCAGCCATGTTGACTCCGGATTTCATTAATCTTGTCATGTTCTGCAAGAATCAGAAGTGCTTCGAGAGTGATCGAAGCATCATGACACACCGATTGTTGATTGACGGATTTGGATATTTTTGCCTTAGTGTGAAGAATTTTTGGATATTTTTGCAAAGTTTAGAGTGTATCTCACCGATGAAAAACTGTGGATTTCAAGACTAATCAAGGTGAGAGATTTGCAGAAGATAGAGTCTGAGGGATTGAGTGAATCCTTGTAGAAGATGAATCGATTTTAATGGAATTATGGGAAAATGTGCCCAAGGCAGTTTCAATGATCTTTTAAAATCTGGACAAATAGAAGGTCAACACGTGTCGAGGATTTCGCTTATTAGTAAAAAGAGCGGGATCGTGAGATCGTGGAGTTAACTGCTTTAAAATAAAATATAAAAAGATTCTTAGTAAACCAAATAAGATCAGCATACACAAAGCAGATAACTTACATCATTCCAAATAAAACATTAAAACACTTTAGTCAAACATTTCTTAGAATTGAGAAGGATGTTTTCGAGTCAACTAATTAAACGAGTCAGTTGATTACTGATGATGGTTGAACTTGAGGTTTGATCCTTCTTTTGTCGTTGACTGATATCCTTGACTGATGCCTTTTGCGAAAACTTCAATTGAATCTTCAGTTCTTTGACTGATCTTTTGATGCATGTGCTCTTCTGATTCTTCCTCTTCAATCTTCTCTTCATTCTCCATCTTTCTTTTCCATTATCCTCGTTTGATGTGGAGTTGAGGAGAAACTTGAGATGACTGATCTTATTTCTTGATGCTCGGTTGACAATGAGGGATGTATAGTCAGAATCTTCTTTCCCTTGTCATCTTTTATCTATTTCTTACTCAGATAAACTTCACGAGAGATGGATGGGAAGAGCTTTACTTTGTCTTCCTTCATGTCGAATTCAACCCATTTATCTTTCTTGACTCTTGCATTTGCCATTGTAATCAACGCCATGTCAAGTTCTCTTCTCGTCCAAATGAGATTTGCATCTACGTCTCTGAGAAGTTGTATGAATTGATCTCTCTCATTCTGACTTGTCTGCATCAAGTTTTCCAATCTGGCATACTCAATAGCCAGTTCCTCTTCTTCTTCTTCTTCAGTAGGAATCAGGGAGAATTCATTCATTCTTGAGGCAGTCTTGGCGATCATCATTTCCAATCTTTGTTTCTTCACAAGGACGTTCTTAAGAATCATTCTTTGATCACTATATGCAGTTAAAGCTTGATCAACTTCTTTAATTTCAAGAAGATCATGTTCTGAAGTAGGGAATTCTGATGATGAACTTGAGTCTTCTGATACTTCTTGCCTTTCCTTTCTCGAACTGCTAGTCTTTATCCTTTCTGGATTGTGAAAATGAGGTGCAACTGCAGGGGTTAGAAGACATAACAAGAGAGAAAGAAAACAGAGAATGAGCACTTAACAAGGGGAAGAAAGAGAAAGTTTTTAAAGAAAAGCTTTTGACAACCCTTCCATAGAGGATCTAGTTAAGTAGAACCTTAAGTAGAACCAGGTCAAAGCAAATTGTTCTTGCGAACAACCCGCTCTGATACCAATTGTTAGTTCCCGGAAGGTCTCGAATAGGTGAATGGGGGGGAGGAATACACCTATAGGCTATTTTAAAACTTAAGACAAACCAACACTACCTTTGACAGTAAAAGAGTTTAGTAAAACTTTGGTTGGTGACTGATACTGATTCTTTCTTCTGTAAAGAGTTATCAGTTAAGTCCTAGACTTTAACTGATATGCGTTAGGCTTCAGTCAGGTTTGTAAAATAGTGGAATGTTATGAATCTTACTGACTATCCTAAGATTTATCAGTTAGACTAATAGCAGTGGCAGCGGAAAAAATTACTTAAGAAATAGCCCTTGAGATTAAGCACGTTGTCAAGATTTAGTTTCACTTTGCAGTTAATCAGTTTAAGTTGATAAAGAGCTTGCTCACAGATAAGAAAGTAAAGATTGAAAGCGATAAACGACAAATGAATTTTTTGCGAGGTTCGGAATCTAATTCCTACATCCACGGTCAGTTGATAACACTGACAAAAACTCTGGGCTTGTGCTTACGGCTTCACAGCAAACCAAAACAACCGAAGATCTAATCTTCAGTACCAACATACTGGGTTAGATTTCTCACTCTTAGGTTCGCTGAGACAAAACCTATGTCCACCCTGCGACTGCTAAGATCTCACAGAGTCAGAGCATTGATCTGAACTCCTCTCGGCTCAAACACTCGATCTGGTCGGTTGAAAGGAGGTTCAAAAACTTGCCAACTAGATTACAAAGAACAAGTTCTTTGTAATCAGTTACTTAGGCTTTGGATATACAATATTTGCCTAAGGTTCCAAGAGAATGTGTGCAATCAGTAGTGGACTGATTTTGGCTTTGTGATTCTTTTCTTCGATTCAAACTTTGGAAGGCTTTGATTTGCTGAGTAACGAATTCGGCAACATTTCAGCTTATGTATTTGAATCGGTGAAGATTGAAGTGATCCTAGAGCTCTATTTAAAGGAGAGGTCTTGAATAGATCCGTTGGCGGAGATGGTCTTCAAGAATTCATCTGTTGGAGTGTATTTTGAATCTTGCTGAAGCTTCAATCTTCGAGGTTCCTTGTTTGGTGAGAAACGGCTACTCAGGTACAGGAGGTAAGGCGCGTCTGAAAAGGTAATCACCAAAAAAGAATGCTCTGCAGAGAAAGGACGATCCTTGAAATCTCTACATTTAATGTGGTTGTATTTGGGAGTGTGAGGCTTCCTTTTAACTTTGGAGGTTCAGTCCGACGAAGAATGTTAACTAATACTTGACTTTAATATCAGTCCGCTGAATCCACGTGGCCTGCTGACTCAACTAGAAACACCTCTAGATTGACTTGCAATAGGACAAGGACACTCTAGCAGTGGTAAATTAACCCAATGTCGTCTCTCAAGGAAGATCTTTAAGGGCTTTTAATTATGTCACAAGAAAGAAGTAAACTTGATTATTAAACTAAAACTTATAAAGTAAACTTAACGTGAATTTAAACTTGTAATTAACTAGGCATGAAAGAACGAAAGCATAAAACACAAGCATAAAGAAACTATAAACCTTAGGCAAGAATTAAACGAACAAAGCAACTTAAGAATTTAAAGACTTGTAACTTAAAGCTTCTAATCTACTAGGCATGAAACTAAAGTGAAGAATTTAAAGGAAAGCATAAACATAATGAAATTGCAAAATTTAAAGCAAAGCATAATTTAAAGTGCAGAATTGAAATTGCATAATTGAAATAGCATAATTGAATGCAAAGCATAAACGTAACAAAGCAAGTAAATTAAAATAAATACGAAATACCATAAAACGTCTCGAGAAGCAACCTGTCACTTGATTACAACTCTAAACAAAGAACTAACTAAAACGTGAATTGAAAGAACTATAATAAACTAACTAGAACAGAATTCGAGAATAAAAATCTAAAGTCTTTGGTTACCTAGCGAAAACTAAAGATTAGGGCAAAGGATTTATTCTAACTAAGTGCCGGAGGTAGAAGGATGTATTTCTTGATTCACGTTCAAGCCCCTTTTATAGACTTCCATCAACCCTAATTATCATCAAACTCGGCCTTGCAAAACTGAACTCTTGAAGATAAGCATCGTGCATTCAAAGGAAAGTCCAAAGCAGCGTGCTCTACAAGTAATCTTAGCTCTGGCGAGAAATCATAGCTCTGGAAACGTAAGCGGCTCTGGAAAGATATGCCAGAGCTCTGTCGACTTTTAACTTTGGCTCTGACAAGTTTGTTCTGCTCTGGAGAATTCAGCTAGGGAAGTTCAGCTTTGGAGATATAAGTTCTGGTCTGACGATGTGAGCTCTGCTCTGTCATGCGCCTTTTCAGCTCTGCTCTGGCGCGAGCTTTTCAGCTCTGCTCTGGTTTGCGCAAGAATACATAATTTTCACCCAAAATCTCCAACATCACACTCTTCCATCTATAAAATCAAAATCTCCTGCAAAGCATAAAACAAACCCATAAACGCACCAATTTCCAGAATATTCAACTTAAAATAAGCACATGCAAACCCCCAAAATACGAACAATTAGGCCTTAATCAACCCCCACACTTAGCCTTTTGCTTGTCCTCAAGCAAAATCAGTATGAATCCTAGGAAGAGAGCGTTTCAACGATGATTATTTCCATCCAAACATTCAACAAGTCAATTAAAAAATTTTCAATCAACACACATCTCTCGATCATGCAAGCAACTTAAAGTTTAAGAAGCAACAAAATAATTCAGGAAATAATGCAAGTAATTCGATCAGATCCAATTCTCCGCTAGAAGTGAATTTCCTAATGTGATCGCCTTTATAATCAATATCACCATTTTTCACACTTTATGTGCTTAATCACTTAGATTTCGACAGTTGAGCCATAATTCAGGAAATAAAACCATTTGGATGTAATCCAAAGTCTTTTCACGTGGTTTTCCATGCTCATATGTTCGCTAATTTATTTAACACGCCGTAAGTGTACGGGTGCAATTGTGTACAGTAGCAATCAAGGTCGTATTCCACAGAGACTAATTATTATCAATACATATCCTAGATTATTATTCCTCTATCTGGAAAATCAAAATTGAGAGTTTTGGTTTTAAAACTAAATAAATAAATAACAGAAAACAAAATAAAACAAGCTCCGAAACAGAGAAACAAAAAAGAGAAGATTTCCCAAGGCAAAGGTTTCAACAGATTCTCCTAACTAACATGTTCAATTCAATTAATAAGACGATTCCTAAGGCAATCTCTAAGCTAGTCCATACCCACTCCCGTGGCATACAAACCGTTGATTACACGCAAGGCTACCATCCCTAGATCGCACTTCTAACATGTAACTCCTAAAAGTTCCTAGGATTAATGCCCTCGCAGTTATCAATTACTTTTAGAATTAAAATAAATGTGTTCTATGTTCTTAGTTCAGGTAATAATTATCATCTCCCGATCTCAAATTAAAACCTATGATTATGCTAAATTGGTGGCCAATCAATAAAGCGAACAATTATAACAAGAACATAAAAAGGAATAACAATCTCAATTAATTGAAACAAACAGTCAGAAATTCAAACCATGCCTACTCCCTAAACCCTGGGAAAAAGGGATTCTAGCCACACATAGACATATGAACTAGAATACAATTCTCAATAAAACAAATAAACATCCACAAGAAAAACCGTAGTAGTATTGAGAATCTTCAGTTCTTGCTCTCGCTCCGTTCTCCGTCTCTCTCAGCTCTCAGGAAAAATAAAATATGATAAAAAGTGATAAAAGATCCTTTAGAATAAGTTCTTGGGGAGTATTTATATGCCCTAGGTCAAGTAGGACTCAAAAATACCCCAAAATCGCGTATATAGATGAAAAAAATGAATTTTGGGCGGAAACTCGGCGACTTGCGCGGCCGGCTCGCGCGGCCGCACGCCTGGCCCCCGCGGTCCTCCAGTAGGCTCTGCTCCATCGCGCGGCCGTGGCATTCGGCCGCATGCTCGGACCGCGCGACCTCCAGCACGTGCGCTCCGACCCGTGAACTTCCCGATGCTTGTTCTTCCTCGTTCGGTATCCGAATCGACCTCCATTTTCGCCTACGGACTCGTCTCTGCATGTACTTCTCTCTACTATCCTCAAAATCAGCCCAATTCAAGTCCAAAACCTGTAAGAACAGCACGAACACGGACGAGTAGTCTATTCTACAAAAATATGCAATTTAAACAATAGACAACTCAACACTCAACAAGAAACGCCCAAAACACTAAAGAACAACGCGATAAAGGAGCGAAAAATGCATGTAAATCATCATAGTTAAAGTAGAGGAGTAGAGACTCAAAGCTGTCATTTTCAGAGCTGGCCAGATGTTTCGGAGCTGGCCTTTTCAGAGCTGGCAATTCGTCCAACATTTTACACATTTCATAGATAAGGATACGATCATAGGTAATCACAATGAAAACACTCCTTCCACCATCTACTAGACAAATCACGTTTTACTTACTTACAATCGTGTTGCAACAAAACTCATAATTCTTTGCACAATCAAGAAACATACATCAAGAGTAAAACAAGAATAACCACCATTCAATCACAAACCCGAAAATCACATCGAAAACCATCTTCTCTTCCACAAATTTATAAAAGAAATCGCAAGTATCAAAGAGCAAGCTAAGAATAAAGGGACCAATCGTCCAATCGAAAGCATAAGCAAAACAAATCAAGACACCCCCACCCCACACTTAAAGAATGCCATGTCCTCAGGGCACAAAATAAAAGGAGTTAGAATACGTCCCTGATCATAGGCGATGAAAAAACGTAAGCACTGTGAGAGGCGGCAAAAAGTAGGGTTTGCGGTCTTCGGCAGAGTAGAAATGTCAGCGCTCGACCTTTTTAGAGTGGAACTTCAGATCTGGATCTGGACTTTTCAGCGCTGGCATTCTTCAGCGCTGGCGGCAAAGTCAGAGTAGAATTGCAGCTCTGGAAACAAAAACATTAGCACCCAGAATCAAAGCAACCGCACAAGCAACCTAAGACAAGAAAAACACAAAAAGCGAAAAACGAAGAACAAGAAAAAACGTAAACAAAAACCAAACCAACAGTGGGTTGCCTCCCACCAAGCGCTAGTTTTAAAGTAGCCAGCCCGACTTAGAGGAACCCTTAACCAAAATCACTATGAAACATCAGCTGAATTAATCCTTTTGATAACACTTCCTCCTCCATTTCAGCTACGGGTCCTCTTAATGAGCAAGCAGTGCTCATCACATTCATCACTCTCTCGAACCAAGAGCTAGATCGAGAGCTCTCTTCTTTCTTCTCCAAGGGCGGTACACTTTGCAATTCTTGCATGACATCATCGTTGCATTTCAGCACATCAGCCCGTTCTTCTTTAACTGCGGCCTCTTTTAAGAGAGTCGGAAGTTCTTTCACTGCATTAACTTCGAGTGGCAGCTTGTCCAAATATTCTTCTTCAATGGCCACCTCATCTAGCAGGTTGTCAAGAAATTCTTGTATTATTTCGTCCTCTTCCGGGCTTGAGCTCATCAATTTCTCCTCAGCAAAATTTTGGCAAGTGTTCTCCAGAGCTGGCGGACTATTCAGAGCTAGGCTCGTCAGAACTGGGCTCGTCAAAATTGGGCTCGTCAGAGCTGGCGAAAGAATTTCTGCTCTGGCGTCCAACGTCAGAGCTGGAGTAGTGGACAGAGCTGGCGAAATGTTCAGAGCTGGAGTACTGGGCAGAGCTGGCAAAAGACTGTTAGCACTAAAAATTTCCACTTCTTCCACATGGTCAGAAATCTCAACAAAAGAACAGATATGCATTAAAGAAGTAGAAATAACAGGTTTCTTCTCGAAAACTGAGAACGTTACTGATCTACCTGACCCGGCCATACTCAAAGTTTCAGAACCCACATCAATGCGCGTCTGGGTAGTAGCCATAAAAGGCCGGCCAAGCAGAACAAGCTGGCCGTTCTCTCCTATAATACCTTGCCCTGCCTCGAGCACCACAAAATCTGCCAGCACCTTGATTCCTCTCATCGTGACTTCGACGTCCTCTAAAAGACCACGTGTGCTGCAAATTGCTCCGTCAACTAGCTGAAGTTTCATATTCGTACATTTAAGCTCTTCTTCCTTCCTACCCAATTTCTGAAATATAGCAAACAGCATCAAATTGACTGCCGCACCCAAGTCTAACATGCCCGAGAACTCTCCAGCTCTACCCAAACCAATACCAATAATGAAACTGCCTGGATCTCCTTGCTTCGGTAGTGGTTGGGTTGGATCAACAATCGAAGGTGGCAGAGGCAGGCTGGGACATTGGATAGCTTTCGGTGGTTGATATGGTGTAGTGGATTTGTAAAATTTCTGCTCTGGCCGCCTTATCAACTCTTGCGCTCTTCTCAGCTCTGGCGCTCTTCTCTGCTCTGGCCGTCTGGTCATCTCTGGCACACTTCTACGCTCTGGCTGCCATATCAAAGCTGGCAACCTTGTCTGTTCTGGCATCCCCGCCAAAGCTGGCATCATAGTCTACTCTGGCATCCCCGCCAGAGCTGTTGTACTTCTCGTTCCTTTAGTTGAGAAACTGGATCAGTCAAACATCAGTGTTTGACTCTGCCTTTAATCGCTACATCGGTTGAGTTCTTCAGTCTTCAGTCTTCAGTCCTCCTGTCTTCAGTCTTCAGAACAGTAGCTAAACTAGAAAAAGAACTCTAACACTTGAGTTCGAAAAGTTATAGTCTATTACAAGGAAACCTTAACGATTTTGGTATAATCAAAACTAGGGCAAGGATATTTCACTAAGTGCCCAATAAAAATGAAATAAAATTAATGTAGAAAAAGAAAACAAAGAGAAATTAAAACATTTTAAATTTGAAAATATTCATAACATATTCATTTTAAATTTATTTTTGATGAAATTTATTGTTAGGTCTCGGAAGGTTTAGAATAGATGTATGGGGGGGGGAGAAATACACCTATAGGCTATTTTTCAAATCACACAAGACAACCTTTAGAAGTTAACTGATACTGACGAGTTTGAAAGATGTAAGCAATTAAAGAAGATATCAGTCAAGCGAAGGTTGAAGACTGATACTGAAATAACTTCAGTGAAGATATCAGTTAAGCACTAGGCTTTGACTGATATACTCGTAGAGGTTCATCTGTCTTAGATTTGATCAGAGGAGTGTTATGAATCTTACTGACTATCCGAAGATTAATCAGTTAGACTAATAACACTGGCAGCAAAAAACTTATCTTTTGAAATAGTCTTTGTGATTAACATGTTGTCAAGATTTTAGTTTATCTTTGGAATTTATCAGTTTCAGTTAACAAAGAGTTTGTGCACAGATAAGAAAGTAATGACTGAAAGCGATAAACGAGAAAGGGGTTTTTACGTGGTTCGGAATTCAATTCCTACGTCCACGGTCAGTTGATCACACTGACAAATACTCTAGGCTTATATTTACGGGTGCACAGCAAACCTTGAACTGAAAATACACTTTTCAGTACCAACACACCGTGTTGGATTTCTCTATTACTTAGCATGCACTAGGTACTAAGATCTCTTTGGAGTCAGAACACTGGTCTAAACTCCACACTACTGAAACACTCTTTTCGCTCAGTCGAAAGGAGGTTCAAAAACTACCAACTAGATACAGAGAACAGGCTCTCTGTAATCAACAACTTAGGCTTTGGATAAATTATATTTGCCTAAGGTTCTAAGACAATATATGTAATCAGTAGTAGATTGATTTTGGCTTTAGGATTCTCTTCTTCGATTTAAACTTTGGAAGACTTTGATTGGCCGAGTGTCGATTTCGGTAGCATTTCAGCTTGTGTATTTGAATCGGTGAAGATTGAAGTGATCCTCGAGCTCCATTTATAGGAGAGGTCTTGAATAGATCCGTTGGCGGAGATGGTCTTCAAAAATTCATCCGTTGGAGAGAAATTCGAACTTGGCTGAGGCTTCAATCTTCGAGGTTCCTTATTTGGTGAGAAACGGCTACTCTGGTACAAGAGAGACGACGTCTCTGAAAAGGTAATCGTCAAAAAAGAATGCTCTGTAGAGAAAGGACGATCCTCTGTATCTAGGCATTTAATGCGGCGGTACTTTGAGTGTGTGGCTTCCTTTTAACGTTGGAGTTTCAGTCCAAGGAAGAATGTCAACTGATACTTGACTTTAGTATCAGTCCTCTGATACCACGTAGCCAGCATTAGATGAATCAGTCATAACTTGTCGCAGCCCACCGTCTAGCCATTGATAGCGTAGATCGGGTATCGATACGACTAAATAAAATAAAGGAATAAAGACTGGGGAAAACTAACTCAACATCAAGCGGAAGCAAAATAACAACTCTTGCTAATTCTAGCAACATAATAACTTTTCAAGACAAAAACATCGGCATCTTTATAACGCCAAAGTATCGAGATTCTCGTCATCATTTACAAAGCAGATATAGCTCAATATTTACAAGGATTCGTATTATGCAGAGTAACACAAGAAAAGGGGATCAGACTATATCTATGGAGACATATGGCTGAGAGTATATTCCTTGATTAAGTCTAAAATAAACTCCAAAATCAAAATGCTACCATATGAAATGAAAATACGGTAGATAGTAAACATCCGAAATAACAACCCCGCCAACACCAGGCCACCCTCCATCCTTGCTTATCCTGCACATTTAGAAATACATGCAGGGCTTGAGTACAGAATACTCAGTGGACATAACCCGAAAAATAAATGAAACTTGCTCATTAGAACTATAGATTGAACTTGCCACAGTTTTAAGCAGATCACAGCGGTTTTAGTATAAATAAACCTGTGAAAGCTAAATCTCAAATATAAGCATCATAAATATCAAATGAATGATTGCGCAATTAAAATACTCAACATGTAAGTACCACATCTATGATTCATCATCAAAGGTACCGAGAAGTAGGCCTCCCTCTCGAGTACCGTGACCGGCCGACCCGATAGACGGCTCACAGTCATCTCTGTGCACAAATCCAGCTTGAGGCAGGACCGAATTCGTCCCATCAGTAGAGGGTATCAAACAAGCTCATTATCGAAATAATTGGCAAGTCAAATGTTCAAATCATAAATCATCTCAAAACATTTATCAAGTCATATCATCATTGTTATTTGAAAGCTCATATAATTGGTATTTCAAAATAATGCCCTCATGATAAGCTTAGCTTACTTCAAGTGGTACTCAGGGTGATCTTACTTGCATCCTTCACTACAAAAAAAAGGGTTTTAGTGGCGACAATTTTTGTCACTATATGTGTCAAAGTCGTCACTAAAGCATCCTAGTGACAACTTTTGTGGTCGTCGGTAAGTCGTGGCTATATCAACCGTCGCTAAAAGTTACAGTGACGACGAAAAAATATTGTCACTGCAAATCTATTTATTGTCACGGATGATGTTGCCACTGAATATGATTAAATTGTGACGATTTTACTTTTATCACTATATTTTGAAATTTGTAGCCACGTTTGAAGTTTGTCACAATAGTTTCTGTTTGCAGTGACATGATATTGTTGTCGCTGTAATTATGTAATTTAGTGACATGATACAAACGTCACTAAATTTTTCAGTCAATAGTCACAATGTATTTGTCGTCACTACAATTTTCTCATTTAGTGACATGATTTCTATCGTCACTATATAAACCAACCTATAGTCGCATGTTTTTATCGTCATTAAAACATAATCATTTAGTCACATGTTATAATCGTCACTATACATGTATAATTATAGGAATTATTTTAATATTAAAAACTTCTTTAAGAAAAGGGCGTGATCACATTTATTTCAAAAAAATCGAATTATAAAATTGATGTAAAGGCTTCTTTAAGAAAAGACGTGATCACATTTATTTCTAAAAATACTAGATCGAATTGCAAAATTAATGCATAAGCTTCTTTAAGTAAAGACGTGATCACACTAAAAAGTCATATACAAATTGCGAAATTGAGGCAGAAGCATATTTATGAAACATCATAAAACGATGTCTTTCTAATAAATAAAAGATAAACATAGTCAACTAACTTTACATTAATTAGAACTCGGTATTTGACTACTTTGATTTAGGCCTTGAATGATAGCAGGGAGTTAGCTCTCAAAAGATCTTCTACTTGAGATTGTAGCTAATTTGAGCTTCTAAATACTCAAACCGAGAGGCCAACTCTTCATTCTTTTTCTTCAGCTCTTCATTCTCATTTTGCAAATCAAGATTAATCATCTCTCATCTTTTGGATAGTGGCTTCAATCCATCTCCACATGTACAAAGTCGGCTTTCTCCTTTTTCTATTCTCTCTATTCCGATCGCTAATTTTCTACAAAGGAATAATACTAAGCATAAGTAGACAATTGGCGTGATTACGTTCATTTCTGAACTATCATTTCAACAATCAATCACTGCATAGTATTTTGAAGACCATATACAGAATGACTTGATCACGCTTATATGATAATTAGTTTTTCTACATAAAATTGCAATACAAGCGTGAACACGCCTTTTTTCGGGAAAAAAAAACTAAAGATATCAGATCCAACTTACATCATTCCAAAGAAACGCACCTAGGTAACAAAATATCAATGCTTACCTCAAAGTATTTGGCAAGTACTCTTCAGCTCTGAATGCGAATACTAACCGTTACATACCAATACCATAGACAACTATAAACAATAAAGTAAGAAACATTTGTATTAGGTTGTAGTACTCACCTAATGGCATTTGAGATAGCCATGGTAGCATCATCAACGGTTACACAAAAGTTGTATACAGGTTGCCCTTTACTTCTCATAACCACAAAATCTCTAAGGGCATGTTTGTTTGACACGGATTCTGTCCTGGGAAAGTAATCTGATTCCAAAATATTAAATTCCTGTGTTTGGTTAAATTTTTGTCAGATAGAGAAAGTAATAAGAATTCTGAAAATAAGGAAAGTAGTACAACTTTCCAGGATTCTTATTCCTAGCTTTTCTTAAGTATTCTTTTTCCTCATTCTCAGGATTCTTACTTACATATATATCCAATATTATTTTTTTATAAAATGAGAATTATTATTATTATTATTATTATTATTATTATTATTATTATTATTATTATTATTATTATTATTATTATTATTATTATTATTATTATTATTATTAATAATAATTAATTCATGAATTATTTTAAGAAATCATAATTTAATTCTTAGAATTATGAATCATACTTATTGTTATTATTATTATTATTATTATTATTATTATTATTATTATTATTATTATTATTATTATTATTATTATCTAAGAAAAAAAATGAATTTAATTTTAGAATTATAAATCATTTATTTAATCTTAATAATGTACTTTGTTGTTACTATAAAATTAAGGGCAAATATCACTTTAAACCCCGAACTATTTTCACACTATCAATTATATTCTGAATTATTGAAAATAATATTTAAACCTTGAAAATTATATTCTGAATTATTGAAAATTAAGGGTAAATATCACTTTAATTATTACATATATTAATTGAATATATTTATTTAATGATACAATCCAGAATCCTAACAATTTATTTTTGATATTTCCAAACACTGGATAATGAATTTATTAGGATTCATTTTCCATGGAATCATTTTCCTGGGAATAACAATCTCAATTCAGATTACTTTCCTGACAAACAATCATGCCCTAACTGTGTTAAGATTCCAACATACCTTCACAACAAAAGAAAACATGTTTAAATCTCAATCGCAAGTTTCTGAGCAAGTAAGAGAGTATTTGGCAATCAATCTAAACAAGAAATTCCATGTACACATCTATTTCTCCACATCCATAATTCCATTTTGGCATTCTATATATACTTGAGCCATAACAACTTCAAACAAGCTCACTACTACAAAATTATACATACATAACACTTAATACATAACGGTTTTTTGAAAAAACCGTTATGTATGAGCGCACTTTTAGGTATAGATAACGGTTTGACAAAAAACCGTTATCTATGTAGTGTTCTCCATACTCATAGATAACGGTTTAAGTTATTCCGTTATGTTTGTGCGTTATCTATTAGTTGCATACATAACGGTACTACAAAACCGTTAGGCCGACCGTTATCTATGAGCATCCTTTTATAACGGTTATTTTAACCGTTATATATGAGCACCTCAATACTGTTATGTATTATTTTTTATACTTATTTTTAAATTTAATTTTATTATAAAAAATCAAACCCCTAACCACCCCCACCAAATTTCCCCAAATCGAAGACGTCGCCTAGTACCCTCTCTATCTCTCAGCTCTTGTCGCCGTCGGAGATGCCGTCCACCGCCGCCCTCTGTCCGCAGCAGCAAAGCAGGCCGAGCAAGGCGAGCGTTGGGCTTGTGCTATTGGCGGTGATAGGCGTCGGACAGAGGCTCTTCAGAGGACTGCAGACCATCCTCGCGCGACGGGGAGTTTGCAGAGACAAGTCGTAGCAACGCTGGCGGTGGACGGTGAATGATCGAGACGTGGAAGTGCATTTCGGCGGCCATCCAGACGGCGGCCGAGTGTACGACGGCGGCGGGCTAGGGTTTTCAAACCCTAGCTGTGAAGAAGATAAGAAACGGGTCAGAAAGATGGGTCTTCGGGTAAAAATAAAATAAAATTCTTTCTCACTTCGTTATTGTGTTTGGAATTTGAGCTAATTTGCTGAGTTCAGGGCAGGATTACATATGGAGGGTTCACAAAATCCCAGGGAGCAAGAAATGGGAATTGGCCATGAGAAGCCATCAATTGTGGGAGGAGATGGCTGCGAGCATCACGAATCAAGGTATGGATCCTTTGTTGGAGCTTGGTTGGACGAAGACAAGTTCAGTTCAGATATTGGATTTTTTTTTCTTACCTCAAAGAGTTCTTTCCTTGTTTGTTGATATAATATGATTTGTTGTTGTCGACTGGATTCAACAAATAGTTAAATGAGAAGTTGAGTGGTGATTACAACTATTATGGAAAGAGAAGATGTAGATTAAGTAGCTATTCGTTGCAAATTTTGACTTGATAGCAATAACCCTCCCTAGTTACATTTTGGATGCAAAGATTGACAAACAACACAAGTTATTTACTTTACTATATATGTCTGCACCAATTAGATGTGGTGTTAGTCTGTTAACCTATGACTTTGTCTAATTTGATTTTTCATTGTATTTAGTTGACATGTATATGATAATGTTAAGGAACCAAACTTTTTCTTTCTTTTATTAGTTGAAATGCATCTCAATGCAGGAAACATGGGTAAAGAGGAACATGGTGTTTTTACTGTTTTATTAGCTCCATTTTTGATGAAATCGACAATATATAGTTATAACTTGTAAACCCTCTCTTTCAGAATTAGAATTACAGTAGGCTCTTACAGTTCTATGACCCGAAAGATGTACATTTACTCTTCGTTATGTCTTGTAATGCAAGATACTGGTTTCAGTGTTGCTGCAAGTTACTTAATTAAACGATACTCCTGGTCTGAAGAAGGCTGATATTGGAAGTGCCGTTCCTTTTCAGACCGTCGTCCATCTGTCCGTCGGCAACTCACGCACACCGCACACGGTAAGCCCTCTCTCTCAGAATTAGAATTACAGTAGTCTTTTTCTTATGTTTTTAGAATTAGAATTACAGATTTGCTTGAATTTGTTTCGAATTTTACTCTGTTATTGTAGTTGGGTACATGGAATATTGCTTAGTTTCATTTTATTTGCTAAACTTAATCATGTGAAGCTTTTATTATTAAATGAAATGTAAAGTATTTTCATAGGACTAGCAGATAGCTTGAAATTTGATATTTTGGTACTTTGATTTGGTATCTATTTTTTCATATTCATCGCTCTGATTTCATGAAGCATAGATGGCGTTTATGATTTTTAGTTGTCATTCTAGCTAGGCATTGACATTGAACAACCTGATGAAATCTTGAAACCAAATTGCCATTTAATTTCTCGTCCTTTTTAGTTATTTATGGGGCTTGATGATGATCTTGTTGCAGATCCCGGGTGCTTTGCAGTTTTTGCAGCTTGGAGAAAGCAGCGTTGCATGCTTCGGGTGTACTGCGCAGGACACGGAAGCACTTATTCTTGAGGGACAACAACAATGAAAAACCTCATCTTCTGCTGCTCCAGATGACCGAAGATTTTGATGAGCTTAAGTTCATGTGAAGTTCCTTTGAAATGGTGGTGTGGTGAGTTAGGTGGTGTTGTGGCTCCATTGAGATTACAGTGGTGTTACACCATGAATAGAAATTCGATGAAAATCCCTTTTTTTTTTTTTTTGAGTTGGGCTCAAAACATTATGTATGAAGATTTTGGATGATAATGTATGAATATTGTGTGATTATAATATTTTGAATGTTATATATTATATGTTATCTATGTCAATGTCATTTTGTTATTTTAGAACTATTAATTTAATTTTTGCGATAAATAAAAGGAAAATTAAAAAAATATATTCTTGTTATAAAAAGTGCAAAAAACTGTTATAAAAAGTGCAAAAAACCGTTATGTATTTTCTATCAAAGATAACGGTTAAAACCGTTATAAAAAGTGCAAAAAATTGTTATGTATTTCTATCAAAGATAACGGTTAAAACCGTTATAAAAAGTGCAAAAAACTGTTAACTATGATTAAAAAAATAAAAATAAAATTCTAATACATAACGGAAAAATCCTCATACATAACGGTATAAACCGTTATGTATAATCATTATAGATAACGGTTTCATACCGTTATGTATGAGCGTCTCGTACCGTTATCTATTCTCACATACATAACGGTTTTTTAACCGTTGTCTATGATATGTATCATAGATAACACCACTATACACAACGGTTTTTTTGCTCATAGATAACGGATTCTAGTAGTGGCTATGTGATTTCACAAAATGCACGTTTATAATAATGTTTAAAACTTTGAATTTGTATCACTTTTTGCTTAATTTAAAATCAGAATAAGAACTTAATCAGAAATAAGATAAAAAATTCAAGAAGGGGCAGACTTTTAAAATTACAACAAGGCTAGAATATAAAAATTGGATCAAAGTTGATGATTTAAATGAAAAGTTATCCTTCAAATCATTAATTAAGCTTCCTATTTTTATGTTTGAGTCTGGATTCTCATATTAATTACCTTGAAATATTAATCTGAAATTAGCCCCATTCTATGAGCATAAGGCATTTGCTCATTAGCATCGTCTTTTCTATTTGTCACTGAACTGCCAACAATATATCCCTAAAACCCCAATTCAAAATAAAAAGAGAAAAAAAAAATAGCATTCAACATACAAGCAGCAAGCAAGAGCTTCTTAGCCCCCTAACCTTATAAAAATAAAAGCGCTGAAATTGGAGCCGGCTGTTCAAAGCTTCCATCCTGTTAGAATCTGCAGGTCCAAATCTTGTGCAATTGAACACACACTAAAATATAAAATCAACACAAACCTCTTCCACTCTCATTTCAAAATATATTTTTCATACATATCAACTAAATCAATAAAGTAAAATAAGTAAATATCTTTTACTTTGGTTTTACTGATAAAATAAATATCTAATAATTGATTTAATAAACTGGAATTAACAACAATTTTAATGGAAACTGACTAGGGGCTGGTGGCGGAGGAACTGGGGCTGCGACATATATATATATATATATATATATATATATATATATATATATATATATATAGGGAGAGGTTCAGGAAAGAACCATAAATAAAAGAAGACCGGAGAACCATTTTCAGTCATTCGATCATCAAGATCTACGGTGGATGCATCATATTGTTGGATGAATGCAGATCCTGGGTTCGAATCCTGAAGGGAGCATTTTTTTTATTTTTTTGAGTGCATTAATTTTAACAGCGGATGCATTAATTTTTACAGTGAATGCATTAGATTTGATGGTTCTCCCGTTCTCACAAATAATGTAGTTCTCTCTAGAACCACACCCTATATATATATATATATATATATATATATATATATATCGGGAGAGGTTCAAGAAATAACCATAAATAAAAAAAGAACGGAGAACCATTTTCAGCCATTCGATTATCAAGATCTACGGTGGATGTATCATCTTGTTGGATGGAACTGGGGCTGCGACATATATATATATATATATATATATATATATATATATATATATATAGGGAGAGGTTCAAGAAAGAACCATAAATAAAAAAATAACGGAGAACCATTTTCAGCAATTCGATTATCAAGATCTACGGTGGATGTATCATCTTGTTGGATGAATGCAGATCCTGGGTTCGAATCCTGAAGGGAGCAATTTTTTTTTATTTTTTTGAGTTCATTAATTTTAACAGCGAATGCATTAATTTTTACAGTGAATGCATTAGATTTGATGGTTCTCACGTTCTCATAAATAATGTAGTTCTCTCTAGAACCACACCATATATATATATATATATATTTATATATATATATATATGTATATATGTTTAGTGACAACACCATAATCGTCACTGATATATAGTCTCGGTAAATATTGACAATAATATATTTTATCATTAAGTTATTTTATTGTGACGTGACAAATAATCGTCACTATAAATATATGGCTATAGTGACATAAATAAGATCGTCACTATACATATATAGTTATAGTGACATAAATAACATTGTAACTAACCTTTAGTGACAAAAAATATTGACAACAACAGAACTTGTCACTATTATAGTTTTTTTGTGACAAAAAAAAAATAGTATCACAACATATATGTTTGTAGTGACAACGACATGATCGTCACTGACGTATAGTGATGATAAATACTGACAAAAAAAAATTGTGTCACTATTACACGTTTTTGTGACGACAACATTTATTGTCGCTACATATATATTTATAGTGATAAAATTATGGTCGTCACTAACATATAGTGACAATAACTACTGACAACAGTAAAATTTGTCACTGTCACAATATTTTGTGACGATAAAAATTGGTGTCACAATACAGCCGTTTTTAGTGATAAAAATTTTATCATCACTCAGATTGTCGTCACAAGAACCTATTTTTCTTGTAGTGCTTTCTAAGAGACTAACCTTAATCCTATTATAACACTCATCATAATCACACTTCGACTTATCTCAATCTTATAACTAATTACTACATTAATAAACACTAATCTTATTCTCGACTTATCACTCAAATAGATCTAGATTAAAAGCAATCAAGCACATAGAAACACATAGACACATAAGGTACATAGAAACACATATACAAATTATCACACACAAACGTCATTCTGCACTGTCCCAAACCAAAACTTAAACGTATTTAACCTCGGACATTTCCTGCATTCGAGGGTCATATCAATGAAAATCTCATTGAGTCTAGTTTCATTTAAAAAAAAAGTAGGTTGAAAAACTCCAAGTGGTTTCAGAGATATGGCCGTTCTCCTACAGTTTACCATATCCGGCAGTTTTGCGCAACTGAAAGTTTCGATTTTTGAAAAATAGTAAACATCGCCGAAATGGCTTGATGTTTTTTGGATAGCTAGCTAACACAATAAAATATTTACCATAAAAATTTGGAAGGTAAAACCTTGCGGAAAGATACTGAAAAAGGTGGCTCTAGGGTCTGTTCTTCACAATTTTCGGTAGAAAGTTGCAGTTGGAGTTTTGCATTTTATAAAAATAGTAAATGAACTCCAAATGACTTGAAATTTTACGAGGAAATTCAAGACTCTCGTAAATATTCATCATAAAAAGGTTAAGACTTTTAGGTAACAAAAACCAATCGAAAATAGTAGGTCAGTGGCATCTCAAAATAGCTCCAAACTTGAATATAAAAGCAAAAGCCTCATCTCCAAACTCCGTCGATGAAAAATTCTCAAAAATTAAAATTAAACTCTTATAACACCCAAGAACATGAATATACAATCATACGACTAAAAAAAAAATCTCGACTTCTCCTTTGACTCATCATTTTCGGTCCTCTCATATAATTTTAGGGGATGATTCGTTTCATCTCATATCGCATATATAAACTCAAATAATCATCACATAGCCATATATGTTCACATTTAACACTTAACTCATCGTATATGAGAGATCTCATGTAACATACAAACTAAACTCGGCGAAAATTTACAATTCATTGAAAATTTACAAACTAATTATGCCATGGTCCTATATAGGCTCCAAATAAGATGTAAGCATTATCATTTGAAGTAGGGATCTCATAAATCATGAATACCCAAATTTTAGTAAACTAAACTCAAGTGAATTCACATATATGCAACAACTAATCAAATTGATTACAGATACTTAGTCTAGACATGCTGTTAATCAATTAATTATATCCAATTAAAACATATATCTCATAAATTAAAAAGTCTAAATTTTAGTCAAACTAACCTTTTAGAAAATCATTAATCATGCTCAATTAACCAATTAAAACTTAGATTCAAGCAATTAGTTCACTCAATCATAAATATAAGCATTCATATAATCATTTCAAGTTGCTGAAATGAAAATTTTATTGAAAAAAGAAGTTTGAAAAAAACCTTGAGAGCACAGGCCCAAACAAGGAGATGAGCCTCAAAAAAGAAAGCCTAAAAAAATTGATAAAAACATCTAAACCCTCGCAAAAATGAACAAACAATGCAAAGGGAAAGCAGGACCCAAAACAACGCAAGGAACAGCAAGCCACCCTTCCAGGCAAGGCAGCGCAGAGCAGAGCAGCAGAGCCAGAGCAGACTACACCAGAGCTACAGAGCCAGAGCAGACCTCGCCAGAGCCGCCAACACCAATTCCCCAGACCCAGAGCAGACCAGCATCAGCCCGACAGATCCAGAGCAGACCCGCATCAGCTCGGAAGATCCAGAGCAGACCCGCATTAGCTCAGAAGATCCAGAGCAGACCAGAACAGAGGGACACAAGAACCTGCAAACCAAGGAAACATTGGAGAGAACAGGCCAAACAAACAAAAGGGAAAGGCAGAAGGAACAACCACCACCCAGGGCCACCAACCAGGAGGAGACCACCCTTCCAACCAGGTCAAACAAACCCCATCACAACCTTCAGAACAGCGAAGGGACCCAAGCCCTCAACAACCACCATCCTCGAGGAGTGTGCAGAGCTAAGGCATTGAGAAGCAACATCAAGATAATACAAACAATCCGATCAGACCCAATTCTCCGCTAGCAGTGAATCTTCTAATGCATTTACTTTTATGAATCTCATTCCTTAATTTAAAACTGATTAGAAGCTTAACTTTGAAGGCCATCTTCACGGGATGAAGTAATTGGAGGTAACCGAAGACTTCCCGCGAGGTTTCCCATGTTCATAATGAGGAGACCATCAGAGGAGCAGAGACCAGGAGCTCAAAAACCAATCAACCAATACAAACTAGAGATAATAAGCCTATTGCAATGAAGACACTCCTGCTAGCATCTACCGGACAAATCACGTCAATGAAAGCTTATGTTGCAACCAAAACCTTAAACTCCTTACACAGGTCAAGAATCGCAGGACAAAAGGGACCAGGCCAACCACCTGAACCAACACAAACCAGAGCCACATGGAGCCAACACTAAACCAAAGGAACGAGAGAGGCTCAGAAACCTGTGAAGAAATGGCAATCACCCAAAGCATGCGGAACCAGGAGACAACCCACAAACCAAAAGAAAACAAACAAAAAAGCAAGAGAATGACAGAGACTTCCCTGGAAAATACAGCTCCCTCAATTGACAATCCGAACATAAGGCAGGAGCCTCTTGTCATCGCTAACCAGCTGAAGGATATCTGGAATCGCAAAAGGCCAGAATCCTTCCTCCTCCACCGAAGAGGCCATGAAGTCAGCAACATGATTCCCTTCCCTATAAATGTGAGTGATAATAATATGAAGCTCAGCAATGGAAGAGAGTACATTCTGCCAACGGCTGAATAACCTCCAAGGAACCGTGTGAGAACGCAAACGGAAGAGATCGACCATGTAAGTGCAGTCCGTCTCAATCCACACATAATCCCAACCCTGCACCACAATCTGCTCTAAAGCAATGATGAGGGCAAGAAGCTCCGGCTCAATCGCCCAGCCACGGCCAGCAGAGAAATAGAAGCAACCCAAAACAGACAAGGAGTCCCGAAAGACCCCTCCAGCATGAATAAGTGGAGGGGAGCCATGAACCGAGCCATCAATATTAATCTTCCACCACGGATGAGAAGGAGAAAGCCAGAACACATATATGTAAGAAGTAGGGCGACGGGTCTACCCGGCACCCCAAGACCATGAAGAATAAGCAGCTCCTCAACAGAATTAGCCATCTTCCCCAAACTGAAACGAGAGGCTTCCAGAATGAAGGCTTTGACCTGAATAGCCAGAGCCACAGCAAAAACCGGAGCCTCATCAAAAATAGCTCTGTTCCGGAGATTCCAGAGGCTCCAAATGGCAGACATAACACCAACTCGCCAAAGATTGTCCACCTGCTTGCTCGCAGGCATTTTCATAGCCCAAATGATCAAACTCCCAATCTCCTGGATCGACGAAACCATCCACCCTAAACCAAGTGAAGAAGGAGCCCTAAACATGTCTAGCAATAGCACACTCCCAAAACAGGTGACCGATATCCTTGCCCGTATTCCTACAAAAAGGACACCAACCCGGACCAATGTAACCAGAGCGACGCATAGAACTGGCTGTAGGGAGCCCACCCAGAATAACGCGCCAAGTCATTGATGGAATATTAAATTGAATTAACGTTCCGTTTGCTCGATGATCGTTTCTTGGATTATTATTAATTTATCATACAACGATTAATCTTAAACATGCTCCTATGAATTTAACAGCTGCACGTAGGTGTTAGGAATACTTACTTGTAAAGTGGATGCAGAGGTTGTTGATGATTGTATCGAAAGACTCCAGTTCTTATCTTCTCGACTGTATCCCGCTCAGCTTTCACCGTTGGATGGACAACGAGCTATGAAAGTCCCAAGCTGGAAAATCCCACACGTTTTTCTGCGCCTACCAGCTCTCTCAAAAACTCTAATTTTATCAGTGTGTATTTCCTGAAAGCTGACAGCTGTATTTAAATAGAAAATACAGAGGGAGGGGGCGTAGGTTTAGGGTTGGAAGATTTCCAGCTCTTTCTGGGCTAGGAGACTTTGGGCCAGTCCAAGGACCAGATACAAGGAATAAAGATGGGCCTCAAATAAATTAATTTATCTATGGTCAGCCCAGACCATAATTAATTTATAAATATCAGTTCATTCCACTAGAGAACCGATACTGACTTACCCCTTTATTGCCGGTGATGAGTCAGGGCTTGTATTTAGACTTATTAAATCCTCGTATTTAAAATATCCGACATCCATTAATTAATTATAGCTCTGACAGCCTCAATTAATTAATGTCTTTTGTAATCCTTAAGCAGTACCGCTCAAAACTTATTATTGCGTCTGAACTTAATCAACCTGCAGGGTTTAACGCAATAAACATTATTGAGCTCCTTAAGGGGATGTCATTATACTATACGGATACGAGTACTAATACAGATAATCAAATATCATATATTAACCGCTATCACCCAAGATACAGAGTACTCAAGTTGCTATATAACTCTCGCTCATAGTAAATCAAAGTGATAAACGAATCAACATATATATCTGAAATCATATTAGTATTTGTTCGCTATTTTATTTAACACGCCGCAAGTGTACGGGTGCAATTGTGTACAGTAGCAAGCAAGGTCGTATTCCACAGAGACTGAATTAACCAATTCCTATCCTAAATTATCCTACTCTATCTGGACAAACGAAATTAAGAGTTTTGGTTTTGAAAACAAAATAAATAAATAACAGAAAAGAAAATAAAGCAAGCTGTGAAACAGAGAAACAGATAAGAGAAGATTTCCCAAGGCAAAAGTTTCAACAGATTCTCCTAACTAACATGTTCAATTCAATTAATAAGATGATTCCTAAGGCAATCTCAAAACTAGTCTATACCCACTCCCGTGACATACAAACTGTTGATTACATGCAAGGCTACCGTCCCCGGATCGCACTTCTAACATGCAACTCCTAAAAGCTCATAGGATTAACGCCCTCACAAATATCAATTCCCTTTAGAATTAAATATATATGTTCTATGTTCTTAGTTCAGGTAATAATTATCATCTCCCGATCTCAAATTAAAACCTATGATTATGCTAAATTGGTGGCCAATCAATAAAGCAAACAATTATAACAAGAACATAGAAAGGAATAACAATCTCAATTAATTGAATCAAACAGTCAGAAATTCAAATCATGTCTACTCCCTAAACCCTGGGAAAAAGGGATTCTAGCCACACATAGACATATGACTAAAAATCAATATCTCAAATAAACCAATGAACATTCAACAATAAAACCGTAGGAAAGTTGAGAATCTTCAATCTTGCTCTGGCTCCGTTCTCCGTCTCTCTCAGCTCTCAGGAAAAGTAAAATATGATAAAAGATGATAAAAGGTTGCAGAGAATAAGTTCTTGGGGAGTATTTATATGCCCTAGGTGTTGTAGCTCTCAAAAATACCCAAAATCGCTAAAAAAACGATTTTTGGGCGGAAATACAGCGACTCGCGCGGCCACGTCGCGCGGCCGCATGGCTGGCCCGCGTGACGAAACAGAACTTCTGACAGCTTTGCGCAGCGATTTTGTTTTGGCTCGTTCTCCCTCGTCCGAACTCTGATTTATGATCCGTTTGCACTCACGAACTCCTATCGAGACGAACTACAACTTGTATTTCAGCTAATTCTTCCAAATTCTGCTTCTTTATTTCTGAAAATACGTTCAAACACAAGCGAGTGACAAGTTCTTGACCAAAAACCAATATAAGCTCAAAATAAACCATCAAACACACAAAAACCTCATAACTAACCATCAAATATGACACACCAAGAGGTAAAAATGCATGTTTATCAACCCCCCAAACTTGAACTATTTTCTGTCCTCGGACAAAACAAAGATGAACCAAGAATGAATCAACAAGAGTGCAGAGAAAAATGGATAATATTGTGGCTTCAGATTTGTCAATAAAAATACCAACATGCATTTGTATCTCCAATCATCAAGATATCACACTCATGACAAACTTCAAATTGTGGTCTCAATGACTTGCAATCCTCACCAAAAAGATAAAGAAAATAAGAACTCTCAACTCTCAAGTGTATCAATCAAAGATATGGACGTGTTTACACTCAGTTCAAGCAAAACAAGTACTCAACCATAAGCTTGTCAATCGTCTCACCTCTCCACCACTTAATGTGTGCTCTTATAACCAAGATCAAAAAGGTCTTCATTAAGGGTTGTAATGTAGGCTCTTTGGTAAGGTGGGATATATTTGGCTGAGTGACTAAAAGATACTCCTCAATGTAGCTCGATCACCAACCTTATAACATTCTAACTCAACAATCATCCACCTATCACAAAAACCAAATTTCCAATACAAAATCCATCACAACACAATAATTAATTCTCATGATATTATGACTTTCTGAAGCATCCTATGTACCCATTTTTTTTCAATTCTTTTTTCTCTCTCTCTCTTTTTTTTTCTTTTTTTTTTCTTTTCTCCACCATTCTTTTTTTTTTCTTTCAACAACTTGTAGGGTACTAGGATTTTCAATTTAAAACCACAAAACATAACTCATGATCATTTATCTCCACAACCCAATTATCTCCTATCAAATAATCTCCAAGCTCCCACCCATGGCTAAATCAAAGAATATGGAAAAATAAGGCTCAAAGGGGGTGAACTAGGATCATATAAAGATATAAGACAAATAAGGGATAAATAGGCTAGCAAAGATGGCCTTCTATCATCTCAAAGTTATTAAGCACACTATGTGACCTCGAGGGAGAAACCAAGACAAGTTCTAGTGAGAAACATGCATGCTCGAACAATCACTCATGAATAAGAAATAAGACTGTAAAATGGTGACAGTCAAGGCTCAAATCTCACAGCTTATTTCATTGATTGCAACATCAAAAGAGACCATGCTTATCATTCATCATCCATGCTCAATCTCAACAATATCGACACAAACGCATGCAATTTCACAAGTTTTAAACAGAAATCATCATGAACCAGTTATCCAACAAATCTCTACACTACTCACATCATCATCAAGGTAACATCACAGAGAGAACACCAAAGCAAGACTAAACAACTCAACAACGACACAAACAACTAAAACAAAAAGTGCACCCACGAAGACACATCCCCCCAAACTTATTCACCACCAAGGAGAATAAGTTTGAAAATGATTTGTGGGGCACAAAAACAAACTAACAAACGAAAAGAAACGAACTAACCAAGATTGGGTTGCCTCCCAACAAGCGCTATTTTTAACGTCGTTAGCTCGACGATCCAGCAGGTATAGGTGGCGGCCACTTTTCATCAAATTTGAGTACATCATCTGTTGCGAACCAATGATAAGGTGGTTTTCCAACCTTCAAAATTTCTTGAAAACTATGGCCATCCTGTGAACAATCAAAAGTACTACTACACTCCAAAAAGTTTTCATCAGATGAATCAAAATTAAAATCAAAAGATGGAGTTAGATAAAAGCTAAAGAGACAAGCCTTCAATGATTTCCCTTGGTCGATGCAAGTGTCGACTACATTTAGGACATTGCGCTCTTCAACACTTTTAAAATTTTCATCCTTCAAGCTTATCTCAACTTTCAGAACTTCTTGCTCTTCTTCCATCGCTTGAGGCTCTTCATATGATGTATCACTTTCGAGCTCAATGGTCATACACTGCTCTTTTGGACTCACCACGGTATTGCTTGAGAATTGGCCCGACTGATATAGATTGCTAATAGCAGTGGTCATTTGAGTCATCTGAGTCTCAAATACCTTCATCTGAGTCACTACAGCAGCAGTGGTAGACTCAAGCTTCTCCATCCTCTCATCTAACTTGGAGATAAATTTCATCAGCAGCTCTTCCAAATTAGGCTTCTTCTCCTCATTGATGACTCCATTGGTGACAGAGAAGCCTGGTGGAGCCTGAAACACGTTATTCGGGCACCCTCCATGATAGAGTTGTTGCCAACTCTGATTGTTTCCCTGTTGTACTCTTTGAAATCCACCCTGCTCAAAATTCCTGAAATTTAAATTGCTGACAAAATTTGCCTCTTCCATCATCATCGGATTTTTCACAGCTGACTCCATCTTAGCAATACTCAAAGCATTTATCTTGGAAGACAATGCAGCGATTTGAGTGGCTAACAAAGTAACTGAATCAGAATTTGTGGTGGCAGCAACATTCTCCAAATATACCCTCTCGGCTGGCCATTGATAGCATGTATTGCCCATGCTATCAAAAATCTCCAAAGCTGCTTATGCACTACCTGGAAAAACTCTAGAACCAAAAAATAAGAACCAAAAGAAAAATAGAGAAAATAAATAAAAATAACGAAAAAAAATCCAGATTAGTATCAAATAATCAACAGATAGTACTGATAAAAATCAATCCCCGGCAACGTCGCCAAAAACTTGTTCGCTATTTTATTTAACACGCCGCAAGTGTACGGGTGCAATTGTGTACAGTAGCAAGCAAGGTCGTATTCCACAGAGACTGAATTAACCAATTCCTATCCTAAATTATCCTACTCTATCTGGACAAACGAAATTAAGAGTTTTGGTTTTGAAAACAAAATAAATAAATAACAGAAAAGAAAATAAAGCAAGCTGTGAAACAGAGAAACATATAAGAGAAGATTTCCCAAGGCAAAAGTTTCAACAGATTCTCCTAACTAACATGTTCAATTCAATTAATAAGATGATTCCTAAGGCAATCTCAAAACTAGTCTATACCCACTCCCGTGACATACAAACTGTTGATTACATGCAAGGCTACCGTCCCCGGATCGCACTTCTAACATGCAACTCCTAAAAGCTCATAGGATTAACGCCCTCACAAATATCAATTCCCTTTAGAATTAAATATATATGTTCTATGTTCTTAGTTCAGGTAATAATTATCATCTCCCGATCTCAAATTAAAACCTATGATTATGCTAAATTGGTGGCCAATCAATAAAGCAAACAATTATAACAAGAACATAGAAAGGAATAACAATCTCAATTAATTGAATCAAACAGTCAGAAATACAAATCATGTCTACTCCCTAAACCCTGGGAAAAAGGGATTCTAGCCACACATAGACATATGACTAAAAATCAATATCTCAAATAAACAAATGAACATTCAACAATAAAACCGTAGGAAAGTTGAGAATCTTCAATCTTGCTCTGGCTCCGTTCTCCGTCTCTCTCAGCTCTCAGGAAAAGTAAAATATGATAAAAGATGATAAAAGGTTGCAGAGAATAAGTTCTTGGGGAGTATTTATATGCTCTAGGTCTTGTAGCTCTCAAAAATACCCAAAATCGCTAAAAAAACGAATTTTGGGCGGAAATACGGCGACTCGCGCGGCCACGTCGCGCGGCCGCATGGCTGGCCCGCGTGACGAAACAGAACTTCTGACAGCTTTGCGCAGCGATTTTGTTTTGGCTCGTTCTCCCTCGTCCGAACTCCGATTTATGATCCGTTTGCGCTCACGAACTCCTATCGAGACGAACTACAACTTGTATTTCAGCTAATTCTTCCAAATTCTGCTTCTTTATTTCTGAAAATACGTTCAAACACAAGCGAGTGACAAGTTCTTGACCAAAAACCAATATAAGCTCAAAATAAACCATCAAACACACAAAAACCTCATAACTAACCATCAAATATGACACACCAAGAGGTAAAAATGCATGTTTATCAGTATTAAGATCATATAAGTTACCGAGATCTTGATTCTTCACTTAAGTCAGATAGAAGAATACATCTCACTGTGGTCCTATCAATACGTTATGACGTACCAGTATAGATAAGTAATCAAGACAAACTACTTCCATCTATACCGCAGCCTAAACCAATAACTTGTCCTAAAGTTATTTCGGCTATGATTATATTATATCTCTTAAGGTTATTCCAATTATACGGTCTTCTGTGATCTACAACACACCATATAATCTACTTATATAGAGATAAAGAACATACATATGCAATCATGAACCCAATCAGATAGGAGATTAAATAGTGAACACAGGATTCATTGTATACAAGCATAAAACGTTCTTGCTTTCAGTATACAAATCCAACAATCTCCCACTTATACTAAAGCAAAACTTTTAGTATACAATGTGTCTAAATACTAGCTATTACAACAAACACTTCACTTGTTCTCCCAGTTATACTGAAAGTTTTTCTCTAAGTGGGTGGCATCAACCGCAATCCCATCCCTCGAGCATGCTTCTCGTAGGCCTTTTGCAGCAAGCTCTTCGTGAAAGGGTCTGCTAAGTTCTCCAATGTATCAATCTTCTCAACTAGCACATCTCCTCTGCTTACGATTTCTCGTATGATGTGGTACTTTCTCTCTATGTGTTTGGTCGCCTTGTGGCTCCTGGGTTCCTTAGAATTTGCCATTGTACCCAAGTTATCACAATAAATTATGATACTCTTAGGCAAATTAGGAACCACTGCTAGATCCACGAGGTAGTTCCGGAACTATACAGCCTCCTTAGCAGCTGCAGAAGCAGCTACATATTCGGCTTCCATGGTGGTGTCTGTAATACATTTCTGCTTTGCACTCCGCCATGATACGGCTCCACCTCCCAAGGTAAACACATAGCCAGAGGTAGATCTCTTCTCATCCCGGTCAGCCTGGAAATCCGAATCTGTGTAACCCAAAGGAGATAGACTGTCTGATTGGTAAACTAGCCTATAATCTCGAGTCCTCTTCAGGTACTTGAGAATATGCTTTACCGCAGTCCAGTGTCCTGGTCCAGGGTTCGACTGATATCTTGCAACCATGCCAACGACATAGCAAATATCAGGTCTCGTGCAAAGCATTGCATACATGAGGCTACCTACGGCGGAAGCATAAGGTATCTTCCTCATTTCCTCAACCTCATTAGGTGTCTTAGGACACATGTCCTTAGACAGAGGAATGCCATGTCTGAAAGGTAGCAAACCTTTCTTGGCATTTTGCATGCTAAAACGAGCAATCACAGTATCAATGTAGGACGCTTGAGATAAACTCAACATCATTTTCTGGCGATCACGGACAACCTTGATCCCCAGGATGTACGCTGCATCTCCTAAGTCCTTCATTTGAAACTGTTCGGATAACCACTTCTTTATGTCCGATAATAGCTCAACATTGTTGCCAATGAGGAGGATATCATCTACATAAAGTGCAAGGAAAACCACGTCGCCATTGGCATCTAAACGGTACGCGCAACTTTCATTTTCACAACGAGTAAATCCATAGGATTTAATCACCTCGTCAAAATGCTTGTTCCATGACCTCGAAGTTTGCTTAAGTCCATAAATGGACTTCTTCAGCTTCCGTACAAGATGCTCTTCGCCCTTTTTCACAAACCCTTCGGGTTGCTGCATATAGATGTCTCTTCCTTCTTCAAGGAAACCGTTTAGAAAAGCGGTTTTAACATCCATTTGCCAAGCCTCAAGGTTCATGTGGGCTGCTATGGCAAGGAGTATTCGGATAGACTTAAGCATGGCAACCGGCGAAAAGGTTTCATCGTAATCTATACCCTGTTCCTGGGTATAACCTTTCGCCACCAGTCTAGCTTTAAAAGCTGCGACTTCGCCATCCAAATCTCGCTTTCTCTTGTATACCCACCTACTACCTATAGCTTCGAAGCCATTAGGTAGTTCAGTTTTCTCGTATACATCCATAGCAGTCATGGATTCTATTTCAGAAACCATGGCGTTGTACCAAGAATCTGCATCTGTATCTTTCATTGCTTGTCTAAAGTTATCAGGGTCGATGTCCTTTTGTTCATCAACAAGAAGAAGATCCGAAGACTCTCCCAAGAACATAAATCGATCGGGTTGAACTACAACCCTCCCACTACGACGAAGCGGTGGTGGTACAACTGTGACAATGGTTCGTGTAGTATCCTGTGGTGCATTCACTTGCACACTTAGCTGGGGTGATGGAATCGCCTGTCCATTGCCTTCGATTTCTTGAAGGACAATCTCAGACCTTGACTTGTGTTCATTTATATAATCCTGTTCCAAGAATCGTGAGTTGGTGTTAACAATCACTTTCTGATCCTTATGATTATAAAAATAACCACCTTTCGTTTCCTTAGGGTATCCTATAAACAGCACTAACTCGCATCTAGGTTCCAATTTCTTCGCTTCCTTGTCTAGCACGTATGCAGGACAACCACATACCTTTATATGGTTCAAGTTGGGCTGACGCCCTGACCATAACTCGATAGGAGTTTTAGGAACCGATTTGGACGGTACCCTATTTAGCAGATAAACTGTTGTTTCCAAGGCATATCCCCAAAACGAAATAGGCAATGATGCATAACTCATCATTGATCGTACCATTTCCATAAGAGTTCTGTTTCTTCTCTCTGCTACACCATTCTGTTGGGGAGTACCCGGTGCAGTCAATTGGGATGTAATCCCACATTCTGACAAGTATTGCAAGAACTCGTTTCCGAGGTATTCGCCACCGCGATCAGACCGCAATGACTTGATAGATTTACCCCTTCTCTTCTCCACTTCTGCCTTGAATTGTTTGAATTTCTCAAAGCATTCAGACTTGCGTTGAAGTAGGTAAATATACCCAAATCTTGAGTAATCGTCAATGAAAGTGACGAAATACTCATACCCACCACGAGCTTTTGTGGACATCGGTCCACACAAGTCAGAATGAATCAATTCTAACACATGCGAGGCCCTATTCCCCTTGTCCTTAAAAGGCCTTGCCGTCATCTTTTCTTCTATGCAGGATTCGCAGGTTCTAAATGGAACAGCTTGAAAGTCTTTCAAGACACCATTTGAAACGAGCCTTTGGATCCTATTTAGATTGATGTGGCCTAACCTTAGGTGCCATGCATGCGTATATTGTTCATGAGAATAATATTTCCTCTTATTCGGATTAGGACAGATTTGTGATGTAGATGCAACATGGACAGAATTTTTAATTGGACATGTAATAGTATAGAGAGAGTTGTTCAAAATTCCAGAACAAATAGTCATGTTATTTTTCATGATAGAGACACCCCTATCAAAAGTAACAGAATATCCATCCAAAAACAATTTTGAAGCAGAAATTATGTTCCGCCGAAACTCCGGCACATATAAAATATCTCTCAAAACTAAAATGTCATCACCAAAACATAAAGATAAATCTCCAATAGCAACAGTTGCGACCTTCGACGCATTGCCCATGGAGATGGTGATCTCATCACTTTCCAGCTGCCTTGTCGGCTTGAAGCCCTGCAAGGTGTAACAAACATGATTAGTTGCCCCCGTATCCACTACCCATGAATGAGTAGAAAACGAAGCTAAACATGTCTCAGTTACTAGAACTTGTGACGTACCTTGTCCCTTTGCCTTGAGCATCGGACAATCTTTCTTCCAATGCCCAGTCTTGCCGCACTTGAAGCACTTTCCCTTTCCCGTCGGCTTCTTCACGCCGCCGGTAGGGCCGTCCACTTTGGCTTTGCCACTCCCACTAGCTTCGTTGTCATTCTTTCCCTTTGGACCTTTCCACTTTTTCTTCCTGCCTTTCGATGAAGAAGTAGATCCTTTGGCAGCGACAAGAATCTCTTTCCCTTTCCGCGTGCCCATGACTCCCTCCGCCGTAACTAGAGCATTCAACAACTCATTAAGAGTATAGTTGACCTTGCTCATAACGACATTGAGACGGAAGTTCTCATAAGATTTGGGGAGAGTGTTGAGGATGATATCGACTTTGGCTTCGCCTTCGATACCCCCTCCTAGCAGATCAAGCCTGTCAAATAAATTTATCATATGCATGACATGATCGTGCACAGGACTGCCATCGCTCAGCTTACATAATAAGATTTCTCTCATTATGTTAAAGCGGGCAGATCTTTCGGACTCCCCATAAACCTCAGAGAGATTTAACATGATGCCAGCCGCGTCATCCATGACCTGATGCTGGAGTTGCAAAGTTTGCGACATAGTCATCATAATATAGCACTTGGCCATATTATTCGACTTGTGCCACCTCTTATGCGCCTCACGTTCCGCATCAGTCGACTGATCAGTTAAGGGCGCGGGACGTGGAGTAGTAAGCACAAAACTTTGCTCGTCAGCGTCAAGAATATACATTATGTGGCGTTTCCATTCGGTATAGTTAGGACCGGTGAGAGGATTATTTGCTAGAATATTAATGATTGGAGACATAGACATATCTGAAAGTAAACAATTTAAACATGTAAGAACATGAAGCACATAGTTCGTAACAATAATATTGTAACCTTTTGATAAAACAATATTAATGAAACCTCCAACGGCTCAAAGAATTCCATGTGCAAGCTACGTGGGGTGGACGTTTACACACGAACTCCTCAACCAGACTATTCACCTAGTCATTTAATTTCCATGTCAACTTAACCTTTTGACAAAAGAAATTAATAGTTGGCACCTTAACTAGACCATATCATCATCAAGAAGGGACTCCTTGGGGAGTTGTACATTGTACTTGATATGATATCTAAGCAATGACCACATTTTAACCTTGAAAATTAAATTCTGGAAATTGACATACTCACTAGGACCATGCCGCTTTCAATTTAATTTTCTTGGTTATCTTATTTAATTCCATTCTCCAAAGTACTTGTGAAAATTACACAAGTAAGCTACGTGGGGTGGACGTTTACTGCATAACTCCCACTAATTTAATGGTTTAAATATTTTTTAAAGAAATCTCTTCTGACAAACTTATGAGAAACAAATATGAAGTAAGCCACGTGGGGTGGACGTTTACTCACATTACTAATCACTTTGTCTAGAGACCGCATGTGGAGGTCTAGAAATAATTTTAATTGCTTAAAATTATTAAAACTGCTTAGTCTTTTTAAACTTCAAAAGGTTTGAACATGCTGAAGCACATAATCCTAATCATGCTTCTCTAGAACGCAACATGTAAAACATGCTTAAGAAAATGATAAACCTACTATCATACTTGTCTAAGCGCAGTTAATAAAGCATATTAACAAGCAGAGACGAACAAAAGCAGGTAAAGAGCATAAGAGATTAACACCACGGCATGCAAAGAACAGAAATAAAGAATTAAAATTCTTCGTGACCCATTCGTGGAATCCCAACAGCTATTCCATTACATTTAAAATTATAAAAAGAGAACCCAAAACTAAACATGGCCCGAACACTTTTAGGCCCGTCGTTGGAATTAGGGTTTGGGCCCCCTAGGGTTTGAGACACGCAGCTAGGGTTTGGAAACCCTAGCTGCCGCCGCCACCTCCCAAGGCAGCCGCCCCCACGCACGTCAGCAGCCCGGCGTGCCAGCCATTAGCGCGAGCAGCCGCCCGGTCGGCAGCCCACCAGCATCGTCCGGCAGCAGCAGCAGTCCAGCGCCTCCAGCAGCGGCAGCGCACGGCGACAGCAGCGGCAACAGCTTCAGTAGGCGGCAACAGCAGCGGCAACAGCGGCAGCGCGTTGCCCGCCGGGCACGCAGCGCGCAGAGCGCGCAGGCGCGGCCCCGGGCGCGCACCGACCTGCCGGCTGTTTCCCCGTCGCTTGCCCAGCCCCAGCCTGCCTTGCGTCGCCATCAGCACATATCCAGAACCGAGAGCAGTAGCGGCCGCGCGGCGTCTGCCTAGGTGCGCTGCGCACGGCGTGCTAGCACCCGCGCGCGCAGCCCCTCGGCGCCCGCAGCCCCATGTGCCCGGTCCCGTACGCCGCCCGCACGTCTCCTCTTTACACCGTTCAGCGTCGTTGATTTGTCGTCGTTCTTGTCTCGTTCTCAGTTTTGCAGATTACATAGGAAAAATAAAAGCAATTCGAAAAAACCTAATCTAACCACGGATTTTCTCGTGGTGAAAAATGATTACAACGTCAAACAACGTATTCCACGAATCAACAGACCACGAAGAACAACAGCAGTAAAAACAACGCACATTATTAATCGTACATAAATTAATAATAGAGCCAAGAAAATAATCATGGGCTCTGATACCAATTGAAGGAATATTAAATTGAATCAACGTTCCGCTTTGCCCGATGATCGTTTCTTGGTTATTATTAATTTATCATACAATGATTAATCTTAACATGCTCCTACGAATTTAACAGCTGCACATAGGTGTTAGGAAATACTTGTGAAGCGGATGCAGAGGTCGTTGATGATCTTGTCAAAGGACTCTAGTTCTGATCTTCTCGACTGTATCTCGCTCAGCTTTCACCGTTGGATGGACAACGAGCTATGAAAGTCCCAAGCTAGAAATCTCCCTACACGTTTCCTGCGCCTCCTTACTGCTCTCAAAACCCTAATAATTATCAGTGTGTGTTTCCTGAGAGCTGACAGCTGTATTATATAATACAGAACAGAGAGAGGGGGCGCCAATATGGTAGGGGGCGATTTCTAGCCCTACTTGGGCTAGGAGACATTGGGCCAGTCCAGGGACCAGATACAAGGAATAAAGATGGGCCTCAAATAAATTAATTTATCTAAGGTCAGCCCAGACCATAATTAATTTATAAATATTAGTTCATTCCACTAGAGAACCAATATTGACTTACCCCTTTATTGCCGGTGATGAGTCGGGGCTTGTATTTAGACTTATTAAATCCTCGTATTTAAAATATCCGACATCCATTAATTAATTAGAGCTCTGACAGCCTTAATTAATTAATCTCTTTGTAATCCTTAAGCAGTACCACTCAAACCTTATTATTGCGCCTGAATTTAATCAACCTGCAGGGTTTAGCGCAATAAACATTATTGAGCTCCTTAAGGGGATGTCATTATCCTATACGGATACGAGTACTAATACAGATAATCAAATATCATATATTAACCGCTATCACCCAAGATACAGAGTACTCAAGTTACTATATAACTCTCGCTCATAGTAAATCATAGTGATAAACGAATCAACATATATATCTGAAATCTTATTAGTATTAAGATTATATAAGTTACCGAGATCTTGATTCTTCACTTAAGTCAGATAGAAGAATACATCTCACTGTGGTCCTATCAATACATTATGACGTACCAGTATAGATAAGTAGTCAAGACAAACTACTTCCATCTATACTGCAGCCTAAACCAATAAGTTGTCCTAGAGTTATTTCGGCTGTGATTATATTATATCTCTTAAGGTTATTCCAATTATACGGTCTTCTGTGATCTACAACACACCATATAATCTACTTATATAGAGATAAAGAACATGCATATGCAATCATGAACCCAATCAGATAGGAGATAAAATAGTGAACACATGAATCATTGTATACAGGCATAAAACGTTCTTGCTTTCAGTATACAAATCCAACAGATATGGGGTTGTCCTGCATACGTGCTTGACAAAGAGGCAAAGAAATTGGATCCTAGATGCGAGCTAATGTTGTTTGTAGGATATCTAAAAGAAACGAAAGGTGCTTATTTCTATAATCCTAAGGATCAGAAAGTGGTTGTTAGCACCAACGCACGATTCTTGGAACATGATTATATAGATAAACACAAGTCTAAGTCCGAGATTGTCCTTCAAGAAATCGAAGGCAATGGACAGGCGATTCCATCACCCCAGCCAAGTGTGCAAGTGAATGCACCACATGATACTTCACCAACCATTGTCACAGCTGTACCACCACCGCTTCGTCGTAGTGGGAGGGTTATAATTAAACCCGATCGATTTATGTTCATGGGAGAGTCTTCAGATCTTCTTCCTGTTGATGAACAAAAGGATGTCGACCCTGATAACTTTAGACAAGCGATGGAAGATCTGGATGCAGATTCTTGGTACGACGCCATGGTTTCTGAAATAGAATCCATGACTGCTATGGATGTATACGAGAAAACTGAACTACCAGATGGCTTCGAACCTATAGGTAGTAGGTGGGTATACAAGAGAAAGCGAGATTCGGATGGCAAAGTCGCAACTTTTAAAGCTAGACTGGTGGCGAAAGGTTATACCAAGGAACAGGGTATAGATTACGATGGAACCTTTTCGCCGGTTGCCATGCTTAAATCTATCCGAATACTCCTTGCCATAGCAGCCCACATGAACCTTGAGGTTTGGCAAATGGATGTCAAAACCGCTTTTCTAAACGGTTTCCTTGAAGAATGAAGGGACATCTATATGCCGCAACCCGAAGGATTTGTGAAAAAGGGCGAAGAGCATCTTGTATGGAAGCTGAAGAAGTCCATTTATGGACTTAAGCAAGCTTCAAGGTCATGGAACAAGCGTTTTGACGAGGTCATTAAATCCTGTGGATTTACTCGTTGTGAAAACGAAAGTTGCGTTTACCGGTTAGATGCCAATGGCGACGTGGTTTTCCTTGCACTTTATGTAGATGATATCCTCCTCATTGGCAACAATGTTGAGCTATTATCGGACATAAAGAAGTGGTTATCCGAACAGTTTCAAATGAAGGACTTAGGAGATGCAGCGTACATTCTGGGGATCAAGGTTGTTCGTGATCGCCAGAAAAGGATGTTGAGCTTATCTCAAGTGTCCTACATTGATACTGTGATTGCTCGTTTTAGTATGCAAACTGCCAAGAAAGGCTTGCTACCTTTCAGACATGGCATTCCTCTATCTAAGGACATGTGTCCTAAGACGCCTAGTGAGGTTGTAACACCCCGTACTTTTATAAGTAGTAGTAGTGTCGAGACACTACAGAGAGTACTACGGTACTGAGATATGATATTATAATTAAGATGAGATGGAGTTATGATGATAATTAGAAATATTGAGTATTAGAGTTACATTATTTTGATGAGACGAGTTATTATTCTAGATGGAGATAAGAGTCTGATAGAACCAATGATGAAGATAAAGAGTGAGCAGTTTGAGAAAATGAGTTGAAATAGAGATGCTGTTTGAATTGAGGAAATAGCATAATTTATTTTTCCCGATGACGGATACAGAGGTATCTGTAAGATAAATTGTCCTATTGCTAATAGGAACATCTGAAGAAGAATAGAGTTGAGATAAGTGAGTGAGAAATCCTATAGAAGGGAGAGTCGATCTGAGAGATGATTGCTGATTGCTTTAATAAGATTTGTATCCGTGTTTTATCTGAGATGGTTTGAGTGATTTTCTACGTGACTATTTGTTTACGATGATGTGAGTGTGATTTGTTTTGTGTTATCTTAACACGGATTATTTCGAGATTTTAGAGAACGAGATTATTTTTAAATCGGGAAATGGCATACAGCTATTATTATTTTGCAGATCAGTTTCTTTTATGAGAAATATTTTACTGAGATATATATAAATAAGTTTATGATGAGATGAGATATTCCAATAGTTTGAGCTATTGTATTTTTGATGAGGTTAAAAATTCCTTTCCTTTCGATAAAATTGTAGCAGCTCAAGCGTAGCTGAGCTCTGCTCTGGAGGCAGAGCTGAAAACCGAGCTCTGCTCTGGAAGCAGAGCTGAAGTTGAACCGAGCTCTGCTCTGGAAGCAGAGCTGATGTTGAGCCGAGCTCTGCTCTGCTCTAACGACACAGCTGAAAACCCGAGCTCTGCTCTGGTGACAGAGCTGAAATCGAGCTCTGCTCTGCCGAGTCAGTTAGCTCTGCTCTGGCCGAGTTAGCTCTGCTCTGGTGAGTCAGCCGAGCTCTGCTCTGCCGAGTCAGTCAGCTCTGCTCTGGATGTGAGCTCTGCTCTGACTTGCGAGCTCTGCTCTGGATGTGAGCTCTGCTCTGGATGTGAGCTCTGCTCTGACCTGTGAGCTCTGCTCTGGATGTGAGCTCTGCTCTGGCGAGCTTTTTAGCTCTGCTCTGGCGAGCTTTTTAGCTCTGCTCTGGCCGAGTCTTTTAGCTCTGCTCTGCTCTGGTGGCAGAGCTGAGATCGAGTATCTGAGATCGAGATCGAGTGTACTACACTTGAGATATTTTGTTTTTACCACATGCACATTATCTTAAATGGCAAGTGGATTAGGAGGTAGGAGTTAAGGGGGACATGCTTTAATTATAAAGTAAAAATGTTGGGATAACACTTTGATTCAAGTGGGATAAAATTCTTGAGCAAGTCATTATCCTAATTCTACAAATAACTCACGCACACACCCTCCCTTCTCTTCCCCATTCTCGGCCTCCCCTCTCTCTCTCTATACTCTCTTTTCCTCCATTGATGTCCATTCAAGAAAGCTTAGAGAAGCTTCATCAAACACTACTATGAGATAATCCACCATCCAATCCAACCAAATACTATCATATCTCATCAAATTCAAGAAGCTAGAGCTAAGATCAAAGTTGGAGCAAAGTCTTGATCACCTTTTAAATCCATGAGTAAGTGATCTTAGATTATTTTTTTGATCATATTAATGATATGTGAATGAGTATATGATCATGATTGAGCTAGAAAATCACCAAACTTATTCCTAGGAAATTTTCGAAAATTAGGGGCTTGAAACCCTACGAATTTTGTTGTTTATTTTTCTTGAATTGGCTTGAGTTATATGATGATGGATTTGAGTTTATGAGATGATCTAGATTATTAATAATGGATGAGATTGAAGCTTGAGGTAGAGAAGTGAAAAATGAAAGTGTTAGTTGAGGAAGAAGATGACATATATGTGTATCTATATGGGATCTTGTTTTATGATGTTGATTTGTGCTAATTGGTATCCTAGGATGTTAGATCTATGATTTTTGATCAATAGGTTATACATGATTAGTGGTATTTCAAAAGTTTTAGTTTAATAAAAACTAGGGTGATTAATAAATCTATGTGATTAATTGTGTGAAATCATTTAAGTATATAATCTTGAGCATGAAATAAGTATATGTTGAGGATTTTGGCTATGGTTTGCCATGGGAGTTTAATTGAGTTAAAGTGAGATTTGCTTTTGCTTTGAGTTGATGTTCGAGAATGATATGAGATGAGAAGAGTCGAGGTTGAGTATATTTTTTTTGAATCGCTCGATCGTTTTGATGTGGTTGAGCATATAAAGAGTTTGAGATGAGATTTTGGAGAAATTTCGTAGGCCTTACTGACCTACTGTGATCGACGGTTTGTCTATGTCAAATATCTTTTAAAGTTTTATAGCAAGTCCCTACATGAGTCTTGAGTACCCTGGTAAAATTTCAAGTCATTTAAACTTCGTTTGATATTTCTTTAAAATGCAAAACCTAAACTGTGCATTATTACCGAGAATTTCAGAAAACAGGGGAAAGAGTCATTCATTTCAGTAGCTTCCTATGTGATCTAGCTTTCCAAATTTTTATGGTATCAACCTTATTGTGTTAGCTAGATATACACCAAAGTTGATCCCATTTTGACAATGTTTACTATTTTTCAAAAATTGCAACTTTCGGTTACACAAAACTGCCAGAAATGGTAGATCATGGTAAAAACGTCATATCTCTCAAACCACTTGGAGTTTTCGACTCTACTTTTTTTTAAAATGAAACTAGACTCGTAGACCTTTCTTTTGGTATGAGTCTCGAGTCCAGGAGATGTCGGAGTCAGAACAGTTTAAATTGTGAAGTTGGGTCAGTGTAAAAACAAAGCATGTTTTGATGATGTTTGTTTGTGATTTCTTATGTGCCTTATGTGATTGTGTTGCCTATGTGTTTGAATGAGATTAGACGAACCTTATATGAGAGATAAATCGAGACTTAGAGCCATGATTTTCTTGAAACCTATCTTTGAACTTGAGGATGTGAGATGAGTGGAGAGTTTATATAGAGTTGAGTAAAGGGATAGAATATGAGATAGAGTATGAGATAAAGCCTGAGAATTAGTCAATGAGTTCTAATCGAGATTCATTTTATGACATGAACTTTCGATGATGATGATGGTCCCTGAAGACACGAGAAGAGCAAGGAAGTAAGTAACTCCACTTTGACGGGAGATTTTGAGTAAGGTCTTCAGGTGGGCAATATTTTGAGTATATGTTTATCGTATGAGCTTTCTAAAATGATTTTATGATGTTATGAGATTAACAAATGTTTTGAGATAAATGATATTTGAGAACTATTTGACTTGCCAATTTTTGATGTTGAGCTTGTGTGTTACCCTCTACTGATGAGACGAATTCGGTCCTGCCTCAAGCGGGATTTTGTGCACAGAGGTGACTGTGAGCCGTCTTCGGGTCGGCCGGTCACGGTACTTGAGAGGGAGGCCTACTTCTCAGTACCTTTGATGATGAGTAGTGGATGTGGTACATACATGATGAATGTTTAAACTGCGCAGTTACTTATTTATGATGTTGATTATGAAAACTGCATGCACAGATTCATTGATGTTAACTTATTTCTGTGTATTGCTGAGATGAGGCAAGCTTCAAATTTATAGCTCTATGAGCAGCTTTGTTTTTCGGCGATATGTCCACTGAGTATTTATGTACTCACGCCCTGCATGTATTTCTAAACGTGCAGGATAAGCGGAGGGGGAGTATGGTGCGGTGCTGGTGGAGAATGTTTCGGGTTGACGTTTTCTTTCTCTATCGTATGTCTGTTTTGTCGATAGAGTTTTGATATGAAGTTATGTTAAATAGAGTTTGATGTTTAAGATACTTAGTTTCCTTTGAAAATCAAGCAATACACTCACGGTTATATGTCTTCATACATATAATCGATTCGTCTTTTGCTGCGATACTCTGCATATTATTCCTCATTATGAAAAATGAGCTATACCCGTTTTGCTTTTCATGATGAGATTCCCGATATTTATCAAGTTATGACAATATTGACGAATATACCCTTTTGATGAATTATGATGATTTTTCCTTAGCATGTTTCTTTGTGAGCTTCCGCTGTTGATCTATGTATTCTTTCTATTTTCCCCCTTTCTTTTATTAGTCGTATCGATACTCGGTCCCCGCTATTACTAGTGTCGGAATCGGGCTGCAACAGAGTGGTATCAGAGCAGAGCTTCTGCTCTGAGTTAAATGCTTGATTGAGTTGAGCTTTTATTTGCTCTTATTTATGAGTTGAGTACTAGTCTAATTTGAGTTCTTAGACTGGTTTGAGAGTCAGTCGAAACAGAACCCCAGCACCCCATCTCCTCCGACTTATCGAGGTAAGAGCTTTTGATGTTTTCTTTTCCGCTTTCATGCTGAGTTTTGAGTTGACCCACTAATGAGTTATGTGATGTTTGATGGCGGAACTATCTGAGCATGATGAGAACCATGAGTTGAGGAATATTTGGGAGTCATGTTGAGGCTAGTATAGCCGTTGCTCCACCGGACCAAATGAGAGAGAGTATGTTGATGATTGTGGTGGAATACCAAGTAAGTTTCGTATCCACTTTTGAGAAACACGATGTTTTTGTTTTCAGCATGCAGCGTATTGTTGAAGAAGCAACGAAACGCTGGTTTAGAGAGTATGAGCCAGATAAGGACGATACGCTAGGAGAGTTTCTAGCGCATTACCATCGACGCAGGTAGAGGGTTTTTCCCTACGGAATCGACGGAGCGGAAGCTATCGATCTTTTGATTCCGCGGTTACCACCCACGTGGGGAGTTTGGGCGACAACATTCGTCCCCCTATTTGTGGGCACTACGTGGTTGAGAGGAGTGAGGTATGGTGACATTAGCGGTTTAATCGCGACGCTCACCATCGTTATTTTGCATCCGACGATCCCCCTGCACCGCCGTACGAACTGCCCGATGGGCCAGTCCAGGGTGGAGAGTTAGTGGTTGCACCCCCACTGCCAGATGAGCCTTACCCGGTTGCACCACCACCCCCTAGTGAGCCGATGCCGATTATACCTGAGCAGACTGTTTCAGATCCGATAGTTTGCGAGACGTATTCACCGGTTGTGGAGAACGATCCGTTTTCGTATTTGGTGATGATCACATATCCTAGCGCCGACTTACCATTATGGGAGTTGACCCCGGTGACGGCACCTTTACCAGTGCTACCTATCAGGTCAGCACCACCGATTGGTTTTACAGAGCCTCAGATTCAGCGAGTATCGGGGCCATCCGATTCGAGAGTTGCCCCAGTGCTAGATTCCGACGTTTTGGCTTTACAGCCTTACACGCACCAGCTCCACTATGTACCTTATCGAGGCGCCCAAGAGGGAGGATCTCGACCTGCGAGGTCAGACAGCGATGAGGAGGATCCGGACGAGGAGACTCCGGATATGACAGTTGGACGCGGGCGAACCCAGCCTTTATGGCATCAGGTTGCGGACGACGGCACCGAGACATGGGTTTCTATTCCCGAGGTGCCGGTTTACTATCCGAGGTATGATACGGATGTCGAAGATGAGCCGAGCATATCGGATCATAGACGAGTGTGAGGAGGAAGAGTCGGAGCCGAGTGAGGATGCTCCGACTGATGATGTTAGGAGTAGGATATCAGGTGATGACGAGATGGGAGATTGATAGATGACGACCGAGACTATCTAGAGATGTATATGTATATATATAGTGATGCATAGCCGATGTACATAGATAGAAGCATAGTATAGGACATATATGACGCTTAGCCCTATGATGCTTGCATAGCAAGAGCATCATCATAGTATAGGGCGTTTTGTACACAGAGAACCTTCGCTTTTGTGTAAGACCTCAAAAGAGAGGCAATTTTTTTTCCTATGATATAGAGATGACAGTGATGACTAGAAAGCTTTATGTCACATCATAGTTTTGAGATTGATAATTTGATGCATGATGAACGATAGAGGTAACGAGAACTATGAGAATTCTATATGAGAAATATAGAATTGAGTTGAGATAAAGAGAACTGAGATGAGAATTTAGAGATTTCATCGCGATTTATAGACACGACCCTAATAGGGCGAACGTATTATGGAGACCTCATGGGATGCATAGATACTATTGACCAATTGTACTTCGTAATATAATAGAGGTACTTTCATCGGGACCGCGTTTAACATCGCTAAGAGTAATTATGAGAGTAGACTTATTGAGTTCCTATCCCGCTTGGTCATTTTTAAATTTTTCTGCATCCATTTGAACTCCTACATGAGATGAACTTTTTGCTATTGAGAAATTTTTCCAGATCCACTGTGTTCGAGCCTGAGTCGTTTGTGTTGGAAATCCTTACCCCTTGATTTAACAGTGGACAATTTATTCATTTTCCACCTAGTGGATTGCTTCTACTTCCAGTATTGATTTACTCCTATCATATCATATCTCAGTTTTTATCTTAGTTTATGTTCTAGCTTTTGATCTTCCTTTGATTGTAACTTCTTCATTATCCTTGAGATAGCACTGGCTATTATGGAATTATTCCATTACTTGAGCTCGTCTTATTCAGATCAGATATTTTTATTCTTCACATCCTAGTCCCTACCACATCCGACAAGAGTTAGGAATGTCTAGGTAACTAGGATGGCATAATCAAGAAGAGTATTTGAAAAAAAAACACGAGTTATGGGAGCAGTCGTAGAATATTATTACGAGACGAGCACAACTGTTCGACTATGGTTTTTCATATATTAGCCAAGTATGTAGAAAGCTAACCATTTCGAGGATGAGAAGAAGTAATGCTAAGCCAGAACAGGCAATAGCAGATTTAAGGAGATCGAGATGACAGATTAGAACAGATGACATTTTCCACGATAGTAGACTGAGATGACGACTAGTATAGAAGTAGCATCGTCGTCGTAGTACGGGATGTTTTATTTCCGTTATGCCCCGCAATTAGTAAGAGTTCTCGAAAGAGAAGATTTTCTTATATGTCTATACGACGATGATCAGAGAGTCTCTATGTTTGAGTAATGTTTTGAGCTGATGTTACGATGATTGACATGAGATATGTCTTTGACGTTGAGTTATGAGAACTAAGGAAATAATATGATATTGAGTAAGAGTCTTATGATTCGTGAGCTATGGGAATTAATTCTAAGGCTGAAATATGTCCCCTTAGGCTTTGCCGAGAAAGAGAAACCGATTGAAGAGAGAAATAGAGTTGATGATAAGAGATAAGGCAATAAAACCGTAGCTGAATACGAACGTCAATTTCGTGACTTGGTTCGGTATGCCACATATCGAGAAGAGATGAACAAGAAGATGTCAGAATTGTTTCAATCAAGTTTGAGATAAGAGGTACGAGACGATTTAACGAGTCGGACTGCGGTTATGTGTACTGGAGCATTAAATAGAGCATTGGATATAGAACTGGCAATGTAGCCAGAGGAAGTGATTTAAGCTTCAGCACCCCAAAACGGTTAAGAGCACTCGAACATTCAATCTATCTTTTTCTGGACGAGGGCAAGAAGGAAAGAGAAAATGGGACAGAATACCTGCTACACCTGTCGAGGGGATGGGCACTACTCAACTAGTGTCCGAATCGTCAGCAAAGTGGAAGCGGATAACGACCGAGTCAGTTTCGGCCGCAGCTCAAAGCGATGGAAGGAGTCCTACCGCTACCGCCCCCACAGCGACAACAGCCAGCCTATCGACCACGTCAGTCAGGAAGGCAGCCGCCAGCCCCGCAGGCGAATCAATCCCATCATCAGAGAGTGTTGCGCTTGAGCAGAAGGCTCAGGACAAGAATCGAAGAAATCTAGCAGAACCACTACGGTCTCACTCGTATGTCCTGATTTAGAATTCGAGCTAGAATCGATTAAGCTCAAGGCTAAAAACCTAAGGATGATATCTATGTGGTACATAGATATTATTTTGGGAATGGATTGGTTAGAGGAGAACCATGCGACGATACAATGCAAGGAGAGACGAATATCGTTTCAATTTTCAGGCCAAGAGCCTACTTCGTTTATTGGCGTTGAGAGAAAATGGAGAAAGCCGCCAATAATTTCGACGCTTCAAGCTGAAAGCTTTTGCAGAAAAAGGATACAACCGCGTATGTTGTATACCTGAATCAGATGGAGGAGTCCAAAACAAACATAGATGACGTACCAGTCGTGCGAGAATACAAAGACATTTTTCCTGAAGCTTTACCAGGATTACCCCAGATCGATAGCTCGAGTTTACAATTGATCTTGAGCCCGGAGCCGCACCGACGTCAAAGGCACCATATAGAATGGCCCCGGCAGAGTTGCAAGAGTGAAGCTGCAACTTCAAAAATTTCTAGATTAGGGCTTCTTTCGACCTAGTGTTTCCCCGTGGGAAGCACCGATTCTTTTTATTAAAAAGAGGGACAGTAGTTTGAGGTTATGCATTGACTACCGCTAGTTGAATAAGGTGACACTGAAGAATAAGTATCCGTTATCTCGGATCGATGATTTATTCGATCAACTCCAAAAAGCGAGCACTTTTTCAAAGATTGACTTGAGAACGGAGTATCATCAGCTGAAGATAAGATCGGAAGATATTTCGAAGACGGCATTTCGTACGAGATACGGGCACTATAAATTCATAGTCATGCCTTTTGGATTGACGAATGCCCCTGCAGTGTTCATGGATCTCATGAACCGAGTCTTTCACAAATACATGGACAAGTTCGTGTTAGTGTTCATAGATGACATTCTGATTTACTCAAAGAGTAAACGAGAACGCGAAGAGCAGTTGAGGATTGTGTTAGAGAGATTGAGAGCTGAAAAGCTATATGCTAAGTTCAGCAAATGTGAGAGTTGGCTTAAAGAAATCAATTTCCTTGGCCATGTCGTTTCTGCGAGAGGAATCGAAGTAGACCCAGCAAAAGTTCAAGCGGTAGAGTGGAGAGCACCGACTACACCGCATGAAATCCGCAGTTTTCTGGGATTAGCAGGGTATTATCGAAGATTTATTGAGGGCTTTTCGAAAATCACTAAGCCATTGACGCACCTGCTAAATAAAGAAGTTAAATTTGAATGGACGAACGAGTGTGAGTTGAGTTTTTCAGAGCTGAAGAAGAGAATTACCACTGCCCCAGTTTTAGTTGTTCCAAAGGCGAACAAAGAGTATGCAGTCTATACAGACGCATTGAAGAATGGACTAAGATGTGTACTGATGCAAGATGGAAGAGTTATTGCAAGTGCCTCACGGCAACTCAAGCCGCATGAGATGAATTATCCGACGCATGATTTAGAGTTAGCAGCCGTAGTGCATGCTTTGAAGATCTGGAGACACCATCTTTATGGAGTACGGTGTGAGATAAACACCGATCACAAAAAGTCTCAAATACTTCTTTGAGCAAAAAAATCTAGACATGTGGCAGAGAAGATGGCTAGAGTTGGTGAAAGATTACGATTGCGGGATAAATTATCACCCCGAAAGAGCTAACGATGTCGTTGATGTGTTGAGTAGAAAGAATCAAGGAGAGTTAGATTTTTCTTATTCAAAAAGAAAACTTGATCAAAGAATTTGATAGATTGAGATTGGAGGTAGTGATATCACCTCAAATGACGGAAATAGTGATTGCTACACTGAATTTTATATCTGACCTACCGATGACGATTACATCGGATCGAGATTCCATATTTACTTCACGTTTCTGGACGAGCATGCAAAAAGAGTTGGGTACTAAACTGAATTTTAGTACAACCCTTCATCCGCAGACGAATGGACAGTCCGAAAGGACTATACAAGTTTTAGAAGACGTGATTAGCACTGTTGTGCTAGATAGAGGAAGTCAATGGGAGCAAGTTTTACCCCTGATCGAGTTTGCTTATAATAATAGTTTTCAATCAACTATTAACATGGCTCCATACGAAGCCTTGTATTAATGAGAATATAGATTCCCGTTTTTCTTTGGGATGACGTTTGAGAGAGAAAAGTGCTTGGACTAGAAGCCATTGAAGAGATGATAGACATTGTGCGACAGATTCAACAGAGAATTAAAGAATCACAAGATCGCCAAAAGTCTTATACAGACCCCAGACGAACAGAGATTCATTTTGATGTAGGAAACTAAGTCTTTCTTAAAGTTTCCCCATCCAGAGGAGTACATCGTTTTAGAATAAGAGGAAAACTCAAACCGAGATACATATATTGGACCATACGATATACTCAAGAAAGTAGGCCCTGTTGCCTATAGACTTGCGTTGCCTCTGAGCTTCGCGAACGTTCATAACGTTTTCCATGTTTCACAGTTAAATAAATACGTGTTTGATCCAAAACACGTCATTCATCAAGAAGAAGTGTCCCTAGAGCCGGACTTGAGCTACGAAGAGAGGCCCGATGCTATTCTGGATCGGAAGATCCAGCAGCTGAGAGACAAGTCAATTCCTTTGGTGAAAATCCAATGGAGACATCATGGGTAAAGAGAAGCAACACCCGGAGACATCATGGGAAATTGAAGAAAAGATGAAAGAGAAATATCCCGAGCTTTTTCCCGAAGACGAATAATTCAAATTTCGGGACGAAATTTTTTTTAAGGGGGGTAGGATGTAACACCCCGTACTTTTATAAGTAGTAGTAGTGTTGAGACACTACAGAGAGTACTACGGTACTGAGATATGATATTATAATTAAGATGAGATGGAGTTATGATGATAATTAGAAATATTGAGTATTAGAGTTACATTATTTTGATGAGACGAGTTATTATTCTAGATGGAGATATGAGTCTGATAGAACCAATGATGAAGATAAAGAGTGAGCAGTTTGAGAAAATGAGTTGAAATAGAGATGCTGTTTGAATTGAGGAAATAGCATAATTTATTTTTCCCGATGACGGATACAGAGGTATCTGTAAGATAAATTGTCCTATTGCTAATAGGAACATCTGAAGAAGAATAGAGTTTAGATAAGTGAGTGAGAAACCCTATAGAAGGGAGAGTCGATCTGAGAGATGATTGCTGATTGCTTTAATAAGATTTGTATCCGTGTTTTATCTGAGATGGTTTGAGTGATTTTCAACGTGACTATTTGTTTACGATGATGTGAGTGTGATTTGTTTTGTGTTATCTTAACACGGATTATTTCGAGATTTTAGAGAACGAGATTATTTTTAAATCGGGAAATGGCATACAGCTATTATTATTTTGCAGATCAGTTTCTTTTATGAGAAATATTTTACTGAGATATATATAAATAAGCTTATGATGAGATAAGCTATTCCAATAGTTTGAGCTATTGTATTTTTGATGAGGTTAAAAATTCCTTTCCTTTCAATAAAATTGTAGCAGCTCAAGCGTAGCTGAGCTCTGCTCTGGAGGCAGAGCTGAAAACCGAGCTCTGCTCTGAAGCAGAGCTGAAGTTGAACCGAGCTCTTCTCTGGAAGCAGAGCTGATGTTGAGCCGAGCTCTGCTCTGCTCTAACGACAGAGCTGAAAACCCGAGCTCTGCTCTGGTGACAGAGCTGAAATCGAGCTCTGCTCTGCCGAGTCAGTTAGCTCTGCTCTGGCCGAGTTAGCTCTGCTCTGGTGAGTCAGCCGAGCTCTGCTCTGCCGAGTCAGTCAGCTCTGCTCTGGATGTGAGCTCTGCTCTGACTTGCGAGCTCTGCTCTGGATGTGAGCTCTGCTCTGACCTGTGAGCTCTGCTCTGGATGTGAGCTCTGCTCTGGATGTGAGCTCTGCTCTAGCGAGCTTTTTAGCTCTGCTCTGGCCGAGTCTTTTAGCTCTGCTCTGCTCTGGTGGCAGAGCTGAGATCGAGTATCTGAGATCGAGATCGAGTGTACTACACTTGAGATATTTTGTTTTTACCACATGCAGATTATCTTAAATGGCAAGTGGATTAGGAGGTATGAGTTAAGGGGGACATGCTTTAATTATAAAGTAAAAATGTTGGGATAACACTTTGATTCAAGTGGGATAAAATTCTTGAGCAAGTCATTATCCTAATTCTACAAATAACTCACGCACACACCCTCCCTTCTCTTCCCCATTCTCGGCCTCCCCTCTCTCTCTCTATACTCTCTTTTCCTCCATTGATGTCCATTCAAGAAAGCTTAGAGAAGCTTCATCAAACACTACTATGAGATAATCCACCATCCAATCCAACCAAATACTATCATATCTCATCAAATTCAAGAAGCTAGAGCTAAGATCAAAGTTGGAGCAAAGTCTTGATCACCTTTTAAATCCTTGAGTAAGTGATCTTAGATTATTTTTTTGATCATATTAATGATATGTGAATGAGTATATGATCATGATTGAGCTAGAAAATCACCAAACTTATTCCTAGGAAATTTTCGAAAATTAGGGGCTTGAAACCCTACGAATTTTGTTGTTTATTTTTCTTGAATTGGCTTGAGTTATATGATGATGGATTTGAGTTTATGAGATGATCTAGATGATTAATAATGGATGAGATTGAAGCTTGAGGTAGAGAAGTGAAAAATGAAAGTGTTAGTTGATGAAGAAGATGACATATATGTGTATCTATATGGGATCTTGTTTTATGATGTTGATTTGTGCTAATTGGTAACCTAGGATGTTAGATCTATGATTTTTGATCAATAGGTTATACATGATTAGTGGTATTTCAAAAGTTTTAGTTTAATAAAAACTAGGGTGATTAATAAATCTATGTGATTAATTGTGTGAAATCATTTAAGTATATAATCTTGAGCATGAAATAAGTATATGTTGAGGATTTTGGCTATGGTTTGCCATGGGAGTTTAATTGAGTTAAAGTGAGATTTGCTTTTGCTTTGAGTTGATGTTCGAGAATGATATGAGATGAGAAGAGTCGAGGTTGAGTATATTTTTTTTGAATCGCTCGATCGTTTTGATGTGGTTGAGCATATAAAGAGTTTGAGATGAGATTTTGGAGAAATTTCGTAGGCCTTACTGACCTACTGTGATCGACGGTTTGTCGATGTCAAATATCTTTGAAAGTTTTATAGCAAGTCCCTACATGAGTCTTGAGTACCCTGGTAAAATTTCAAGTCATTTAAACTTCGTTTGATATTTCTTTAAAATGCAAAACCTAAACTGTGCATTATTACCGAGAATTTCAGAAAACAGGGGAAAGAGTCATTCATTTCAGTAGCTTCCTATGTGATCTAGCTTTCCAAATTTTTATGGTATCAACCTTATTGTGTTAGCTAGATATACACCAAAGTTGAGCCCAGTTTGACAACGTTTACTATTTTTCAAAAATTGCAACTTTCGGTTACACAAAACTGCCAGAAATGGTAGATCATGGTAAAAACGTCATATCTCTCAAACCACTTGGAGTTTTCGACTCTACTTTTTTTTAAAATGAAACTAGACTCGTAGACCTTTCTTTTGGTATGAGTCTCGAGTCCAGGAGATGTCGGAGTCAGAACAGTTTAAATTGTGAAGTTGGGTCAGTGTAAAAACAGAGCATGTTTTGATGATGTTTGTTTGTGATTTCTTATGTGCCTTATGTGATTGTGTTGCCTATGTATTTGAATGAGATTAGACGAACCTTATATGAGAGATAAATCGAGACTTAGAGCCATGATTTTCTTGAAACCTATCTTTGAACTTGAGGATGTGAGATGAGTGGAGAGTTTATATAGAGTTGAGTAAACGGGATAGAATATGAGATAGAGTATGAGATAAAGCCTGAGAATTAGTCAATGAGTTCTAATCGAGATTCATTTTATGACATGAACTTTCGATGATGATGATGGTCCCTGAAGACACGAGAAGAGCAAGGAAGTAAGTAACTCCACTTTGACGGGAGATTTTGAGTAAGGTCTTCAGGTGGGCAATATTTTGAGTATATGTTTATCGTATGAGCTTTCTAAAATGATTTTATGATGTTATGAGATTAACAAATGTTTTGAGATAAATGATATTTGAGAACTGTTTGACTTGCCAATTTTTGATGTTGAGCTTGTGTGTTACCCTCTACTGATGAGACGAATTCAGTCCTGCCTCAAGCGGGATTTTGTGCACAGAGGTGACTGTGAGCCGTCTTCGGGTCGGCCGGTCACGGTACTTGAGAGGGAGGCCTACTTCTCAGTACCTTTGATGATGAGTAGTGGATGTGGTACATACATGATGAATGTTTAAACTGCACAGTTACTTATTTATGATGTTGATTATGAAAACTGCATGCACAGATTCATTGATGTTAACTTATTTCTGTGTATTGCTGAGATGAGGCAAGCTTCAAATTTATAGCTCTATGAGCAGCTTTGTTTTTCGGCGATATGTCCACTGAGTATTTATGTACTCACGCCCTGCATGTATTTCTAAACGTGCAGGATAAGCGGAGGGGGAGTATGGTGCGGTGCTGGTGGAGAATGTTTCGGGTTGACGTTTTCTTTCTCTATCGTATGTCTGTTTTGTCGATAGAGTTTTGGTATGAAGTTATGTTAAATAGAGTTTGATGTTTAAGATACTTAGTTTCCTTTGAAAATTAAGCAATACACTCACGGTTATATGTCTTCATACATATAATCGATTCGTCTTTTGCTGCGATACTCTGCATATTATTCCTCATTATGAAAAATGAGCTATACCCGTTTTGCTTTTCATGATGAGATTCCCGATATTTATCAAGTTATGACAATATTGACGAATATACCCTTTTGATGAATTATGATGATTTTTCCTTAGCATGTTTCTTTGTGAGCTTCCGCTGTTGATCTATGTATTCTTTCTATTTTCCCCCTTTCTTTTATTAGTCGTATCGATACTCGGTCCCCGCTATTACTAGTGTCGGAATCGGGCTGCGACAGAGGTTGAGGAAATGAGGAAGGTACCTTATGCTTCCGCCGTAGGTAGCCTCATGTATGCAATGCTTTGCACGAGACCTGATATTTGCTATGTCGTTGGCATGGTTGCAAGATATCAGTCGAACCCTGGACCAGGACATTCGACTGCGGTAAAGCATATTCTCAAGTACCTGAAGAGGACTCGAGATTATAGGCTAGTTTACCAATCAGACAGTCTATCTCCTTTGGGTTATACCGATTCGGATTTCCAGGCTGACCGGGATGAGAAGAGATCTACCTCTGGCTATGTGTTTACCATGGGAGGTGGAGCCGTATCATGGCGGAGTGCAACGTAGAAATGTATTGCAAACTCCACCATGGAAGTCGAATATGTAGCTGCTTCTGAAGCTGCTAAGGAGGCTGTATGGTTACGGAACTACCTCTTGGATCTAGGAGTGGTGCCTAATTTGCCTAAGAGTATCATAATTTATTGTGATAACTCGGGTGCAGTGACAAATTCTAAGGAACCCAGGAGCCACAAGGCGACCAAACACATAGAGAGAAAGTACAACATCATACGAGAAATCGTAAGCAGAGGAGATGTGTTAGTTGAGAAGATTGATACATTGGAGAACTTAGCTGACCCTTTCACGAAGAGCTTGCCGCAAAAGGCCTACGAGAAGCATGCTCGAGGGATAGGATTGCGGTTGATGCCACCCACTTAGAGAAAAACTTTCAGTATAAATGGGAGAAGAAGTGAAGTGTTTATTGTAATAGCTAGTATTTAGACGCATTGTATACTAAAAGTTTTGCTTTAGTATAAGTGGAGATTATTGGATTTGTATACTGAAAGCAAGAACCTTTTATGCTTGTATACATTGATTCCTGTATTCACTATTTTATCTCCTATCTGATTGTGTTCATGATTGCATATGTATGTTCTTTATCTCTATATAAGTAGATTATATGGTGTGTTGTAGATCACAGAAGACCGTATAATTGGAATAACCTTAAGAGATATAATATAATCACAGCCGAAATTACCCTAGGACAAGTTATTGGTTTAGGCTGCGGTATAGATGGAAGTAGTTTATCTTGACTACTTATCTATACTGGTACGTCATAACGTATTAATAGGACCATAGTGAGATGCATTCTTCTATCTGACTTAAGTGAAGAATCAAGATCTCGGTAACTTATATGATCTTAATACTAATAAGATTTCAGATATATATGTTGATTCGTTTATCACTTTGATTTACTATGAGTGAGAGTTATATAGTAACTTGAGTACTCTGTATCTTGGGTGATAGCGGTTAACATATGATATTTGCTTATCTGTATTAGTACTCGTATTCGATAGAGGTTAATGACATCCCCTTAAAGAGCTCAATAATGTTTATTGCGTTAAACCCTGCAGGTTGATTAAGTTCAGGCGCAATAATAAGGTTTGAGTGGTACTGCTTAAGGATTACAAAGAGATTAATTAATTAAGGCTGTCAGAGCTCTAATTAATTAATGGATGTCGGATATTTTAAATACGAGGATTTAATAAGTCTAAATACAAGCCCCGACTCAACACCGGCAATAAAGGGGTAAGTCAATATCGGTTCTCTAGTGGAATGAACTGATATTTATAAATTAATTATGCTCTGGGCTGACCATAGATAAATAAATTTATTTGAGGCCCATCTTTATTCCTTGTATCTGGTCCCTGGACTGGCCCAATGTCTCCTAGCCCAAGTAGGGCTAGAAATCGCCCCACACACCAAAACTGGCGCCCCCCTCTTGTTCTGTATTATAAATACAGCTGTCAGTTCTCAGGAAACACACACTGATAATTATTAGGGTTTTGAGAGCTGTAGGAGGTGCAGGAACGAGTAGGAGATTTCTAGCTTGAGACTTTCATAGCTCGTTGTCCATCCAACGGTGAAAGCTGAGCGGGATACAGTTCAGAAGATCAGAACTGGAGTCTTTCGACACGATCATCAACGACCTCTGCATTCGCTTCACAAGTAAGTAATTCCTAACACCTATGTGCAGCTGTTAAATTCATAGGAGCATGTTTAAGATTAATCGTTGTATGATAAATTAATAATAATCCAAGAAACGATCATCGGGCAAACGGAACGTTAATTCAATTTAATATTCCTTCAAATGTCAACAGCAATGTCCGAAAAAGCCTACAAGAAGTCCAGAGTGAAGTGCCAAGTGTCATCAAAATAATAGTCCGAGATTAGCTGCATGAGAAGCTGATGTTCCGCGGCCGGGATCCCAATCCTGTCAACCAGTCGATAGCCAAGCCAGCTATCCATCCAAAAAAGAATAGAGGAATCAGAGCCAATAGAGCAATGCGTGTCGCTGACCAAACAACGAATAGAATCCCGCGAACCCAACCAAATTGTAGAAGAAAACTAAGGAGAACGAGGCCACAAATAGGAGTCCAAATAACGTTGTCGGAACAACTGAAAACCCAAGGAATCCGAAGTGATCAACAACCACCCCAACCTAAGTATGAAGCTCTGACTGATGTGAGAGAAAGACTTAACATTCAACCCACCTTGGGCCTTAGGAGCAAAGACTCTATTCCACGCCACCGAAGACCTTAACTTGGACGTGGTGCTGCCCGTCCAAATAAAGGACCCACAAGCACGATCCAGATCATGCAGCAACTTAGTCGGCCACTTGTAAATCAACATGCTATAAACAGCCGCGCTCTGAATGACTAAGGTGACCTGACAAATACGGCCCGCCATAGACAACTGCATGTCCTGCCATTTAGGAAAGTAAGCAATAATACGATCCTGAATGCAAGCCAGTCGAGCAGAAGAGGCTCGGCCAGCGAAGAGAGGGACCCCCAAATAGACAAAAGGCAGAGAACCAGAGGAGAAGCCCAAATCCCTCTGAAGCTGGCGACGCAACTGAAGGGGGACCCCTTTGCCAAAATAAACCGTGGACTTGGGTTTATTGCAGAATTGACCAGAGACGTTAGCATAAATCTGAAGAATAGACTCGATCATCCTGTAACTGCGCCTGTCAGCTTTACAAAATAAGAGAACATCATCAGCATACAGGAGATGGGAAGGGAAAAGTAGTGAATGGGACATCCGCATACGAGTGATGAAACTCCTATCTGCAGCATCCAAAGAAGGCGGCTCAAAACCTACTCAGCTAAGCCAAACAAAACCGGAGATTAAGGATCACCCTACCAAACCCCACGGGAGCAGCTAAATAACCCATGCTGTTGCCCATTAAAGAGGACAAAGATCCGGGCCGACTGAAAAATGATGCTGATCCGCTGACGAAAAAGATGAGGGAACCCAAAACTGTCCAAAATAACATCCACAAACTCCCAACTCAAGGTATCAAAGGCCTTCCAGATATCAACCTTAAGGGCCATATTCCTCCCCTGAATCGAGCGTTCCATGCAGTTGACGCCTTTAGAAGCAAGAAGAATACATTCCTGAATAGAACGGCCTGAAATAAAACCAAACTGATTGGCCGAAACAATCTCTGCCGCCACCGCGTTCAACCGAGAGGCCAGAATTTTGGTGATGACTTTGAAGAAGAAGTTTCCAAGCACAATAGGGCGGTAATCCGAAACAAGGACAGCATCCGCCTTCATGGGAAGAAGGCAGAGCAGATTGGAGTTAAGACCGTGAGGAAGATAGCCATGAGAGAAAAAACGTCTCACGGCAGTGACCATATCCTCCCCCACGACCTCCCAAGAATGTTGAAAGAAGGCACCATTAAACCCATCAGGACCGGGGGTGCTATTCCCATCCATGGAGAAAACCACCGAGCGAATATCATCAGCAGAGGGGAGCACAGAAAGCAAGTTAGACTGGGCCGAGGACACAGAAGAGGGAATGTAACCAGAAATCCAGGACCTGTCCACAACACCGAAAACCGGTTCAGAAAAAAGATCCTCGTAGAAGTGAATCACATGAGCCGCCATGGTGGTCGGGTCCTCCGAGATAATGCCATCAACACTAAGCTTCTTGATGGTTTGGTTGGAACGACGCCATTTAACCATACAATGGAAAAAATGGGTATTCCTATCACTATCAGAAAGCCAAGAAACCCGACTTTGCTGTCGCAGGTGCTCAGACTTACACAAGAGGATAGTGCCAATGCGAGCCTGCAAACTAGCCTCCTGATCAAAAAGATCATCCGTGTAACCCTGCTCATCAATCCCTTCCTGAAGGGAGCTCAAATCCTGCTGCAGCTCAGCTAAGGTAATATTGTAGTTCCCGAAGGTATCCATGTTCCAGGCTTTGAGGGTCAGGCGAAGATGTTTCAATTTTTTCATAACACGGACCATCGGACAAAGTCAATCCAGCAGCGAAGACCAAGAGACACGGACCTGATCTAAAAAACCCCTCATGAGAGCACCACATATTAAAAAACCGAAACCGTCGGCCAGCCGGGGTAGAGGCCGTATCCTGGCATCTCAACAGAATAAAAGAGTGATCGGAGCCAAGCCTAGGGAGAACCAGCGCAGAAGAAGAAAACCAAATATCAGAGATCTCCTGAGAGAAAAGAGCTCTATCCAGCACTGACTCAATCGGAGAAGAGAACCTACGCCGATCCGTCCAAGTGAAGAAAGGATCGGAGGAATCAGGCTGAATCAAATCGTGATCCTCAATAAAAGCACGAAAATCACCACAAGGTCTAGAAGCCGGAGTCCTGTGACCCCGACGCTCATGAGCACCCAAGACAGAATTGAAATCACCAATCATAAGAAAAAGGACCCACAATGAAGGGATCCACATCCAACCAGAGCTGACGACGCTCAATGTAATCACAGGAAGCATGAGTGAAAGCCAGCGTGCAGACAGTCCCCATGATAGAGCATCTAATAACCACAACCTGAGCAGAAGAGAAAACCACATCCGGAACGACGTCTACCACAAACATTCTGATGAACCGGGGAGAGATGAAAAGAATGCCAATAAGAACTCGGGATACCAGAAAACTGAGATTTAAGCTAGAGAACATTAAGGAAACTCGGTCTATAAGTGCTGCAGTACTGGGAAAGGAGAGGCATAGAGGAAGAGATGCCTCTGATATTCCAACACAGCACATTCATTGAGAAACCGTAGGAAGGCCATCCTCCTGAAGAGGATCAACAGCATTATCAACCTCATCATCCCCCTATCTCTGTGAAGGGGCTCTAGCAGAGACTTCAGACATCCGCTGAAAGGCTCCAGAGGATAAGGAATCAATGGTGAAATCCTGAATCACGGCACCAGCCGACTGGGCCGCAGCAACTTTCTCCAAGAATTCCATTGGCTCAGGGGAACAACCACGCCGTGCCGCCATTAAAAGTTTGGTCCCTCCTTTCTTCCCAGGAGGATCGATATGAACTCCGCCTATCGGGGAAGATCTCCTAAAAGATACATAGCTAAACCTGCCAGAGTCCAAGGCCGACGAGGACCGCCTGATTTATGCCTAATTGTTCTAATTTTAGGGGTTTGCATGTGCTTATTTTAAGTTAAATCTTCTGGAAATTGGTGCGTTTTATGGTCTATTTTATGCTTTGCAGAAGATTTAGGTTTTCGAGATGAAGAGTGCAAATCTTGGAAAATTTGGGCTAAGAATCGTGTGTTTGTGCACACTCTAGCATGGAAGAGAAGCAAAGCCCCGTGCCAGAACCGAGAAGCCAGAGCAGAGGAATCACCTATTCCTCTGCCCAGAAGCGCCAAAGTCAGAGAAGTCACAAAGTCAGAGAAGTCACAAAGTCAGAGAAGTCACAAAGTCAGAGAACTCGCTAAACCAGAGGAGAAAAGCGCCAGAGAGAAAAGCGCCAGAGGAGATAAAGGCGCCAGAGGAGATCAAGGCGCCAGAGGAGTCAATATGCCAGAGGGTAGAGATACGTCAGAGGAATCAATACCAGAGAGGAACCCATTCCGCTGACAAGATCAGAGAAGTCATCCGTTCCTCTGGCGATAGCCATTCCTCTGGCGAGAGCCGCGATTTCCGCCCGAGTGGAGATTACTTGCTGAGCGCGTCATAGCTGGAGTTACCTTATCATCTACGATTCTATTCCTTTTAGAGTCCGGCTTTGCATGGTAATTTCCATGGTGATCCAGAAGGAGTTGAAGTCTATAAATAGGGCCATAGTTTTCATTGTATAATCAACCCTTTTGCCCTAGTTTTAGACGCCATCTTTGAGATCTCTTGGCATCTGAAGCTTAGGATTTACTTGCTTTCATAGTTTTTCATAGTTTTCGCATTCATTGTTTTAAGTTAGATTTCAATTTCGTTTTTAGTTTATTCTTGGATTGTGATTGAGTGACACAATTACACGTTCAAGACGTTTACGGTATTTCGTATTTCAATTCAATTTATTTTGTTTAATCATGTTTACATTTTTCGTTTATGATCATGCTTTCTATTTAATTATGCAATTTTAATTATGCACTTTAGTTTCATGCTTAGATTAGAAGTCTTTAAATTTACAAGTATTTAATTTCATAAGTAGGTTTAATTTAAGTTCTTTAAAATCTTGCCTAGGGTTTAATAGTTCAATTTGCCTAGTTAATTTTAAGTTCAGTTTTTAATTAAGTTTTTAATTCCAAGTTTTAGTTTAATAATCAATCTCTTTACTGCTTTCTTTACTGTTTTTCCTACGATACTACTAAAAGCCCTTAAAGACTTTCCTTGAGAGATGACACTGGGTCAACTTACCATCACTAGGATGTCCTTGTTCTATTGCAAGTCAAACTAGAGGTGTTCTAGGTTGAGTCAAATTTTGGCGCCGTTGCCGGGGAAAGTTTTAGGCGTTTTAGTTGTGTCGTTTTTACTTGCTTTATTTAATTTTTGTTTTTACGTTTCTTCCACTCGGTGCGTTTAATCCGTTTGTTCAGTGTTGTGCATGCAGGGACGCCGTAGTCTTAAAGGCAAATTGGTGTCCCCTTTGCATAGTACGAGCGAAGGGATTTTCAGGAAGAATAGTTGCAAGGGAGTGTTCGGTGACGACGGAGCAGACGGTTCTAACTCCAGTTCGGACGAAGACGCACGTGACAGAACTGACGATTTCTACTCTGGTTCTGAATCTGACTCTGAAGTTCCAGAGCATACCATAGAGACAAAGGAGGAAGAGGCCAGCTCTGTCGACTTCCGTACTAAGCATAACGCGACTAAGGAGGACACCAGCGCTACCAATACAGAGCAGACCGCAGCCACGGCAGAACACACTAAGGAGGAAGAGGCCAGCTCCGCCAATTTCAACCCTGAGCAGAATTTAAGCGAAGAAAAGAAGGAGATGGCCCAGAACAAGGAATATATGGGAGACTTCACTAGGCCGGTAATCGGAGATACCAACACATCGGCAATCGTGCTCCCCACTGCTGTGAGAAACTACAATCTCAAACCAAATGACTCGAATTTGCTGCCGGTGTTCCACGGGATGCCAAGCGAGGATGCGCTGCAATTCATCCGAGATTTTTGCACGCAAGTGCAAACGATTCCTCTGCTTACTCTCACGGAGGACCAACTCAAGCTCAAGTGCTTCCCCTATGCACTTAAAGACCGGGCAAGGACGTGGATGCTATCTCTGCCGCCCAACTCTATCACTACATGGGGAGATGCTTGTGAAAAGTTCATGCTGAAATACTACCCAAGTCACAAGACACAGGAGTTGAGAACAAAAATAATGGAGTTCACCCAAGGAGCGGACGAGCCTTTGCACGAAGCTTGGGAGAGATATGAAGAACTCCTCCGCCAATGCCCTCAACATCAATTCACCAATGTTATGTTGATGCAGTTCTTCTACGATGGGTTAGTGCAAACTGCCCAATTTATGGTGGATAGCACGGCAGGAGGGAACATAGCTCGGAAAACTGCGGCAGATCTGAAAGAGATTTTCAAGACTTTAGCCGAGAGCTCCCAACAAAAGTCAGTTCGAGGACGGAGAGTAGAGGCTAGTGCCGTGACAAATCAGTTCGAGATGCAGCAACAATTGGCCTCGATCATGCGAGAAGTCCAACAGCTCAAGATGGAAAAGATGGAAAACTCTCCAGCTCAGAGCTCAGCACCGCCGATGACAGCTCAGCCAATTCCAGCTCCGCCGAACCCAGCCCTACAGTACGTTGAGCCCTGTGGTATTTGTGGAGATTTCAGCCATGGAGCTAATGAGTGCCATAGAATGGGAGAGTTTACTCCGGAAGGACAAGCTGAGGTCTATGCGGCACAAGGATTTCAAGGCTACAATCTAGGGCCAAGCAGACCTTATGGGCAGAACATGAATCAAGGTCAACAAAATGTGAATGGCGGATGGAGAGGTCAGCCGAATGCTGGATGGGTAAATCAAAATCTTGGGGGGAATCAATTCCGTCGACCACCTCAAATGAGTTATCAACAACAACAATATTTCCCACAACAGCAGGGTTCGTTCCAACCGTACAGATCACAATACCAACAGCAGCAATCAGTTCCGCAGCAGAGTGCACAGCCCATGCCGCCACAAAAATCGACGCTCGAAGAAACGTTACAAGCGTTCATGGAGTTGAGCAAGCAGAATATGGAAGCTCAAGCATCGACAATAAAAAGGCTTGAAACAACTGTCGGGCAACTTTCTGGTACTTTGAATCAAATCCAACAACAACAGCAGCCCGGGAAGTTTCATGGTCAACCTGCTCAGCCGCATCAAGCTCTTGCGGTAACTGTCCTCCGCAGTGGTAAGATTCTAGATAACAAAATGGAGGTTCCAACACAAACCAGAGCAGAGGAACCGTCCCGTCAGAGTAGAACCGATTCCTCTGACCTTGTCAGAGCAGAGGAACCGTTCCGCCAGAGCAGAACGGATCCCTCTGGCTTTATCAGAACAGAGCTGCCGAACTCTGCTCCGTTCAGACCAGAGCTGCCGAGTTCAGATCTGCCCAACTCGACTGATGGAGAAAAGGGAGACCAGCAAAAGGAAGAAGAGAAGGAGAAGGAGGTCAAGCTCCACAAAGCATCTACACCTTATCGACCACCGATTCCCTTCCCGGGCAGATTGAGCAACGGAAAGCAAGACCAACAGTTCGCCGACTTCTACAACATGCTTGCCAAGGTGAACGTGAATCTTCCTCTCCTTGATGTGATCAGAAAAGTCCCAGCATATGTGAAGTTTTTCAAGGAATTGGTCTCCAACAAGCGGAAGTTTGGGGACAATGAGAAGATTCTAGTCTCAGAAGTAGCGACCTCAATCATGCAGCAATCCTTACCACCAAAGCAGCGCGATCCAGGTAGCTTTGTGATTAATATTGCTTTGGGAAATGGTAAGGAAGCCACGGGTATGTTAGATCTGGGAGCGGGAATTAATTTGATGCCTTACTCTATTTTTCAACAATTAGAGTTAGGTAATTTGAAATCCACTCACATGTGTCTACAACTCGCTGATAGGTCTGTTAGGTACCCCCGTGGGATAGTTGAGGATATTCTGGTGCGAGTCGGGGATTTGATTGTGCCTGTTGACTTCGTAGTCCTTGAGATTGGGGATGTGCACGAGAATGGTAGAGATCACACTCTGCTATTAGGAAGACCCTTTATGGCGACCACTAACACGTTGATTGATGTCAAAAATGGAACTATTAAGATGACAGTGTTGGGGGAGTCGGTGTCTTTCTCGGTGCATGAAAATCGGGCTATGCCTTCTGCTAATTTCATAAATGAATGTTCATATATAGATGCTATTAATGGCCTGGTTGAGAAGGTATTTATACAGGAACAGGAGCGTGTGGAAGTTTGCGCTGGATCAGCCGATATAGAGGAGTTAGCTCGGGAAGCTGAAGACTTCGGCTCTGGACCCGCCAGAGAAATCCCCATTCCTCTGCCTTGCAGCTCTGCTCAGACAGCCATGCCGAGCTCAGTGCTGTCCAGCCATACCGAACTACCCCTCGATGATCAGATGGAAACCAAGAGCCCAGCGCTGGAACTAAAGGAACTCCCTGCTAACCTCAAGTACATCTTTTTAGAAGCAGGAAATGAGAAGCCAGTCATCATCTCATCTACGCTGACTATAGAGCAAGAAGCAGCGCTGCTTGAAGTTTTGAAGAGAAACAAAGCAGCGCTAGGATGGAGCCTAGGTGACATACGTGGCATTAGTCCAGCCACATGCATGCACAGGATCAACTTAGAGGAAGGAGCTGCACCAAAGCGAGATGCCCAGCGACGCTTGAACCCTATGCTAATGGAGGTTGTACGTAAGGAAATCCTCAAGCTTCTTGCCGAAGGGATTATCTACTCTGTCGCCGATAGTGAATGGGTGAGCCCGGTGCATGTCATGCCAAAGAAAGGAGGAATGACAGTTGTGCGCAATGAAGAGATGGAGTTGGTGCCGACACGCCCTACCACGGGATGGCGGATGTGCGTCGACTACAGGAAACTCAATGCCGTCACCAAAAAGGATCATTTTCCCCTCCCTTTTGTTGATCAAATGTTAGATCGGTTGGCAGGGCATGATTTTTATTGTTTTCTAGATGGTTTGTCAGGATACTACCAAATCGCAATCACACCGGAAGATCAAGTCAAGACTGCCTTCACCACGCCTTTTGGGACATTTGCATGGAAGAGGATGCCGTTCGGATTGTGCAATGCACCCGGGACGTTTCAACGATGCATGATGTCCATATTCTCTGACATGATTGGTAAATTTGTGGAGGTTTTCATGGATGATTTTTCGGTTTTTGGGCAGTCCTTCTCTGATTGTTTGCACAAGATTGATGTTGTTTTACAAAGGTGCATTGAAAGTGGCCTAACTTTGAGTTGGGAAAAGAGTCATTTCATGGTTACTCGTGGGATTGTCTTGGGTCATGTGGTGTCTAAGCATGGACTAGAGGTCGACAGAGCTAAGGTGGAGGTAATCCAAAAGTTACCACCCCCTACTGATGTCAAAGGGATTAGGAGTTTCTTAGGTCACGCCGGTTTTTATCGACGTTTCATTAAAGATTTCTCTAAAATTAGCCAACCTCTATGCAAACTACTAGCTCAGGACGTTCCTTTTAAATTTGATGACTCTTGCATGCATGCCTTCGAAACATTAAAACTTAAGTTGAGCTCTGCCCCGGTTGTGATTGCACCTGATTGGTCATTACCCTTTGAGATCATGTGTGATGCGTCTAACTCTGCTGTAGGAGCGGTGCTAGGTCAGCGTGTGGATAGGATGTTACGTGTGATTTACTATGCTAGTTTAACTTTGAATAGCGCTCAAGTAAATTACACTACTACTGAAAAAGAGATGCTTGCTGTGATCTTTGCCTTGGATAAATTTCGAGCATACATCATTGGTTCTAAGGTCATTGTCCATAGTGACCATGCTGCACTTCGATACTTGATGACTAAACCCCAGGCTAAAGCTCGTCTCATCCGTTGGGTCTTACTGTTGCAAGAGTTTGATGTAGAAATCAGGGATAGGAAAGGGAGCGAGAATCACGTAGCTGACCACCTTTCCCGATTGGATAAAAATCGGATAGAATCGAGTTTCAATTGCATCCCTGAATCTTTTCCTTTTGAGCATACATATGCATTAACCCTTGATAAGAGCAGCACTGCCGAGATCCACTCTGCCCAAGCCAGAGTAGAGGAGTCGAATACCAGAGCAGAGGAGTCAATACCAGAGCAGAGGAGCCGACATCTCCAGCGCAGAATCGAAGCCAGCTCTGCTCTGACCAGCTCTGCCGATATCACCTCTACCAGCCTTGCCAAACTCAGCACTGTTCAGAGCAGCCCTGCGAGTGCCGAGCCCTGGTATGCAGATATTGTCAATTACTTAGTTTGTGGTATTCTACGGCCTGAGCTGACATTGCAGGAAAGAAAGAGATTTTTAGCTAAATGCAGACACTATTATTGGGAGATTCCTCACCTTTTCAAGCTTGGAAAGGATGATGTCATTCGACGGTGTGTGCCAGCAGAGGAACAACAACAAGTGTTGAAAATGTGCCATGAGGATCATTGTGGTGGACACTTTGGGGGGCAGAAAACAGCACATAAAATTCTTCAATCAGGTTTGTTTTGGCCTTCCATTTTCAAAGATGCACACACTTTCACTCTTGCTTGCGATCGGTGTCAGAGAGTAGGAAATATTGGCCGCAGAAATGAGATGCCCCTCCAAAGCATTTTAATTGTCGAGATCTTCGATGTGTGGGGCATTGATTTCATGGGACCATTTCCTACTTCGCATGGATTTCAATATATTTTACTTGCTGTAGATTACGTGTCCAAATGGGTTGAGGCTATTCCCACGCGGACATGTGATGCTAATGTGGTGCTTAAGTTTGTGCAAGAAAACATTCTTTCTAGATTCGGATTTCCTAGAGCTATCATTAGCGATGGAGGCAAGCACTTCTGCAATAAGTTGTTTGCAAAGCTCATGAAGAAGAATGGGATCACGCACAAGGTTGCAACACCATACCATCCACAGACCTCTGGACAAGCTGAGACGAGCAATCGGCAGATCAAAGGAATTTTGGAGAAAACGGTGCAGCCCTCGCGCAAGGACTGGTCCGCAAAGTTGAATGATGCTCTCTGGGCATACCGAACTGCCTTCAAGGGAGTGCTTGGGATGAGTCCATACCGTCTAGTATATGGCAAGGCTTGTCATCTGCCGGTGGAAATAGAGCACAAAGCTTATTGGGCGATCAAAGCTGTCAACTATGACTTGGGCTCTGCCGTGAAGCAGCGCATGTTGCAAATGGAGGAGTTAGATGAGCTACGCAATGAGGCGTATGAGAATGCAAGAATTTACAAGGACAAAGTGAAGCGACTCCACGATCGCCGCATTTGTCACAAGAAGCTTTGCCCTGGAATGAAGGTGCTCTTGTTCAACTCTTGACTTAAGTTATTTCCGGGAAAGCTGAAATCTAGGTGGAGTGGTCCATTTTTACTCAAAGAAGTGTTCGAGCATGGTGCGGTCGAGCTATTGAACGAGCACACAAAGGAGAGTTTCCGAGTGAATGGCCATCGAGTGAAGCCGTACTACGAGCACCAGAGCTCGCCGTTGGAGGTGGAGTCTCAAGCTCTGCACAACCCTAGCTGAAGTTCAGCTCTGAAGTCGGGCTGGAGACTCTAAATCTAGCGCTTGGTGGGAGGCAACCCACCGTTGGTTTGTTTTTAGTCTCTGTTTTTCTTTGTTTTTAATGTGTGTTTCGTGTCTTTCCTAAGTTTTGGATGCTTTGCGGATACTTTGATGCTTGGTGAGCATGTCTTATTTTCAGCGCTGAAACTCTCATACAGCCGCCAGCGCTGCTGCCACCACCGCTGCACTTCTCCACTCTGCCATAGCCAGCGAATTCCCCTCGTCACCACCTCGCACGTTGCTTCAATGTCTCCATGCCGATAATCAGGGACGTATCCTCTATTCTTATTTCTTTTGTGCCCTGAGGACATGGCATGCTTTAAGTGTGGGGGGGTGTTTTATTGCGCTTATATTGTCAATTGGGCAAAATTGATTTTTATATGCTTAGTTTTTGGTCTCGAATCTTGCTAATTTATATGAATTTGTGGAAGAGTAGATGGTTTTCGATGCGAATTTTGGGTTTGTGAATGAATGGTGGTTATTCTTGTTTTACTCTTGATATATGTTTCTTGTTTATGCAAAGAATTTGAGTTTTGTTGCAACATGATTGTAAGTTAGTAAAACGTGATTTGTCCGGTAGATGCTAGAAGGAGTGTTGTCATTGTGATTGCCTACGATCGTATCTTATCTGTGAAATGTGAAAAATGTTGGACGAATTGCCAACCTCAAAATTGCCAGCTCTGAAACATCTGGCCTGTTCTAAAACGTGACAGCTCTGAGTCTCTGCTCCTCTAGTCTAACTATGAGCATGGGAAACCACGTGAAAAGACTTTGGATTACATCTAAATGGTTTTTATTTCGCGAATTATGGCTCAACTGTCGAAAATCTCAAGCACACAAAGTGTGAAAAATGGTGATATTGATTATAAAGGCGATCACATTAGGGAATTCACTTCTAGCGGAGAATTGGGTCTGATCGAATTACTTGCATTACTCTTTTGTTGCTCCTTAAACTTTGAGTTACTTGCATGATCAAGAGATGTGTATTGATTGTAAAATTTTGAATTGACTTTGAGAATGTTTGGATGGAAATTAGCATTGTTGAAATCAATCTCTTCCTAGGCTTCATACGGATTTTGCTTGAGGACAAGCAAAAGGCTAAGTGTGGGGGGGGTTGATTTATGCCTAATTGTTCTAATTTTAGGGGTTTGCATGTGCTTATTTTAAGTTAAATCTTCTGGAAATTGGTGCGTTTTATGGTCTATTTTATGCTTTGCAGAAGATTTAGGTTTTCGAGATGAAGAGTGCAAATCTTGGAAAATTTGGGCTAAGAATCGTGTGTTTGTGCACACTCTAGCATGGAAGAGAAGCAAAGCCCCGTGCCAGAACCGAGAAGCCAGAGCAGAGGAATCACCTATTCCTCTGCCCAGAAGCGCCAAAGTCAGAGAAGTCACAAAGTCAGAGAAGTCACAAAGTCAGAGAAGTCACAAAGTCAGAGAACTCGCTAAACCAGAGGAGAAAAGCGCCAGAGAGAAAAGCGCCAGAGGAGATAAAGGCGCCAGAGGAGATCAAGGCGCCAGAGGAGTCAATATGCCAGAGGGTAGAGATACGTCAGAGGAATCAATACCAGAGAGGAACCCATTCCGCTGACAAGATCAGAGAAGTCATCCGTTCCTCTGGCGATAGCCATTCCTCTGGCGAGAGCCGCGATTTCCGCCCGAGTGGAGATTACTTGCTGAGCGCGTCATAGCTGGAGTTACCTTATCATCTACGATTCTATTCCTTTTAGAGTCCGGCTTTGCATGGTAATTTCCATGGTGATCCAGAAGGAGTTGAAGTCTATAAATAGGGCCATAGTTTTCATTGTATAATCAACCCTTTTGCCCTAGTTTTAGACGCCATCTTTGAGATCTCTTGGCATCTGAAGCTTAGGATTTACTTGCTTTCATAGTTTTTCATAGTTTTCGCATTCATTGTTTTAAGTTAGATTTCAATTTCGTTTTTAGTTTATTCTTGGATTGTGATTGAGTGACACAATTACACGTTCAAGACGTTTACGGTATTTCGTATTTCAATTCAATTTATTTTGTTTAATCATGTTTACGTTTTTCGTTTATGATCATGCTTTCTTTTTAATTATGCAATTTAAATTATGCACTTTAGTTTCATGCTTAGATTAGAAGTCTTTAAATTTACAAGTATTTAATTTCATAAGTAGGTTTAATTTAAGTTCTTTAAAATCTTGCCTAGGGTTTAATAGTTCAATTTGCCTAGTTAATTTTAAGTTCAGTTTTTAATTAAGTTTTTAATTCCAAGTTTTAGTTTAATAATCAATCTCTTTACTGCTTTCTTTACTGTTTTTCCTACGATACTACTAAAAGCCCTTAAAGACTTTCCTTGAGAGATGACACTGGGTCAACTTACCATCACTAGGATGTCCTTGTTCTATTGCAAGTCAAACTAGAGGTGTTCTAGGTTGAGTCACCGCCCACCACGACCCTGAGGTAGAGGGGGCTCGAGCAGACAAGACCTTCTTTGGATGAGGAGAAGGCGGGCCCAAACTGCACTGAGAACCAGACGCAAGAGTACCAGAAATCGGCTGCTGCACAGGGATCGAGTTCTTCGGAGGAGAAGAACGAACCAAAGTGTTTGAACTAGAAGAAACTGCAACCACCAGCTCAGCATCTAAACTCATGTTCAGGGGACACACATCAACCAAAGAGCTATCCAACGTGAACAGAGTAGAGTCTCTGATGATGCTCATGTCGTTCGGGCCCTTCCCTAAATCTGTCTCCAGCCCAACATCAAGGGCCTCAAAGGAATAAAACATCGAAATGCCCGAGGAAATAGCCACCGAAGTGTGAGGAGTCTCCTCAGAAAGAACCCCAGGAGACGAGGTAGCTTTCGCAGTCACCCCCAGCGAGTCAACCGGCGTATCAATCGGCCCAACTCTACTATCTGAAGGCCCAACAGATCAAGGCCGCCAAACTTAATGGCTCCTGGCACGTCTGCGCCGAGACCTGTTCCTGCGCCTCCTACCACGCCTACCATTAGCCTGATCGGCCAGCTGAGTTGGAGAAGTCGGCTCCTTGTCAGAAGGATCCATCTCCAAATTGAGTTTCCTGCAATTCTCAGTAGAATGGCCAAGCGTAGAACGAAGACAGCAAAAAAAGGCAAATCCTCATATGTAAATTCAATTTCAAAAACATCCTCATCGCAATGCACATCAATTAACTCGGGAATATCAAGAGCCATATTCATCTCGACTAACACTCTAGTGAAATAACCAATAGACGCCCTAGCAGACATGCCATCAATAAGTAAGGGAGTACCAACATGCTTAGCAATACCAGCAAGAACTTCAGGATGCCAAAACTCATAAGGTAAATTAAAGATGTGAACCCAAACCTGTGCTGTGGAGGACTCCAGCTTGTTTGGATTGAAATTAGGAGTCCAGGCTTGAAGAAAGAGACTCCCGACATGAAGACGCCAAGTAGTCTTTGGAAAAGCAACAGCAAAGTCCTCTGGAGAGGTGAACTTCAGCGTGAAATATCCCTTGCCAAGAGGGATAACCTCTCATTCTGACGACGGTTTCCAAATGTCCAAAAGCTCCGAAAAGAGATCAGCAGCAAAATGCGGTGCCTCACATTTCCTGAGAAACATCCGACCATGAATAACGTGTTGGATAGACTTAACCTGCCTTTGTCGAAAAGCTGAGGAAATCGAAAGGCACGGGTGGTCCGCCACCATGCCAGGCTTCAGAACCGTAAAATTATGAGCTGGGATATCTGCGGGACGCCCAGAACCAGCTCTGGGGGAGTCAACAAACGACTTTCCTTTAGGAAAAGGCGCACAGTCCCTTCCCATCAAATCGGAAGGAGAAACAGCAACTCTACCATCGGAAGAGACAACCGGTAGACCAGCGGAGAGACCGGCAGGGGCAGAAACTGGTTGCACTCCCAAAAAACCGACTGTATAACTCGTAGTAGGGGTGAGCAAAATACCCGAAATCCGAATATCCAATCCGCTCGAATCTGAAATTTAAACTTTGGTTCGGATTAATCGGATCTTCGGATCGGATCAGATCGAATTTTAAGAAAAATTCGGATATTCGGATCGGATCGGATCAGTACTTTTCAAATCCAAACTAATCCGAAATCCGAATTGTATTTAATATATACCAAACAGCTATATATATATATATATAAATTTTGAATTATTGAATATGCTAAAAAGTAAAACCTAAACCCTAATTCCCTAAACTAAATCAGCGCCGCACAGCCACAGCTCCACCACCGCGCCTTGTCTGACTCCCATCGCTCTCCAGTCTCCACCACCGCGCGGTCCGCGCCGTCCCACCCCACCGGCCGCCACCCCACCTACTCTGCGCCTGCAATCCCCCACCACGCCACCTCTGCGCTTGCAATCCCCCAGAGCAGCTCGAAGCTCGAGCACAGAGCGCCGCAGATCTGCGCCACTCTTCCCGACGGCCGACGCCCTCCACCTCTGACCTCAGAGTTTCAGACGCCCTCCCCAGAGCACCTCATCGGCGCGTCATTCCCTCAAGCTGCAGGTAGGTTCGATTTTAGTTTTTAGTGAACCTCAAGAATGTTGAAAATTGATGCTTAATTATGACTTATGACTTATGAGTTATGATTGTGTTCGAATTTTTCAGCCTTATGAATTGGTGCAGCTGTTTCAATTTTGTTCGAATGAATTGGTGCAGCCTTATGAATTGTGTTCGAATTTTTCAGCATAGATTCTTCAGTTCGGATTTCTTTTGTCATTTTGGATTTTTGGATTTCGCTTATATTTTGGATTTTTTCGGTTTGGATCGGATTTTATCCGAAAACTTCGGATTTTCGGATTCGGATCAACGGATTATATGGTTCGGATTGGATTTTATTTTCTTCAAACTTCAGATTTTCGGATCGGATCGGATCAGGCAAAAATCCGATCCGTAATCCGAATGCTCACCCCTAACTCGTAGAAAAGTGACCCAAAGCCGCCGAGGACAGTAACGGAGGAAGTTGTCCTTGGCCGCAAATCCCGCCGAGGAAGAAACCAACTCCAGGAAAGGACTGAACCACAGCCAAGCCCCCAGACCCAGAGCTAAAGCAGCTCAGGCCTCTGTGTTGGTGTTGCTCTGACTCCGTGAAGACCCTGCTCTGACCAATGAGCTGGATCTGCTCTGGCCTCCAAGCAGACTCAGCTCTGATCACAGAGCTGGAGCTACTCCGGATCCCGAGGTGTGTCTGTTCTGGCTCCAGAGCTAAACCATCTTTGGACTCCTTAAAGTCTCCGCTCTGGCCAGTGAGCAGAATATGTGACTACTCTGGCATCAGAGCAGAAGCAGCTCTGGCCTCCGTGATGGCTCTGCTCTAGCCTTTGAACTGGAGCTGCTTTGACTTCCAAGCAGACTCAACCCTGGTCTCAGAGCTGGTGCTGCTCTGACCACCGGGGAGAGCCTGCTCTAGCCACCGTGCCGAAGCCGACACTGATGAACCCGAAAACACCATCGAAGTACCGACAGTAGTGGCTGGGAGCCTCACAATAACCGGTGACATTGAAGAACCATTCAGGACAGAATCCAAAACCAAAACTCTATCATTGCAAACCTGAAAGCCATGAGTAGGAGAAGATTCCATCAGTAAGGAGTCTGTGGTTGAAAAACCACCGGGGATCCACTCAATAACCGCAGCCGCCGCAGATGGACTGGTTCGATCTTGCATAAATCCGACGCTAGCGTGATTTAAAGGGAACCCTAGCAAAATCATGCACCGCCTCCAACGAAGAAGGCTAAGCCCTACCATTAACCGTAGCCGAAAAGAAACTCCAATAAAACACCACCTCTGACTGATCGGCTGAAGTTCCATGCATCGTGGAAACAGACAAAACCATCGGCGGAACAGTCCCAGCCAATTGCACAAGATCTCTAGGGTTTTGGACATGGGACTGAGAAACCCTAGGCTGCGCAGCGGAAATAACCGAAAGGGGGGGGAGGGGAATCAGACAGGAAAAGAGAAGATATGATGCCGGCCGGAGAAGACCAAAGTCGGCCGGCCAAACTTGAGCACGAACGGAACCGCCTAGGCAGCGGCGGCAGAAAACCCTACCAAGAGAAAGCGCCGAGTAGAGAGCATTTTTTCACCCTTTGGACTAAGCGTGGTAGAGATTCCATCTTTGTTGTCATCAAAAATGAAATAAATAAAAATTGGTTTAAAATATAGGGTTAATGGCCAAAAAATACACGAACTATCACCAAATTTACAAATTGCACATGACCTTCAAAAATGGCCTCAAAATACACCACCTTCTAATTTTGTTGTAATTTGCACATGCGTTGACCATCCCTTAAATCTTAGATGACGTGTCTCCCGGAATTTGCAGACGTGGACATACCGGCGATCATACAAAACGACGTCGTTTTGTGAAGCTTTTTTCAATTAAAAAACATAAAAATTAAACAAAGAAAAAAAAGATATTGTCACCCCCACCCCCCGCTGCTGCCGGCGCGCTGCCGCTCACCTCTTATTCTCCAAATCTCAGCTGCCGCCATCCTCCTGGACCGGCGAACCGCCCAGATCCAGATGAGGCGTCGCTTCTCCAAATCTCGGCCGCCAGCTTCCTCCTAAAAATGAGGCTCAGATCTGGAAAAATCAAAAAATATGCAAGAGGAGTCGCCGCCATGGCTACAAAACCCGGTTACATTAGATCCGCCGCATCCCAGATCCGCCGCCATCCTCCATCTCCGCCGCGTCGCACAGCGCGACATCTCCAGCCTCCACCTTCCACCACCACACCACGACACAAACACCACACAAATCCCTAAATTTGCAAAACTCAAATCCCCCACAATCACGACACAAACACCACTCAAATCCCCCACAATCCTCCTCCGCCACACCACCCAAAGTCGGAGTCGAGCCGGATGAAATCGAAGGAGTGGTGAGGGAAAATCTATGTTAAATGGGAAGAAATCCCCAGATCTGAAGCCACAATCCTTGCGTGGTGTGTGTGGGTCGAAGAAGGTTAGAGGTGGCTGACTCAACTAGAAACACCTCTAGATTGACTTGCAATAGAACAAGGACATCCTAGCAGTGATAAGTTAACCCAATGTCGTCTCTCAAGGAAAGTCTTTAAGGGATTTTAGTAATATCGTAAGAAAAAGCAATAAAAGAAAGCAGTAAAGGTTTTGATTTAAAAACGTAACTTAAACTTAAACGTAAATTAAACTTAAACTTAACCTAGGCAATAATTTTAACAACTCGAATTAAACCTAACTTAAGGAATTGAATACTTGTAAATTTAAAGACTTCTAATCTAGGCGTGAAACTAAAGTGCATAATTTAAATTGCATAATTGAAAAGAAAGCATAAACATAAACGAAAAGCATAAACATGATTAAACAAAAATAAATTGAATTGAATTACGAAATACCGTAAACGTCTTGAACGTGCAATTGTGTCACTCAATCACAATCCAAGAAACTAAACTAAAAACTGAATTGAAATCTAACTTAAAGCAATAAAAACTCGAAACTATGAAAAAAAACTATGAAAGCAAGTAAATTCCTAAGCTTCGGATGCCAACAAATCGCAAGGTGGCGTCTAAAACTAGGGCAAAAGATTGATTTTTTTACAATGAAAAGTATGGCCCTATTTATAGACTTCAATTCCCTATGGATCACTATGGAAGTTGCCATGCAAAGTAGAATTCTAAAGACAATAGAATCGTCTAAAATAAGGCAACTTCCAGCTGCAACGCGCGCTCTGGCATTCGCCAGAGGAACGGTGAATTCTCTGCTATCGCCAGAGGAACGACGATTTCTCTGGCTTCTCTGACTTTTGATTCCTCTGACTAGCGACTCCTCTGACTAGCGATTTCTCTGGCGCATCGATTTCTCTGGCATAGTGATTTCTCTGACTCCAGAGAAATGGTGATTTCTTTGGCATAGCGATTCCTCTGGCGCGACTTCTCTGGCGCGACTTCTCTGGCGCTTCGACTTCTCTGGCGCGACTTCTCTGGCACTTCTACTTCTCTGACTTAGCGATTTCGCTGCTCTGTCTGAGACGATTTCTCTGCTCTGGTCTGGTCTGGCGTAAAAACGCCATTTTTAGCCAAAAATCCCCAAAATTATACTCTTCCACCATTAAAACCTAAATCTCCTGAAAAGCATCAAATACACCACAAAACGCACCAATTTCCAGAAGATTTAACTTACAATGAGCACATTCAAACCCCTAAAATTAGAACAATTAAGCATAAATCAACCCCCCCACACTTAGCCTTTTGCTTGTCCTCAAGCAAAATCAATATGAATCCTAGGAAGAGATTGATTTCAACAATGCTAATTTCCATCCAAACATTCTCAAAGTCAATTCAAAATTTTACAATCAATACACATCTCTCGATCATGCAAGTAACTCAAAGTTTAAGAAACAACAAAAGAGTAATGTAAGCAATTCGATCAGACCCAATTATCCGCTAGAAGTGAATTCCCTAATGTGATCGCCTTTATAATCAATATCACCATTTTTCACACTTTGTGTGCTTCATATTTTCGACAGTTGAGCCATAATTCGTGAAATAAAAACCATTTGGATATAATCCAAAGTCTTTTCACGTGGTTTCCCATGCTCATAGTTAGACTAGAGGAGCAGAGACTCAGAGCTATCACATTTTAGAAAAGGCCAGATGTTTCAGAGCTGGCAATTTTGAAGTTGGCAATTCGTCCAACATTTTCACAGATAAGATACGATCGTAGGCAATCACAATGACAACACTCCTTCTAGCATCTACCGGACAAATCACGTTTTACTAACTTACAATCATGTTGCAACAAAACTCAAATTCTTTGCACAATCAAGAAACATATATCAAGAGTAAAACAAGAATAACCACCAAACGAACACAAACCCGAAACGCGCATCGAAAACCATCTACTCTTCCACAAATTCATACAAACTAGCAGGATTCGAGACCAAAAACTAAGCATAGAAAGACTAATCTCGCCCAATTGAAAATATAAGCGCAATAAAACACCCCCCCACACTTAAAGCATGCCATGTCCTCAGGGCACAAAAAGAAATAAGAAGAGTTAAGAAAACGTCCCTGATTATCGGCATTGAAAAACTGAAGCATCGTGCGAGGTGGTGAAGAGGGGAATTCGCTGGCTGTGGCAGAGTGGAGAAGTGCAGCGCGGAGAAGTGCAGCGGTGGTGGCAGCAGCGCTGGTGGTAGTATGAGAATTTCAGCGCTGAAAATAAGATATGCTCACCAAGCATCATAGTATCCGCAAAGCATCCAAAACTTAGGAAAGACACGAAACACACAACTAAAAACAAAGAAAAACAGAAACTAAAAATAAACCAACGGTGGGTTGCCTCCCACCAAGCGCTAGAGTTAGAGTCTCCAGCCCGACTTCAGAGCTAAACTTCAGCTGGGGTTGTGCAGATCGTGAGACTCCACCTCCATAGTCGAGCTCTGGTGCTCGTAGTACGGCTTCACTCGGTGGCCGTTCACGCTGAAGCTCTCATTCGTGTTTTCATTGAATAGCTCAACGGCACCATGCTCAAACACCTCCTTAAGTAAAAATGGACCACTCCATCGAGATTTCAGCTTACCCGGGAACAACTTCAGTCGAGAATTGAACAAGAGTACCTTCATCCCGGGGCAAAGCTTCTTATGGCAGATGCGGCGGTCATGTAGTCGCTTCACTTTGTCCTTGTAAATCCTTGCATTCTCGTACGCCTCGTTGCGTAACTCATCTAACTCCTCCATTTGCAATGTGCGCTGCTTCACGGCGGAGTCCAAGTCATAGTTGGCCGCTTTAATCGCCCAATAAGCTTTGTGCTCTATCTCCACCGGCAGATGGCAAGCCTTGCCATATACTAGACGGTATTGACTCATCCCAAGCACGCCTTTGAAGGCAGTTCGGTACGCCCAGAGAGCATCATTCAACTTTGCGAACCAGTCCTTGCGCGAGGGTTGCACCATTTTCTCCAAAATTCCCTTGATCTGCCGATTGTTGGTCTCGGCTTGTCCAGAGGTCTGTGGGTGGTATGGTGTTGCAACCTTGTGTGTGATCCCATTCTTCTTCATGATCTTTGCAAACAACTTATTGCAGAAGTGCTTGCCTCCATCGCTAATGATAGCTCTAGGAAATCCGAATCTAGAAAGAATGTTCTCTTGCACAAACTTAAGCACCACATTAGCATCACATGTCCGCGTGGGGATAGCCTCAACCCATTTGGACACGTAATCTACAGCAAGTAAAATATATTGAAACCCATGCGAAGTAGGAAATGGCCCCATGAAATCAATGCCCCATACATCAAAAATTTCGACAATTAAAATGCTTTGGAGAGGCATCTCATTCCTGCGGCCGATATTTCCTACTCTCTGACACCTATCGCAAGCAAGAGTGAAAATGTGTGCATCTTTGAAAATGGAAGGCCAAAACAAACCTGACTGAATAATTTTATGTTCTGTTTTCTGCCCCCCAAAGTGTCCACCACAATGATCCTCATGGCACATTTTCAATACTTGTTGTTGCTCCTCTGCCGGCACACACCGTCGAATGACATCATCCTTTCCCAGCTTGAAAAGGTGAGGAATCTCCCAATAATAGTGCCTGCATTGAGCTAAAAATCTCTTTATTTCCTGCGATGTCAGCTCAGGCCGTAGAACACCACAAACTAAGTAATTGACAATATCTGCATACCATGGCTCGGCGCTCGCAGGGCTGCTCTGAGCAGCGCTGAGTTCGGCAAGGCTGGTAGAAATGATCTCGGCGGAGCTGGCCAGAGCAGAGCTGACTTCGATTTTGCGCTGGAGATGTCGGCTCCTCTGCTCTGGTACCGACTCCTCTAGAAACACCTCTGCTCTGGTGCCGTAGTCGGTTTCGGCAGAGCAGAATTCGGTAGCTCTGGCTTGGGCAGAGTGGATCTCGGCAATGCTGCTCTTATCGAAGGTTAATGCATATGTATGCTCAAAAGGAAAAGATTCAGGGATGCAATTGAGACTCGACCCTAGCAGATTTTTATCCAATCGGGAAAGGTGGTCAGCTACGTGATTCTCGCTTCCTTTCCTATCCCTGATCTCTACATCAAACTCTTGCAACAGTAAGACCCAACGGATGAGACGAGCTTTAGCCTGAGGTTTAGTCATCAAATATCGAAGTGCAGCATGGTCACTATGGACAATGACCTTAGACCCAATGATGTATGCACGAAATTTATCTAAGGCAAAGACCACAGCAAGCATCTCTTTTTCAGTAGTGGTGTAATTTACTTGTGCACTATTCAGAGTTAAACTATCATAGTAAATCACACGTAACATCTTATCCACACGCTGACCTAGCACCGCTCCTACAGCAGAGTTAGACGCATCACACACAATCTCAAAGGGCAATGACCAATCAGGTGCAATCACAACCGGGGCAGAGCTCAACTTAAGTTTCAATGTTTTAAAGGCATGCATGCAAGAGTCATCGAAATTAAATGGAACATCCTGAGCTAGCAGTTTGCATAGAGGTTGGCTAATTTTAGAAAAATCTTTAATGAAACGCCGGTAAAAACTGGCGTGACCTAAGAAACTCCTAATTCCTTTGACATCAATAGGGGGCGGCAACTTTTGGATTACCTCCACCTTGGCTCTGTCGACCTCTAGTCCATGCTTAGACACCACATGACCCAAGACAATCCCGCTAGTAACCATGAAATGACTCTTTTCCCAACTCAAGGTTAGGCCACTTTCAATACACCTTTTCAACACTACATCAATCTTAGTCAAGCAATCATGAAAGGACTGCCCAAAAACCGAAAAATCATCCATAAAAACCTCCACGAATTTACCAATCATATCAGAGAATATGGACATCATGCATCGTTGAAACGTCCCGGGTGCATTGCACAATCCGAACGACATCCTTTTCCATGCAAATGTCCCAACAGGCGTGGTGAAGGCAGTCTTGACTTGATCTTCCGGTGTGATTGCGATTTGGTAGTATCCTGACAAACCATCTAAAAAATAATAAAAATCATGCCCTGCCAACCGATCTAACATTTGATCAACAAAAGGGAGGGGAAAATGATCCTTTTTGGTGACGGCATTGAGTTTCCTGTAGTCGACGCACATCCGCCATCCCGTGGTAGGACGTGTCGGCACCAACTCCATCTTGTCATTGCGCACAACCGTCATTCCTCCTTTCTTTGGCACGACATGCACCGGGCTCACCCACTCACTATCGGCGACAGAGTAGATAATCCCTTCGGCAAGAAGCTTGAGGATTTCCTTACGCACAACCTCCATCAGCATAGGGTTCAAGCGTCGCTGGGCATCTCGCTTGGGTGCAACTCCTTCCTCTAGGTTGATCCTGTGCATGCATGTGGCTGGGCTAATGCCACGTATGTCACCTAGGTTCCATCCCAGCGCTGCTTTGTTTCTCTTCAACACCTCAAGCAGCGCCGCTTCTTGCTCTAGACTCAGAGTAGACGAGATGATGACTGGCTTCTCCTCACCTTCTTGTAGAAAAACATACTTGAGATTGGCAGGGAGTTCCTTCAGTTCCAGCGTTGAGCTCGGCAGAGCTGGTTGGGCATCACTGAAGGGCAGAGCTGGCTGGGCATTGCTGAAGGGTAGAGCTGGCTGGGCAGCGCTGAACTCTTCAACTTCCCTAGCTAATTCCTCCATGTCAGCTGATCCAGCGTAAACTTCCACGCATTCCTGCTCCTGTAAAAATACCTTCTCAACCAAGCCATTAATAACATCTATATATGAGCATTCTTTCATAAAGTTGGCAGAAGACATAGCCCGATTTTCATGCACCGAGAAAGACACCGATTCCCCTAACACTGTCATTTTAATAGTTCCATTTTTGACATCAATCAAAGTGTTAGTGGTCGCCATAAAGGGTCTTCCTAATAGCAGAGTATGATCTCTACCATTCTCATGCACATCCCCAATCTCAAGCACTACGAAATCAACGGGCACAATCAAATCCCCGACTCTAACCAGAATATCTTCTACTATCCCACGGGGGTACCTAACGGACCTATCAACAAGTTGTAGACACATGCGAGTGGATTTCAGATTTCCTAACTCTAATTGTTGAAAAATAGAGTAAGGCATCAAGTTAATTCCCACTCCCAGATCTAACATACCCGTGGCTTCCTTACCATTTCCCAAAGCAATATTAATTACAAAGCTACCTGGATCGCGTTGCTTTGGTGGTAGGGACTATTGCATGATTGAGGTTGCTACTTCTGAGACTAGAATCTTCTCATTATCTCCGAACTTCTGCTTGTTAGAGACCAATTCCTTGAAAAACTTCACATATGCCGGAACTTTTCTGATCACATCAAGGAGAGGAAGGTTCACGTTCACCTTGGCAAGCATGTTGTAGAAGTCGGCGAACTGTTTATCCATCTTTTCATTCTGCAATCTTCCCGGAAAAGGAATTGGTGGCTGTTTACCTCGTTTTTGGGTGGTCTTTGCTAGTGTTTCTGCTGTGCATTCGAGCATGTTTCATGACTTTTTGCCTTATATTTCGCGTGCTCGATGATCTTTTTGGGTATACTGTCGTCGTGTACAGGTTTCGAGAGTTGTCAAGTATTTTCAGCTCGATTGGAGCAAATCTCGAAGATAACCTCACGGCCGCCGCCGTGCCACGGCGGCCGCCATCGAGACGGCGGCCGCGGCCCTACGGCGCGGGCCGTGCTTGCTTTGGATGTTTTCTGCGAAGGGGCCTCACGGCGGCGCCGTGGACGGCGGCCGCTGCCGCCTCCGTTCAAATCCGACAGTTTCGGTTTTTGGTATAAAAACCCATTTTTAGGGTTTTGCTTCATACCTTCGATCAGAACAGCCTCTAGGGCGATTTTCCATTATTTTCCATTGTTTTTTAGAGTTCTAAACTTTTACTTTCGCTTTTGGATTCATCGGATCGCTTGTGATTCCAACTATCCTTTGATCGGATTATTTTTCATCGGATTGCTACGTTGTGTAAGAACTCATTTATTTTCCTCAGTAATTTGAATCCTTTAGTTTATTTGAATTCCTTAGTTTATGCTTTGATGAATGTGATGATTATGAATGTGATGTTTTGAGATTGTTGACATTGATCTTAATTAATTGTGTTAATTGTTGGATTGTTATTGTTGCTTTCGGATTTATCTTATTGGTGAATGTTTTAATAATCTCTTTAATAGTCTTTGAAGTTTTCTCGAGTTGAATTGATGTTTAATTAGTTTCATGCCTAGGTAATTATTAATCATTGTTGGTTCATAAGTTGGTGATCGTTTGGTTGGAGTGCTCGATTGAAACCTTAAGTTGATAGTCTTCATGTTTAATACTTGTGTTCTTAGTTGTTCATGTCTCCTGCATTAGTTAATGTTTTAGTGCTTTTTCTGTTTATGTTGTGGTGATTAGAGTGCGAGATAGTGTCAGACCCAATTACCCGATTAGAGTGTTTAGGTTTTATTTCTGTACTTGTGAGTAGCACAATTGAAGCCCTGCTAAGTCTTTCTTGAGAGACGACTTGAGTCACCTTACCACCCTAGGACGACCTCGTATAAATTCGAGTCCATCCGTTAGGTGTTTTTGGATGAGTCAAATTTTGGCACCGTTGCCGGGGAAGGCTTTAGGCATTTGATTGTGTTGCATTGTTTTCCGTGTTTTTCTTTTGTTTATTTCTTTTCACTCGGTTATTTTCTCCATCCGGTGCGTTTGATTTGTTTGTTCGTGTTGTGTATGCAAGGACGTAGAAGCTTGAAGAGAAAGCTCGCACCTTACTACGACAACATACATCGACCCCGTGAGATCCTTTCAAGCCTGGAGGAGGAGTCCGAGTCCAGTTCGAGAAACCTTGTGGAATCACAGTTTCGAGAGGAAGACTGTGAAGAGAGAATCACTTCCAACCCTATTCTGGAAGACTTTGAGGATTCACGCTCAGTTGACTTAGAAGATCCGTTAGAGAACGGCGAAGGGCGTGAGCAAGAAGAAGAAGAAGTTCATCCCAATCCTCACCAAGAAGCCATGGCGGAGCGGAACGTACAGTACATGGGAGATTTCTCCAGGCCGGTCATCGGGAACACTAGCACCTCAGCAATAGTGCTTCCCACAGCAGTCCGGAATTATAATCTGAAGCCCAACGACTCAAACCTGTTGCCGCTCTTTCATGGGATGCCCAGTGAGGACGCCTTACAGTTCATCCGTGATTTCTGCACTCAAGTGCAGACCTTCCCACTGTTGGACCTCACCGAAGATCAGTTGAGACTCAAGTGCCTACCTTATGCACTCAAGGACCGGGCGAGAACGTGGTTATTGTCCTTGCCGCCGAACTCCATCACTACATGGGGAGAGGCGTACGAGAAGTTCATGCTCAAGTACTACCCCAACCACAAGACACAGGAGATTAGGAGCCAGATAATGAACTTCCTGCAAGGAGATGACGAGCCTCTCCACGAGGCTTGGGAGAGATTCCAAGAGCTCCTCCGCCAGTGCCCACAGCACCAGTTAGCACCCGTCATGTTGATGCAGTTCTTCTATGACGGATTGATTCAGACGGCACAATTCATGGTGGATAGTACCGCTGGGGGCAACATTGCCCAAAATACAGCTGATGAGCTCAAGGAGATCTTCGACACACTGGCCGCGAGCTCTCAACAGAAATCAGTCAGAGGAAGGAGGGTCGAAGCCCATGCTGTAGCCCCAACCAATGAGCTGCAGAAGCAAGTAGCGGACCTGATGAGGCAAGTTCAGCATTTAAGAATGAACCAGGTGGAGCCTTAAACCGTCCAAGCACCGCCAGCTCAAGCACCTCCAGCCCAGGCACCGCCAGCAGAAGGATGTGGCATATGTGGCGACTTTAGCCACGGAACCAACGAGTGTCATCGAATGGGGGAGTTTACACCTGAAGGGGAGGCAGAGGTCTACGCTGCACAGGGATACCCAGGGAGGCCTCAATTTGAGCAGAAGCCCATGTTTAATCAAGGGCAACAGAATTCCAACTCTGGTTGGAGAGCTCAGCAGAATTCTGGATGGAGAAACCAAGCTCCTGGCCAAGGATCGGGATCAAATCAGGGAAATCAATTCCGTCGCCCTCCTCAGCAATTTGGGTATCAGAACCAGCAGCAGTTTTATCCACCTCAACAGCAGTTCCCCTTTCCTCAGCAACAGAACTACCCGCAAGCTTATCAGCAGCAGCAGCAGCCCCCGCAGTATCAGCAGTATCAACAGTTCCCTATGCAGCAAGGGAATTTTCAGCAGCAGCAGCAATACCAGAATGCGCCCCAGCAGTTCCAGAAGCAAGCCCAACCTCAGAAGCCGTCTTTCGAGGACACCATGCAATCATTTATGGAGATGACCAAACAGAGCATGCAATCCCAGTCGGCTACTATCAAGCGTCTCGAGACAACCGTTGGGCAGCTCTCCGGGACATTGAACCAGATGCAACAGCAGCAACAACTAGGGAAGCTCCATGGACAAGGATTGCAACCTCATCAAGCTCAAGCTGTCACAGTCCTACGGAGTGGAAAGAAGGTGGACAACAAAGTGGAGATCCCTACTGACGAGCCTCCTAAGGAAACCTGTGGGAAGGAGATGGTGAAAGAAGTGCCCCCACCGAGAGAGGAAGAGCAGCAAGGAGAGCCCTCGGTGAAGCTTCACAAGGCAACCAAGCCCTACAGACCACCGACCCCGTACCCTGGTCGGTTGAGGAACGAGAAGCAAGATCAACAATTCACCGACTTCTACAACATGTTGGCAAAGGTGAATGTTAACTTGCCACTTCTGGACGTGATCAGAAATGTCTCGGCCTATGTGAAGTTCTTTAAGGAGCTAGCGTCCAAGAAGAGGAAGTTTGTTGACAATGAGAAGATTCTTGTGTCCGAGGTTGCCAATTCCATCATGCAACAACCCTTGCCACCCAAGCAACGAGATCCAGGTAGTTTTGTTATCAATATTGCTTTGGGGAATGGTAAGGAGGCCTCGGGTATGCTTGATTTGGGGGCAGGGATTAATTTGATGCCGTACTCTATTTTTAAACAACTAGAGTTAGGCGATTTAAAACCCACTCGTATGTGTTTGCAATTGGCGGATAGATCAGTTAGGTATCCTCGCGGGGTCATTGAGGATATTCTAGTTAGAGTGGGTGGTTTGATTGTGCCTGTCGATTTTGTTGTGCTTGAGATAGGAGAAGTTCATGAGAATGGCAAGGAACATACTTTACTGCTAGGAAGACCATTCATGGCCACCACTAACACGTTGATTGATGTGAAAAATGGAACAATAAAAATGACCGTGTTAGGAGAGTCCGTGTCTTTTTCTGTGCATCATAGTCGCGCTTTGCCATCATCTTCATTTACTAATGAATGCTCCTATATAGATGCTATTGACGGCCTCGCCGAGATGGTTTATGTGCAGGAACAAGAGATAGTGGAGATCTTTGCAGGATCGGCGGATATGGAGGAGTTTGCTCGGGAAGCCGAGGAAAGAGAGAGAGAACGAAGAGACAAACTCCCCATTGATGAGCCTGTGATGCTTGAAGATGCCACGAAGTGCAAAAAGCCCAAGATGGAACTCAAGGATCTCCCCAAACACCTAAAATACGTGTACTTGGAAGAAGGAGAGGAGAAGGCCGTGATAATATCCGCCGAGCTTACGCATGAGCAAGAAATGGCGTTGATGGAAGTGCTAAGGAGCAATAAGTTGGCATTTGGTTGGGGCCTTGCCGGCATTAGTGGCATTAGCCCCACCACATGCATGCATCGGATTCACCTCGAGGATGGAGCAACACCTAAGAGGGATGGTCAACGAAGACTCAACCCCGTCCTCATGGAGGTAGTACGGAAGGAGATACTCAAACTATTAGCGGAAGGGATCATTTACCCTATCGCCGATAGTGAGTGGGTAAGCCCGGTGCATGTGGTGCCCAAGAAAGGAGGAATCACGGTTGTCCTGAATGACAACAAGGAGCTGGTGCCGACCCGCCCGGTCACGGGTTGGCGTATGTGTATTGACTACAGGAAGCTAAATGCCGTCACAAAGAAGGATCATTTCCCTCTTCCTTTCATTGATCAAATGTTGGATCGTTTAGCTGGTCATGATGTTTACTGTTTCCTTGATGGTTTGTCAGGTTATTATCAAATAGCAATCGTGCCGGAGGACCAGGATAAGACGGCGTTCACCACCCCTTTTGGTACCTTTGCGTGGAAGAGGATGCCATTTGGGCTGTGCAATGCACCGGGGACCTTCCAACGGTGCATGATGTCGATCTTCGCGGAAATGATAGGTGATTTTGTTGAAATTTTCATGGATGATTTTTCCGTGTTTGGTAATTCGTTTAGCGATTGCTTGGGTAAAATTAATTTGGTGCTAAAAAGGTGTATAGAGAGTGGGCTAACTCTTAGTTGGGAAAAGAGTCACTTCATGGTGACTAGTGGCATCGTTCTTGGCCACGTTGTGTCAAAAGATGGTATAGAGGTTGATAGGGCTAAGGTGGAGGGGATTGAAAAATTACCCCCACCAATTGATGTGAAAGGAATAAGGAGTTTCCTAGGTCATGCCGGGTTTTACCGGCGTTTCATTAAGGATTTCTCTAAAATTACCCAACCTTTATGTCGTCTGCTTGCTCAAGATGTGAATTTTGATTTTGATGAAACTTGCATGCATGCTTTTGAATTGCTGAAGTTAAAGTTGAGCACTGCACCTGTTGTTGTTGCACCCAATTGGTCATTGCCGTTTGAAATTATGTGTGATGCATCAAACTCCGCTGCAGGAGCCGTTCTTGGTCAACGTGTTGATAAAATGTTGCGTGTAATTTACTATGCTAGCTTAACTTTGAATAGTGCTCAAGTGAATTATACCACCACTGAGAAAGAGTTACTTGCTGTGGTTTTTGCTTTAGACAAGTTTCGTGCTTATATTATTGGGTCTAAAGTAATCGTCCATAGTGATCATGCGGCTCTAAGATATTTGTTGACTAAGTCCCAAGCTAAGCCACGCCTAATCCGTTGGATTTTATTATTGCAAGAGTTTCATCTTGAGATTAAGGATAGGAAGGGGAGTGAAAACTCCGTTGCCGATCACTTATCTAGACTTGAGCATAATGTGGTTGAATCGAGTCAAGATGTCATACATGAGTCCTTCCCGTTTGAACACACATATGAAATTGCCTCTGTGCCTTGGTTTGCTGATATCGTCAATTACCTTGCTTGTGGGGAATTAAGACCCGATCTAACATCCCAAGAGAGGAAAAGGTTTTTGGCTACTTGCAGGCAATATTATTGGGAAGACCCTTATCTCTTTAAGTTGGGAAAGGACGAGGTGATTCGAAGATGCATCCCGGATGTGGAGCAACAACAAGTGTTGAGGCTCTGCCATGAAGCCCATTGTGGTGGGCATTTTGGTGGACAAAAGACGGCTCATAAGGTCCTCCAATCCGGTTTGTTTTGGCCCACTCTTTTCAAAGATGCTCATTCTTTTTATCTTGCTTGTGATCGGTGCCAAAGAGTTGGTAACATTGGGCGCAGGAATGAAATGCCTCTCACGAGCATTCTTGTGGTTGAGATTTTTGATGTGTGGGGCATCGATTTCATGGGCCCCTTCCCTATTTCTTACGGTTTTGAGTATATCTTGCTTGCTGTAGATTATGTGTCCAACTGGGTTGAGGCCATCCCCACAAGGACATGTGATGCTAATGTGGTTTTGAAGTTTGTGCAGGAGAACATATTGTGTAGGTTTGGATTCCCCAAGGCCATAATCAGTGATGGAGGCAACCACTTCTGCAACAAGCTTTTTGAGAAGCTTATGAGAAAAATCGGCATCACTCACAAGGTGGCCACACCCTACCATCCCCAAACCTCGGGGCAAGCCGAAACAAGTAATCGGCAAATCAAGGGCATACTGGAAAAGACGGTTCAACCCTCCCGTAAGGATTGGTCTCTTAAGCTCAATGATGCTTTGTGGGCGTACCGCACCGCCTTTAAAGGAGTCCTGGGAATGAGCCCCTACCGCCTGGTCTACGGTAAAGCGTGCCACTTATCGGTGGAGGTTGAGCACCGAGCTTATTGGGCAATCAAAGCCACAAATTCCGACTTTACAACCGCGGGGAAGCACAGAGCCTTGCAAATGGAAGAGCTCGATGAATTACGCAACGAGGCGTACGAGAATGCAAGGATCTACAAAGATAAAGTCAAAAGGTTGCATGATAGCCGTATTGTGCCCAAGCATCTCAAACCCGGCATGAAAGTTCTTTTGTTCAACTCAAGGTTGAAACTCTTCCCGGGCAAGCTCAAGTCTCGTTGGAGTGGCCCTTTCATTCTTAAAGAGATTCTCCCTCATGGCGCTGTGATATTAAGCAAAGAGAACAACGAAGAGACGTTTACCGTCAACGAGCATAGGGTGAAGCCCTACTTGGAGCATGAAGTGGTTGCCGTTGTAGTGGAGTCCCAAGCACACCACGACCCAACGTTTTGACACGCTTAATACCGTCGAGCTCTCGACCTTAACTAGAGCGCTTCGTGGGAGGCAACCCACGTTTCTTCTCTTCTCTTTTCTTTTTTGTTTTTGTTTTAGTTGGGTTTTCATTGGTGTTCTTTTGTGGTGTTGCAGGAAATAAGCTTACCGGACTGTCCCCGAGCTTAAAGGATGTAATTTTGGCTGCCGGATAGCAAAAAGCAGCAGAAGGCCGAAGGGGAGGGACGGCGGCGCCGTCTCACGGCGGCCGCCGCCGCACGGCGGGTGCCGCCACTTGCACACCACCAAAACTTTCAAAACCTTCACAAAATGCCGAAGGGGGGGCGGCGGCGCCGTCCCACGGCGGCCGCCGTCCACGGCGCCGCCACTCCACAGCGGGCGCCGTGCCCCCAATTTCCCACCTTTTTCCCCAGTTCAACCAAAAAAACCCCGAAGGGGGTGCACGGCGGCGTCGTCCCACGGCGGCCGCCGTCACCCCCAGCCCGCTCCTCCCAGCCCGGCCCAGCCCAGCCCAGCCCGCTACATCCCTTTAAAAAACCTAAACCCTACCTTTTCCCTCCCACCTTCAGCCACCCACCTCCCTCACACACTCTCTCTCTCTTCCTTTCTCCATAACCACCACACCACCACTAATATCGACCTAACTCCGGCCACCACCACCACCGCCGCACAGCCACCACCACCAAACACAACCACCGCCTCCATCACCACCTGAACACCACCATTACCCACTGCCAACTACCGCCCTACCTTCCCACCACCGCCCACCAAACTCCACCACCATTCCCCAACCATCTCCACCTTTACCGGCCTCCACCCCAACCGCCGCTGAAACCGCCGCCGCCACACAGCAACCGCCACAGCCGCAGCGCCGCCCAGCAGCCTCTTCTTCCTCCGTCCACGGCCGCCGCCGCCTACACGGCCACCGCCGTTTCCACGGCCGCCACCGCCTGAACCACCGCCGCCGCCTGAACCACCGCCGTGGTGCTCCGCAGCCGCCGCCGTCGTCTGCCTCCATCCACTTCTTCCCATGGCACCTCTCACCACCTACAAGCGACGCCGCCACCTCATAGTCGACAACGACGAGGATGAGACCCCATCTAGCCCTACGGCAACCTCTAGCCGCCAGCCGGCCTCTTCTAGCCGCCAGCCGGCCTCGCCTATCCCCCGCCCTCCCTCGCCACCGAAGGATATCCGGCATGTCTATAATGCTCCTTTTGCCATCTTTGAAGACTGGGAGGGCACTCGATGGAAGGCCCTTAAATGGAACAAGGTTACCCAGCCTCGATGTCTCGATTGGCCACTGCTCCGAAGGGTGAAACTTGACCAAGACATAACGACACATTTGAAGAATTTGGGACTATTCAAGTTTACACAAACCACGCCGCTGGGTTTTCTTCCATTGCACTTGGAGTTCCTTTGCACCCTCAACATGACCGCCGACAAGTCCCAACTACATTGCCGCATGCTCAATACGCCATGCGTCGTCACCTACCGGATCATGAGTGAAGTCTTTGGGTTTCACCCGAAGCGATTGAAGGGAATCCCGGATACGTGGGTGCCGGCTAATGCTTGGAAGGAATTGACTGGATTGCCCACTTGGACCAGCCAGGGTGCCCCGAGCAACCAACTCATTGACGCCGACACTGGCGTGCTCCACAAGTTCTTGTCTTTCTGCATCCTGGGCAAGGAGCAGGCGAACAAAGTCAATGAGACCGAAATCTATATGCTATGGTGTGCAAAGCGACAGAAGAAGATTGACGCCACCACCATCATTTGGAACCAGCTTCACAGCATGGCCCGGTATGGGGGTTTCAAGCCTTCCCTGAGCCCCATCTCTACCGCCCTGGCCCTCCATTTCGGTCTCTTCCCGCCGACCCAGGTCCCCGCACACCTGCATGCCTCTGAGACTAGGACGATTGATCGCTCTGAGCTCAAGACATTTGTGGCCAAAGACTTCACCATCATTCCACAGGCACAACGCCCCAATGTTCGTTCCATTTTGCAGCAATTCAAACGGGGCGAGGGCACGTCATCCTCGGCGTGCCATGTCTTAGAAGACAATGATGAGGACGATGATGAGGAGGAGTACGAGGAGCCCGTGCCGCCACCTGCTTTCGTTTATGATCCTGAGGCTGGCCCCTCCAATGCCTTTCAGCAGTTTCAGGCCCACTTTGACGAGTCCTTTGGCCAGTTCCGCCAGGAGGTCTCCTCCCGTTTTGATACAGTGGAGGACTCGGTGGGTGGCATCTACGCCAGGATCGACGATATCTATGGTCATCTGGACCATCTGGGGGGCCACGTGACGCCCATGCAGCAGCAGTTGGGCGACGTCTATGGACGTGTCAATACTATAGGCGGAGAGGTCACGCGTCTGCGTGAACAGGTGTCGTCATATGATGCTCGGTTTGCCCAATACAACCAGGGCCTCACTGACGCCAACCAGGGACTCACCGACACCAACTACTACCTCGCCGACCTAGAGAGACAGTGGGCCGCCTTCTCTTTGCAGAACCAGGACCAGTTCTGGCACCCTCCCCCGGGCCCCCCTCGGGGCCCCAACTGAGCATCCCTTTTACCCACTTTTGTACATATTTTCTTTGCTTTCTTTTCTTTCTTGTTTTATGCTGTCTTCTTTTGTGGGTTTTTGTGGTTGCTCGTTTTACAGGTTGTGGTCGCCGCCCTCTCTACCGCCGTCGCCGTGTTGGCTGCACTCCTATCCAGGGATGTTCTTAAACTTTCTCTTTTTTGTGCCCTGAGGACAGTGCATGTCTTTCTCTGTGGGGGAGGGGCGTTATTTATGAGTTGTGGGGGTTTTATGGTTCTGTCTTGGTTGTGTTGTTGGTTGTGCCGCATGCGGATTTTATGATGCTTTATCTTTGCGTTGCATGCTTGGTTGTGGTGCCCTGTTTTGCTTGTCTTGGGGAGAATGGTCCCCTTCTCTTGTTTTCTTGCCTGTTCTTAAGTACATCACATGATTGATAGTGATTCACTGGCGATTCGGGATTGTGTTTGTTTGGTTTGTTGTCCTTGTTTTTCTTGATTGATTTGTTCCCAATGAAGTGTAATTAGCTTAAGGTTTTGGTGCAACACCCTGATGAGCAACTCTTGACGTGATTTGTCCGGTAGATGCTAAGGGAAGTGTTTTCTGTGCAATTACCTAATATCTGTCTCTGTTTTGAATTGTTTGGTTGGTTGTTGAGTTTCTGATAGCCTGGGTCTCTGCTCCTCTAATGATTTCATTATGAGCATGGGTAACCACACGAGAACATTTTGGATCACCTCCAAAAGTTCAATCTCGTGAATTATGGCCCATCTATCAAGAGCGAAAATAACTTGACCCAAAAAAAAAAAAATCTGAAAAGTGAAAGAATATGAAAAAGGAATGAGACATGATTGTAAAGGAAATTGCATTAGGAAATTCACCCTTAGCTGAGAATTGGGTCTGATCGGATTGAGTTGTATCACCTTGTTGTTGCACTTTTAAATCTTAACTTTGAACACTTGATTGTGGGACATTGATTTCTTGAAGGACTTGGATTGGTTTGTGTTTGCTTGGTGAGAAGAATCGCTTGTGGATTTTCTTTCGACTTTGTGTTCGTTGCTTGAGGACAAGCAAGGATTTAAGTGTGGGGGGGTTGTTTACCTCATTTTTGGGTGGTCTTTGCTAGTGTTTTTGCTGTGCATTCGAGCATGTTTCATGACTTTTTGCCTTATATTTCGCGTGCTCGATGATCTTTTTGGGTATACTGTCGTCGTGTACAGGTTTCGAGAGTTGTCAAGTATTTTCAGCTCGATTGGAGCAAATCTCGAAGATAACCTCACGGCCACCGCCGTGCCACGGCGGCCGCCGTCGAGACGGCAGCCGCGGCCCTACGGCGCGGGCCGTGCTTGCTTTGGATGTTTTCTGCGAAGGGGCCTCACGGCGGCCGCCGTCCACGGCGCCGCCGTCTCACGGCGGCCGCCGCCTCCGTTCAAATTCGGCAGTTACGGTTTTTGGTATAAAAACCCATTTTTAGGGTTTTACTTCATACCTTCTGATGAGGACTGGAATACTCATTAGCGTTGTGCTTCGTAATCCAAGCTTATTTTACCTTGTTATGATTATTGTTATTATATAAACTAACGAACACAGGTCTAACTGAAGAGACTTGCTAACAAATGAGTACAAAGAGTCAATCAGCCTTGACCCAAGTACAGAGCTGCTCAGCCAGACCAGAGCAGCGCGGACCAGAACAGCGCAGCTATGCTGCGCAGCCGGAGCACGGCACCGCGGCACGGCACCGCAGCACGGCACCGCAGCACGGCACCGCAGCACAGCACCGCAGCACAGCACCGTAGCACAGGAGCACGGCACCGCAGCACGGGAGCGCAGCACAGCATCGCAGCACAACAGCGTAGAACAGCAGCACAGCCAGAGCGCAAAGCTGGTCTTACTGGAGCCGGAGTTACCCGCTTCACCAACAAAGGACAGCGTAGATGGGTCAAATCAAGATCATTAAAGGGCCTAAATCCAACTATTAGAGTTCATGGGCCTAAGGCCTTTAGGGTTCATTCTCACAACTATAAATAGGAGCTTTAACATTAGCATGGGGGATCAACTCTTTTCCAGCAACACACTTGTAAAATGTAAACTTTCTTAAGCTATAGTGGAAACCAACGAAGAACTCCCGTGGATGTAGGTCTAAACGACCGAACCACGTAAATCCGTGTGTCGTTTACTACTTTTTAGTTTTTAGTTTAGGTGTTGGTGATTCAGTGCTTCACCAACTGGCGCCGTCTGTGGGAAACGGGGGCTACGTCGTGAGTTCCGACGAGCCTCTAAAAATGGGAATTCGGGGATACTGTTCATCAGAGAAGATACTGTTCATCAAAGTCGGAGCTGATACAATCTGTCAACAAAAAAAAAAATTCAAAAATGAAGATTAGGGGTTGTGTTCGATTTCTAGTTTCTGATTTCCAGCTTCCAGATTTCGACGGGAGGAGAGCAAATCGGCAACAACCTCAAAAGATTCATCACCACAGCAAATCGGCAACAACCGCAACAAATCATCTCCAATCGGAAAAAATCCTAAGACCGAAGAAGGGGAAAATTGGGGTTTATTTTTGCTGATGATTTGTTCTGCCAATTTCTTGTATCCAGATCGGGGAGGGCAGATATTTCTTCTTCTAAATCCAATCTGGTGGATCGAGGAAATCACAAGGCCGGCCACGAAGGGCCAGATCGGGGAATACAGATATATTTCCCCAAATATATTTGGCTTCTCGATTTGCTGGGAAGAGGGGAAAATCCCCAAATTTCTCGATTTAGCTTCTCGATTTAGTTTGATCCAATCGTACAAATCTCGGAAAATCTTAATGATTCTTTGTTTTCCCTTGTGTTTCTCAGCGAATCACCGTTGGCTTTGGGCAAACTAGTTCGGGCATCCTCCGCCACGTTGATGGAGGAGAAGCTCTGACTTCCGACGTAGTCATGTGCCCCGACGCGGCGCCGCCTCTCTGCTCAGCCCGCACAGCCAGCCCTCTTCTCTGCTCAGCCTGCGCAGCCAGCGCTCTCCTCGGCTCAGCCTGCGCAGCCAGCGCCACCTCTCGCCCTTGTTGCCGCTCGGCAGCGCAGCTCAAGTCAGCGCCGCCTCTCGCCCTTGTTGCTGCTCGGCAGCTGTGGCGATATAGAATTGCTTGGGTTTTTACTGCTTGAGGGAGAAATCCCCAAGTCAGCGCCGCTTCAAGTCAGCGCCGCCTCATCTCGTACACGCCGGTAAAAAGTTTTCTGTCAACAAGCACAGAGACTCATGAGGAGTTGTTAGGGGCTGATATGGGGAAAACGACCAGAGCTCCCGATTGAAATTGAGAGATTGATTTCTTCAGGTTAGAGGCGTGATTCACCACCGGGTTACTAGTCCAGGAACAGAGCACAGCCATCCATCTTTCGCTAACAGACGATCAGTCAATATAGCTGCCCCCGGCTCTTGACGCCATCAAAAAGAAAGGGATTAAAGCTAATCAGCGACATTCCTCGTAAATATCTCGCCTTCTCAGTCCCATTTTTCAAGAATCCACCATCCCTCGATGGTGTCGAAGCTCCGCAGCCCGCCAGAATCGTGCTAATCTTTGCTGCAATTACGCTAAGGGAAGATTTTTACTTATTGGCGATTTTCTCAATATGTTTCTCAATATGTTTCATGTTGAACTGAGTTCCCAAATTTTGTTTGCTTGTCTTGCTAGTCTCTTGTGATCTTGCTATAATTTTCTATGATTCTACTCTAATTTTGAGTTTAAAGATTGCTGTGATTCGGCCTTGGAAGTTAAATGCTTAATTGTGATTCTTGGTTTATTAATGATTCTGGACATTGTACTTGACATCAATTTGCTATTACTGAATGAATTTTAGGGGTGCTTGATAGTGATTCTTTTCAATGATTCATATCATGATGCTAGTCCTACTGCTTGACATTGCTATGGTTTTCTTCTGGTTCCGGGCTTGATATAGCCGCGGTTTGGCCCAAAGTTTGGACTGATGGCTATGATTTGGCTTTGATCTTAGCTCAACACTGAAGAAGACAGCGCAGGCGAGGGCCTTTGAGGGCAGCGCAGGTATGGCGGTCATCCTCGAGGGCAGCGCAGTACGGTAGTCTTCGAGGGCAGTGCGGGTTCACAAGGAAGATTCGGTCTTGCTGCTCAGCCCGGGAAGAAATTCTCAATATTCAGCGCAGGTGGGGGCCTTTGAGGGCAGCACAGGTGGAGTCCTCTGAAGGCCCGCGCAGGCTAGACCAACTGGAGCTGCGCAGCCCACAGGCCAAGACAGGGGAATCGGGGAATTAACAGGTAGGGTGGTAATCTTCAAAGGCAGCGCAGAGCGGAGTTCTTCGAAGGCCCGCGCAGGCGAGACCAACTGGAGCTGCGCAGCCCACAGGCCAAGATGGTGAAGGGATCGTGGAGTTAACAGGTGCTGAAGAGAGCCATGGCGCTTTAAATGTTCATCATCTGTTGCTGAAAACATCATACCCGACAAAGGGATTCCCGCGCTGGCGGGCAATTATTATTTCCTCGCGGCTCCGCCCTGAAGCTTCTCCTGGAGCAAAGCTGATGGGTGTAATTTACATATGAATGTCAAGTTATGGATGCTACAGTGCTGCCAAGCGAAATATCGTGGATTCTAAAACAGCGAAGACAAGACGGCCCACAAACGAAGGACGTTATGACTCAGCCCGGGAAGAAGTTTCTGATCTTCAGCGCTGTATTTCGTTATTATCAGCTGCACTGAAATGGATGCTGATGTTGCTTCGGAAAGAGATCAATAATGTCGCGCGAGATCAAGACAATGCTGTTGCACTTCCACTTCCTGATCCGAGGATGCAGATATTCTTCAAGGGAAACTAGAGCCTCGAGAGGGCAGCGCAGGCGGTGGTCTCCAAGAGAAATTGGAGTATCAAGAGGGCAGCGCAGGTTCGAAGAACGCAAGTGGGCACTTCGTCAGTTCGCTACTGCGCTGATGTAGCATCGCACAAGAACATTGGGATGTCTTTTATCCGGTTGTCTTATTCATGGTTTATGGTCTAAATGTTGACGTTTATACATGATCTGTTGAGATTTCTTTTATCCGCATCGTTCCCGACTTATTTCTGTTAAAATTTGACAGGGAAGATTTTCACTTTCATTTGAGATTTTCTTGATTCATGCCATGACCAGAGCAGTCCCCGAATTTCATTCGCCTACTTTGCTTATGACTTCCTGTGCTTTTGTTTGATTTTTTGCAAGGGCATGTTAATACCACTATATCGAGTACAGCTTGATTGCTTAAGGGAATTATCAACTGGAAACGCCAACCGGTCATCCAAGTCGTCGACGATTTACTCAATGTCCATCAAGTTCGTGGTTAGGGGTTCACAACTGCGCTGATTCACAGCTCGGGAACAAAGCAGGGTTCGGCACGAAGACATCTCCTCCGTTATTAAGCTGCGCAGCCAGCTCCGGGTCTCCCTCTCCTCCGTCATTTAGCTGCGCAGACAGCTCTGGCTCGCCCCACTCCTCTGGAACCCTGATCAAGTTCAAGCAAGCTGCGCAGCCGCTCTGATTAAGTTCTAGGTGAAGACACCAAGGCAGCGCAGGTACTTCGTGCGAATGGAGTACTCCTCCCCGTCTTCAGGGTCAACATGGAAGCCGACTGCAGTGCAGTTGCGAGACATACTTCTGCAGGGAACATGAGGGTATTGGGGAGTGACTAGAGAAATCAACACCATTCCTTTGAACACCCGATATGATTGGAAGACCTACAGGTACTTCGCAGAACTGAAATTTCTCACTACATGATCTTAAGGCGTTTCATCGAAGCATGTAAGCATGATTGGGATTTGGAAAATGTTATACTTTATCACTTGAGAAATCATGACTTATATTATCTATGCTGGGATTTATGTAATAATAATTATGTCTTGGAAGCTGCACACCTTCTGCATATGTGCCTAGGTCTAAAATATGAATTGACTAAATATACGAAGCTGCACACCTTCTGCATATGTGCTAGGGCTGGGAACATAATTTGGATAACATACTTTGGGACCATAGAGTCATACTAGCCCTGTCACTAGCATCACAAGTAGGAACACCAATCACAAGCATACACATAACATGTTTATTTTAATCATGCACATGTTACTAAGAGGGAGGCAGTAGGGTATATGTTGCCATCTGTATTTTTCTTGAAAATTTACAGCACATCAGTGATGGTTAACAATGCTGGAAAACCTGCTTCGGCAGAAAATGAGCTTTAGTGGCAATTCAGCCACGCTTCGGAGGGGAAAACCTTAAGTAGAATTTGGGTCTTCTCAGCGCAGTCAGGATATTTATCTCAACTATCTCAGCGCAGCTATCTCAGCGCAGCTATATCAGCGCAGCTATCTCAGCACAGTCAGGGCAGCTATCTCAGCTATCTCAGAGCAGCTATCTGGTTATCTCAGCTACCTCAGGGCAGCTACCTCAGCGCAGCTATCTCAGCGCAGTCAGGGCAGTTATCTCAGCTACCTCAGGGAAGCTACCTCAGCGCAGTAAGGACATTTATCTCAGTTACTTCAGCGCATCTATCTCAGCGCAGCTATCTCAGTTATCTCAGTAGTTTTCAGCGCAGAATGTCCGAGCCATTGTCAGTTCAGAATGTCTATGCTCCGCGCAGGAATATCGTAAGCCGCGAAAGTTAGACAGGGTTCTTTGATTGTCTATGCTCCGCGCAGGAATATCGTAAGCCGCGAAAGTTAGACAGGGGTGTACCATCTTAAGGGCCGCGTTGCGGAGGGGTGTACCATCTTAAGGGCCGCGTTGCGGAAATGTACCATCTTAAGGGCCGCATTGCGGAGGGGTGTACCATCTTAAGGGCCGCGTTGCGAAGGGGTGTACCATCTTAAGGGCCGCGTTGCGGGAATGTACCATCTTAAGGGCCGCGTTGCGGAGGGGTGTACCATCTTAAGGGCCGCGCTGCGGAAATGTACCATCTTAAGGGCCGCGTTGCGGGAGTGTATCATCTTTGTCAGTGCAGGTAGTGCAGCGCAGTCAGCGCGGAGTTGTCAACGCAGTCGGTGCAGCGCAGTCAGCGCGGAGTTGTCAGCGCAGTCGGTGCAGCGCACTCAGCGCGAGGTTGTCAACGCAGATCACTTGAGTCTTCCCAGCACAGGTTATCTAAACCCTTATTATCTTTAATGATGTTCGACGAATCAAAAGGAATAATTGCTATCTCTTTTATCACACACACCACTAGTTGAACAAAGAGAACGCTGTTCAACTAGACCAGGGGGGAGTAGCTGATGAGGACTGGAATACTCATTAGCGTTGTGCTTCGTAATCCAAGCTTATTTTACCTTGTTATGATTATTGTTATTATATAAACTAACGAACACAGGTCTAACTGAAGAGACTTGCTAACAAATGAGTACAAAGAGTCAATCAGCCTTGACCCAAGTACAGAGCTGCTCAGCCAGACCAGAGCAGCGCGGACCAGAACAGCGCAGCATAGCTGCGCAGCCGGAGCACGGCACCGCGGCACGGCACCGCAACACGGCACCGTAGCACGGCACCGCAGCACAGCACCGCAGCACAGGAGCACGGCACCGCAGCACGGGAGCGCAGCACAGCATCGCAGCACAACAGCGTAGAACAGCAGCACAGCCAGAGCGCAGAGCTGGTCTTACTGGAGCCGGAGTTACCCGCTTCACCAACAAAGGACAGTGTAGATGGGTCAAATCAAGATCATTAAAGGGCCTAAATCCAACTATTAGAGTTCATGGGCCTAAGGCCTTTAGGGTTCATTCTCACAACTATAAATAGGAGCTTTAGCATTAGCATGGGGGATCAACTCTTTTCCAGCAACACACTTGTAAAATGTAAACTTTCTTAAGCTATAGTGGAAACCAACGAAGAACTCCCGTGGATGTAGGTCTAAACGACCGAACCACGTAAATCCGTGTGTCGTTTACTGCTTTTTAGTTTTTAGTTTAGGTGTTGGTGATTCAGTGCTTCACCACCTTCGATCAGAACAGCCTCTAGGGCGATTTTCCATTATTTTCCATTGTTTTTTAGAGTTCTAAACTTTTACTTTCGCTTTTGGATTCATCGGATCGCTTGTGATTCCAACTATCATTTCATCGGATTATTTTTCATCGGATTGCTACGTTGTGTAAGAACTCATTTATTTTTCTCAGTAATTTGAATCCTTTGGTTTATTTGAATTCCTTAGTTTACGCTTTGATGAATGTGATAATGATGAATGTGATGTTTTAAGATTGTTGACATTGATCTTAATGAATTGTGTGAATCGTTGGATTGTTATTGTTGCTTTCGGATTTATCTTATTGGTGAATGTTTTAATAATCTCTTTAATAGTCTTTGAAGTTTTCTCGAGTTGAATTGATGTTTAATTAGTTTCATGCCTAGGTAATTATTAATCATTGTTGGTTCATAAGTTGGTGATCGTTTGGTTGGAGTGCTCGATTGAAACCCTATGTTGATAGTCTTCATGTTTAATACTTGTGTTCTTAGTTGTTCATGTCTCCTGCATTAGTTAATGTTTTAGTGCTTTTTCTGTTTATGTTGTGGTGATTAGAGTGCGAGATAGTGTCAGACCCAATTACCCGATTAGAGTGTTTAGGTTTTATTTCTGTACTTGTGAGTAGCACAATTGAAGCCCTGCTAAGTCTTCCTTGAGAGACGACTTGAGTCACCTTACCACCCTAGGACGACCTCGTATAAATTCGAGTCCATCCGTTAGGTGTTTTTGGATGAGTCAGTGGCCGATAAGGTGTAGTGGATTTGTGTAGTTTGGCCTCTTTTCCTTCTTCCATCACTCTGTCATTTGGCTAATCTTCCTTCTCTCCTTCCTTTTTATTCTGTTCTGGTCCTTCTTCTTCATAAGGGCTCGTCAGAGTGGAACTTGGCAGAACTGAACCTTGTGTGGCGGAATTCTGCAGAGCTGACTTCGCCAGAGGTGACTTCGGCATCTCTGGACTCGGCAGAGCTGGCTTCGCCAGAGGTGACTTCGGCATCTCTGGAATCGGCAGAGCTGGCATCTCCAGAGGTGACTTCGGCAGCTCTGAATTTCTGGTTTACTCCGGATCCTTCACGTTGTTGTCCACCATTTTGCCGCTGCGAAGAACAGTGACAGCTTGAGCCTGGTGAGTTTGCAGGGGTTGGCCATGAAACTTCCCGGGCTGCTGCTGCTGTTGAATTTGGTTCAAAGTGCCCGACAATTGCCCCACGGTAGTCTCAAGTCTTTTTATTGTGGCGGATTGAGACTCAAAATTTTGCTTAGTCATCTCCATGTTCTGCTTGCTAATCTCCATGAAGGCTTGCAAGGTATCTTCGAGAGATGTTTTCTGTTGTGGCATGGGCTGTGCACTCTGCTGCGGGGCTGCTTGTTGGTGTTGAAATGTCGGTCTATACGGTTGAGAAGAACCTTGTTGCTGAGGGAAGTATTGTGGTTGCTGTTGGTAGCCCACTTGGGGTGGTCGACGGTATTGATTCCCCCCAAAGTTTTGATTTCCCCATCCAGCATTCGGCTGATTTCTCCATCCTCCAATGACATTTTGTTGGGCTTGATTCATGTTCTGCCCCATAGGGCCTGCTTGGCCCTTGATTGTAGCCTTGAAATCTTTGTGCTGCATAAACGTCAGCTTGTCCTTCCGGAGTAAATTCTCCCATTCTATGGCATTCATTGGCTCCATGGCTGAAATCTCCACAGATGCCACAAGGTTCAACGTTCTGCAGAGCTGGGTTCGGCGGAGCTGACATTGGCAGCGCTAGATTCTGCACCGGAGCTGAAGTTTCCATCTTACCCATCTTAAGATGCTCCACCTGTCTCACAAGATCGGCTACTTGTTTCTGCAGCTCAAACTGATTTGTCACCGCGCTGGCTTCAACTCTTCTTCCACGGACGGACTTCTGTTGGGAGCTTTCGGCCAAGGTCTTGAAGATCTCTTTCAGATCTGCCGCAGTCTTCCGAGCTATGTTTCCTCCTGCCGTGCTGTCCACCATAAATTGGGCAGTTTGCACTAACCCATCATAGAAGAACTGCATCAACATAACATTAGTGAATTGATGTTGAGGGCATTGACGGAGGAGTTCTTCATATCTCTCCCAAGCTTCATGCAAAGGCTCATCCGCTCCTTGAGTGAATTCCATTATTTTTGTTCTTAGCTCCTGTGTCTTGTGACTTGGGTAGTATTTCAGCATGAATTTTTCACAAGCATCTCCCCACGTAGTGATAGAGTTGGGCGGCAGAGAGAGCATCCACGTCCTCGCCCGGTCTTTAAGTGCATAGGGGAAGCACTTGAGCTTGAGTTGGTCCTCTGTGAGAGTAAGCAAGGGAATCGTTTGCACTTGAGTGCAAAAATATCGGATGAATTGCAGAGCATCCTCGCTTGGCATCCCGTGGAACACCGGTAGCAAATTCGAGTCATTGGGTTTGAGATTGTAGTTTCTCACAACAGCAGGGAGCACGATTGCCGACGTGTTGGTATCTCCAATCACCGGCCTAGTATAGTCTCCCATGTATTCCATGTTATGTGCCATCTCCTTCTTTTCCTCGTTTAAATTCTGCTTAATGTAAAAATTGGCGGAGCTGGCCTCTTCCTCCTTAGTGTGTTCTGCCGTGGCTGTGGTCTGCTCTGTATCGGTAGAGCTGGTGTCCTCCTTAGTCACATTATGCTCAGTACGGAAATCGACAGAGCTGACCTTTTCCTCCTTTGTCTCTATGGTGTGCTCTGGAATTTCAGAGTCAGATTCAGAACCAGAGTAGAAATCGTCAGTTCTGTCACGTGCGTCTTCGTCCGAGCTGGAGTTAGAACCGTCTGCTCCATCGTCACCGAACACTCCCTTGCAACTATTCTTCCTGAAAATCCCTTCGCTCGTACTATGCAAATGAGACACCAATTTGCCTTTAAGACTACGGCGTCCCTGCATGCACAACACTAAACAAACGGATTAAACGACTCCTCTGACTATCGACTCCTCTGACTAGCGATTTCTCTGGCGCATCGATTTCTCTGGCATAGTGATTGCTCTGACTCCAGAGAAATGGTGATTTCTTTGGCATAGCGATTCCTCTAGCGCGACTTCTCTGGCGCGACTTCTCTGGCGCGACTTCTCTGGCACTTCTACTTCTCTGACTTAGCGATTTCGCTGCTCTGTCTGAGAGGATTTCTCTGCTCTGGTCTGGTCTGGCGTAAAAACGCCATTTTTAACCAAAAATCCCCAAAATTATACTCTTCCACCATTAAAACCTAAATCTCCTGAAAAGCATCAAATACACCATAAAACGCACCAATTTCCAGAAGATTTAACTTACAATGAGCACATTCAAACCCCTAAAATTAGAACAATTAAGCATAAATCAGTGGCGGTGGGGTAAAAAGGTGGCGGCGGCGGTGTTGTTGGAGATGATGGGTTTGAGGGAGGCGGACAGAGAGGCGACATGGCGGAGAAAGACGGAGTAAGTGATGCGGGGGGAGGTGGCAGCGTCGAGAAACCAGCAGCCACCGGTCGCGGCTGCGGCGGCCTCACTCTCGACCACCTCCGCTGCTCGCTGTAGAAGACGCCGGAGGGCTGGAGGATTAATGGTGAAGAGAATTAGGGCTGGAGGATTAATTAGGGCTTTTGATTTTGTCAATTTCTCTCTCTCTCTTATGCCACATGTAACAAAAAATTACATTGTTTTTAATTTTCATGCCACGCGTATTGCCACATAATTAAAAATGCCACGCGTACTGCCACGTCGTTGCCGGTCAACTTTAATTATAGCCGGAATTCTCATCGTGTGCAATTTACGATAAAATCAAAAGCTGATGTATTATGGGGCTATTTTTTAAGGTGATGTGCAAAATGCAAATTCGAGCAAACTTCGTGTATTTTTTGGCTATTAACCCTAAAATATATAATCATTTCAAGCACATAGGTAAACATACCTAATATTCATCAAACTAACTCATTCCAAATTCCGTCCATCACTTCCAATCATCAATCCAATCTATAAATTATCATATTAATCATCTCATAAGCTCATACTCATCATCAATTTATCATTCAAACCATAGACTCAAAAATTCCCAATTTTAGGTAAACTAACCTAAGTAAAAATTTACATCACATGATGACATAGCTTTTCTGTTGGATTTGTATACTGAAAGCAAGAACTTTATGCTTGTATACAATGATTCCTGTTATTCACTATTTTTATCTCCTATCTGATTGTGTTCATGATTGCATATGTATGTTCTTTATCTCTGTATAAGTAGATTATATGGTGTGTTGTAGATCACAGAAGACCATATAATTGGAACAACCTTAAGAGATATAATATGATCACAGCCGAAATAACTCTAGGACAAGTTATTGGTTTAGGCTGCAGTATAGATGGAAGTAGTTTGTCTTGGCTACTTGTCTATACTGGTACGTCATTACGTATTGATAGGACCACAGTTTGAGATGTATTCTTCTATCTGACTTAAGTGAAGAATCAAGATCTCGGTGACTTATAAATCTTAATACTAATAAGTATTCAGATATATATATTAATTCGTATATCACTTTGACTTACTATGGGTGAAAGTTATATACTAACTCGAGTACTCTGTATCTTGGGTGATAGCGGTTAATATATGATATTTGATTATCTGTATTAGTACCCGTATCCGGTATAGGATAATGACATCCCCTTAAGGAGCTCAATAAGGTTTATTACGCTAAACCCTGCAGGTTGATTAAGTTCAGGCGTAATAATAAAGATTGAGTGGTACTGCTTAAGGAATTATTAAGAGATTAATTAATTTAAGCTGTCAGAGCTCTAATTAATTAATGGATGTCGGATATTTTAAATACGGAGATTTAATAAGTCTAAATACAAGCCCCGACTCATCACCGGCAATAAAGGGGTAAGTCAGTATCGGTTCTCTAGTGGAATGAACTGATATTTATAAATTAATTATGGTCTGGGCTGACCATGGATAAATTAATTTATTTGAGGCCCATCTTTATTCCTTGTATCTGGTCCCTGGGCTGGCCCAATGTCTCCAAGCCCAAGAAGACAGTATTTTCGGCCCTCACTAAGAAAGTGGCGCCTCCTCCCCTTTTCTGTATTATTAAATACAGCTGTCAGCTCTCAGGAAAATACACTGATAAAAATTAGGGTTTTGAGAGCAGAGGGAGGCGCAGGAAACGTGTGAGGCCATTCTGTCTTGGGAATTTCCATAACTCGTTGTCCATCCAACGTTGGGAATTGAGCGGGATACAGTCGAGAAGATCAGAGCTGGAGTCAGATTCTTTCGACGCAATCATCAACTGTTTGTGCATCCGATTCTCAACTAAGTTTTTCCTAACACCTGTGTGCAGCTGTTAAATTCATAGGAGCATGTTAGGATTTAATCGTTGTATGATGAATTAATAATAATCCAAGAAACGATCATCGGGCAATCGAGTATTAATTCAATTTAATATTCCTTCATTTTCAACACACATAGCAATCATCTCAAAACACCTTGGTAAGCATAAATCTCATCCCAAATTGAGAAAAGAATAAGAAAATTTTTTTAAGGGGCAAAGGCCCTAAATTTTTGAAAATTTTAAAAAAAAATGAGGGGAAGTTTTCATGCTTCAATCATCCATCTACACACATATATCTCGTTATAAAGTCTAGATTCATGAATTTAAAACACTTACTCAAGTAATTCAAAGAAAATGAAAATCCTCTTTCTATGCTTAAACCCTACAAATATCTTTGAATTCAGGTGTAGAAAGTGTTTAGAACATGATTTAGTGAAGGATTATACCATAGATGTGATTTTGAGAAGCTTTGAAGGTCTCTCTAATCGAGGTTCATGGAGGAAAGAGAGATGAGGGAGAGAGAGAGGGGGAGGGGCGAAATGGAGGGCGAGAGAAGAGATAGAGAGAGATGTTTTGTTTTAATTCCAAACTTGCTCCCTAAGTTAAAAATGCATTAAATGCTCAATTAATGCTTTGTCTACCCACTTGGCCACTTGTTTAAGAACTCATGTGAAATTAATTAAAATAATCAACTGAGAGTGTAGGAATGTGTGGTGAAGATTCAACCATGTATTATGATACACTAATTAACTCAAAACCATACATTATGCACTCATGTGGCCATAAATTAATAATAATACTTATTGCTAGAGCCCACACGTTATTCTCATAAAATAAATTTTGAGAATTTTCGTTAAGAAAGATCGTCTCAATAATGACATCACTATTCATCGTTAATATATATATATAGGGAAGGGCTAAAATAAGAGCATTTCTTAAGATATAAAATAAGAATCATTTTCAGCCTTTAGATCATCAAGATTTACGGTTGATTCGTAATCATGTTGGATGAATTTATGGTTCTGAGTTCGAATCCCAAAGGTAGCAAACATTTATTTTTCACAATTCATACCTTTATACAGCGAATTCATACGTGTTCTACATAAAATTCATACATTAAAAATTGCTCTTATTTCTTATTTTAAGATGTGCTCTTACGGTAGCCCACCCCTATATATATATAGGGTTGGGTTCATGTGGATCTCTATGCTTATAATAGATCCGTAGATCCAAATCTAGACCACACATTTATGACATGTGGCGCATCAAGATGCATAAAGGCATTTCAAGGCAAAATCTGGAGAGGGGTAAAACTGGAATGTAATTTTCGAAATTAAAAAAAAAAATTAGATTTTCTCAAAATAGGTATATTTTAGATGCATAAAGTTTCATACGAGAATGCATGAACTTTCATATAAAAATGCATAAAGTTTCATAAAAAAATGCATAAGATTTCACCCCACCCCAACCCCACCCACCACACCCTAGAACCCCACCCCACCCCCACCCCACCCCCCCAACCACCCACCCCCCCCCCCCAAAAAAAATTATTTTTTTAAAAACTGATTTTCTGACCGCTGACCCACCCCTACCCCCCACCCCCCCATCCACCCCCCCACCAATTTTTTTTTTTTCTCAAAAACTGATTTTCTGACCACTGACCCCCCACCGACCCACCCCCCAAAACTTTTTTTTTTTTGAAAAACTGATTTTTACATGCATAAAAAATTACATGTTTTACATGCATATACTTTCGCACAGAAATGCATATACTTTCACACACAAAAATGCATATACTTTCACACAAAAATGCATTATATTTTTTGAAAAAATATAATTTTTTTGGGTTGGAGGGTCGGTGGGTGGTTAGCGGTCAGAAAATAAGTTTTTAAAAAAATAAAAAAAACAAAAAAAAATTGGGGGGGGGGTGGGTGGGTGGGGGTGCGGGGAGGGGGTGGTGGGTGGGTCAGCGACTCAACAATCAGAAAATCAGTTTTGAAAAAAAAAAATTTGGGGGTGGGTGGGTGGGTGGGGGTCAGTGGTCAGAATATCAGTTTAAAAAAAATTTGGGTGGGGGTGGGGGGTGGGGCAGGGGTGGGGTGGCGAAAATACCAGATTTATTAAAATGAAATGCATTTTTTGTATAATTTAATGCATTTTTATGTAAAATATTTATGCACTTTTGTTTGATTTTATATGCATGTGAAACATGACTATTTTGGGGGGTGGTAATGGGGAGGGTTGGGGGGGTGTGGGGTGGGTTGGGGGGTGGTGCGGGGTGGGGTGGTGAAAATACCAAAACTGTAAAAATCAAATGCATTTTTCTGTTCAAAGTCATGCATTTCATGTGAAAACTTTATGCATCTTCGTGGGAAACTATATACATCTAAAATATATCTATTTTGAAAAAATCTAAAAAAAATATATATTTTTTTTAATTATTAAATCCGAAAATTACATTCCAATTTTACCCCTCTCCAGATTTTGCCTTGAAATGCCTTTATGCATCTTGATGTGCCACATGTCATAAATGTGTAGTCTATGGTGATGCACTGAATCACCAACACCTAAACTAGAAGGTTGATGACAGATAGGAACCTGAGGAAGATAGACGAACGGATGGATATTTCTTTTACTCTTCAATGGAATAGTTCTTTACAAATATCAGAGCATACATGTAAAACTTGGGAGAAAAGATCGGTCCCTTCTAATATTACAGTCATGCTATTTATAAGAGATGAAGAGGAGAGGGTAAGATTGTCTTTTCCTTCATGGCACGTGCTCGGTACGTCCTTGGCGTCGTTGTCACTGGTGATTGTCCTTGCTCCAACGGCCTTGCAGCTTTTGCCTCCTTCAGAAAGTAGTTGGGAACTCTTCGCCCGTGCCGGCATCTCTAGCTGTTGAAGCCTGCGCTACCTTCTCCAAGGAGCGCTGGTGCTGCGCTGCCCTCTCTTAAGATGGCGATGACTGCGCTGCTCCTTCATGGGGTGGGATGCCTGCGCTGCTCCTTCATGGGGTGGAATGACTGCGCTGCTCCTTCATGGGGTGGAATGACTGCGCTGCTCCTTCGTGGGGTGGGATGACTGCGCTGCTCTCTCAAAGGGGCGCTGGGATTTCCGTTCTTTGTCCTGCACTGTTAGTTTTCCTATTTTGTGCGATAATCATTAAGGCAGTAGATGTTTCATCTTGGTAACATATGGAGTACGAGTCGTGTGCTGCGCTGATGAGGACCTTATCACTCATCAGCTACTCCCCCCCTTATTCTACGAAAAGAAGTAGATTTTCACGTGAATTTTCGTAGATGAAAAGTGTTTGCTTTGAGGTATGGAGGAATGGCCGATATCAGAGAGGGCAATGAGTGAGCCTGCGCAGGAGGGCTTCGTATCATCGCCTGCGCTGACTGCTGTGGTACAGGCCTTGTCCCATCGCATTTAATGCGATCTGATGATTTTGAGTACTTTGTGACGTCCTTCCACGCTTCTACTTTTGTGAGGGTGAGATCTCGGTCCTCCATTTTTATCCACCGTTCTTTGGCGAAATCCCAACCTTCCATTTTCCTTTCACATTTCCCAACCCTAATAATTACTTTCCCCCCTTTCCCTCGATTCGAATTGCTTTCTTATAAATATCCCCCCGTCGTCTTCATCCTCTTCTTCTTCCTCTCCTTCTTCTTCTTTGAACTTTCTCTCAGACTTTTCTGGTTTCTCCGACCTCCCTTTGTCCCTGGTTCCTTTGTTAGGCTCCCCTTCCGACTATCACTCCTCTTACCAGGTTAGGCTCTCCCTTCCTCCATTATCCCCCTCGACTCGCCCGTTCTTTCTCGATTGTCTTGTTGCGTTTGTTTGTTTGTTTTTTTTTTTTTTTTTTGTTCGCCATGGCCACCGTGGGTGCCAGACAGCAACAAATAAATGCAGCGGAAGATATGACGTGCCAAGGCTGTCATTTTCCTCGTTCTACCCTCACCGCCGCCCAAATGTCGTCATTACGGGGGTCGTTACGTATTCAGCCGGACGATCCGGAACTGAAACTCCGAATGCAGCGAGAATCCGGCGATATGCCCGATGCGGACGGAAAATGGCGTCAGGACACTATTCCTATCTGGCACGCTCAGGTGAAGGCGGGTCTGCGTTTACCCCCTTCAGGCTTTCTTGTGGAACTGTGTGAACGGTTCAGGATCCCCTTCTTTCAGCTTTCCCCATCTTCTCTCCGTAGGGCCCACATTCTTCATATTCTCTGCGCTGCTAATAATTATCCCCACAGCGTGAAGTTGTTTCGCAAGACCCACATCCTCAAGCGGACCGATTGCCATTATAACTTCACCGCTAAGCCCAAAATGAATTTAAAATTCTTGAGTGACCTTCACTCTATGGATAAAAAATTTCGCGACAAGTATTTTTTTGTACAAGTGCGGAATGGGACTTGGGAGGACTATGCTGGTACTAATGAGGTAGAATGGCATCGGACAAAGCACTCCTCTCCCCCAAATAGGGAACCTCTAGATGCCCTAGAAATTAGCCTCATCGATCTCCTAAACCAAGCCTTTGTTAACAAGGATTTTGATGGTTTACAACTGGTCTCTTCTCCTTCTGTTCTGGCCGGCGCTGGCCTCTTCTCCCGTTATCCCCAAACCTCCATCGGTATAGTCCAAGCGTTTGAATTGCTTAGCGTGTTAGTACTTTTGCATTTCTTAATCATTTCTCTTCCTGCGCAGGTATGTGGAAGTCTAAGGAGCATGGTGCCCTTGATTCCTTCTGTTTCCTCCCCGATCCTGCTGTTGGGGGAGATACTACCCCGCAGTCTGGGTCGGTGCAGCATGTGACCCCTGAGTCTTTTAATCCCGGGCAGCCCCGTCCGGGTTCGTCTGCTGTTGACGCTCAACCTCTCCAACCCCTTAATGAAGGTGATGCGAGTTCTGCTGAGGGTGCTCGTAAGCGTCGCAAGACTCGACAGGTAGTCTCGTCCAAGAGGAGAAAAGTCCCTGCTCCTGATGCCGGAGATAAGGATTCTTTTGAAGCTTTACTCGATGATGCGCCTCATCAGGCTGCGCAGGCAAGGGAGGGGTCTGACTCCGTTGTGGAAATTCCAGGCCCTCGTGCTTTGAAGGATTTGACCGGTCAGGAGTGCCGGTCCCAAATGGAATCGCAGATCGCCTCTGTCGACCTGCGCAGGTACGATGCTATGGACATGGGGGACCTAGCTTTCGACATGTGCCTGGGTGTGGAGCAAGTAAGTTACGTGTATTCTTATTTTTATGACAATTTTTTATGTGTGGATTTTTTGTTTTATGCCGTGAACTGTAATTGTGTCTGTGCAGTTGCGAGTAAAATGTCTGTCTGCCTCCCGCCATATGACCCGGGCTGCCTCTGGTCTCCGTGAGAAGGAGGAAGAGCTCATGGCCTCTTTGGCTGATAACTCCGAGCTACGAGAGAAGCTGCGTCAAGCCCAAGCTGAGCTAGCAAAGGTGAAAGTAGAGAAGGAGTCCATCGACGCTGAGTTGGCTCGTGTAACCAGGGAGAAAGCGAAAGAGCTCGAGGCTGTCAAGCATGAGATGTCGGAGGAATGCCGGGTGAAGTTGAATCAAATGAAAGCGCAGATTGCCGATCAGGAGAGTCAAGCTTTCATGCGAGGGATAAAAGAGTACCGCCAACAGTTCTTCCTCACTGTGCGTGGTCAGTTATTCCTGCGCTACATGTTAGAAGATTCTCTTCAAGCCTTCCGTCGTTCCCCTGACATGCTCCGCTTGATGGGGCCCGCTATGCAGTTCTTGGTGAAGGAAGGCAGTCAACTCGCCCTCGATCAGGTGGAAGTGACGCCTGAACAGCGCAGCAAATTTGACTTTGAGGCTGTGCTAAATCAAGTGGATGACGACAGTTTAAATGGGCTATTGGGCGTCGATCCTTCCTCTCCTTCGACTCCTGGTTGGTGGCTTCCAGTTTTGGATAAAGCCCTTCGGCTCTTTGCTAAAGGTGAAACGAAGGACACCTTACCTGCAGCCCCGGTGATTCGGTCTCCCTATCTGGATGAGCTGCGCAGTCGTATGCGTTCTCCTCGCGGTAATTATCCCGGGGGGACCTTGGTCTACCCTCCTCCAACTTCCTCCCAATCCGTGCCTGTCTCTTCAAGCCGAAAGGGGTCCGCCCCAGAAGTGGCGCAGGCAGGGGTGGAAGCAGTGGTATCAGGGGCTGCGCAGGAAGAGGTTGTGTTTCAGCTGCCAATGGTGTCCGATCCAGTGGTCGAAGAGGTTGCACAGCCTGCTTTTGTTGGGGAGCCCATGGTCGAAGAATTCATCGTGGATCATCCTTCATCCCCCCAACACCTTGACTAGACGAATCCCTTTTATGTATCTTTTGTTTGTACAAGATTGTCTCTTTTTCTTTTTTTTTTTTTTTTTAGGACTTATTCCTGTTGTAAAATTTCCTTTGGACCTATTTTATATAATCGTGTGATTTGATCCTCTTGAATGTTCTGGATGGTGTTCTTTTATTTTTATTGTTATCGTGTAATATTCCCATATTTTATGCTTGTCTACGTGACCTCCTACTTCTCTGTAAAGGGCTCGTTGTTAAAATCTGACTGATTATGAATATGATCGGAATTTTGTTAAGTGCTTATGTGTTGGGAAAACTATATGTAAGCAGCCATGAAGAATTTTGTTCTAAGATTTTAGCTCTCTATCTTTCTGTCATTTGTGCAGCCATTGTGTAGCCCTCTTTTAAGGGTCTGTTGTCCCGTTTTCTGCGCAGTCATATTTTTTACGTCCACTATCCCCTTGGTCTGCGCAGTTATATCTGCGCGTCCACTATCCCCTTGGTCTGGGATTTCGCCTTCTTGATATCCTGGCCTTTCTTCTTTAGTAATAGTGCTATTTTCTTGAATAGTTTCCCTTGAGTAGTTTCCCTCAAGATGATACACCCCTAAGGTGAGACAAAGATGGTACACCCCCGCAGCGCGGCCCTTAAGATGGTACACCCTTAAGATGGAACACAGGTGGTACACCCTCGCAGAGCGGCCCTTAAGATGGTACACCCTTAAGATGGAACACAGATGGTACACCCCCGCAGAGCGGCCCTCAAGATGGTACACCCTTAAGATGGAACACAGATGGTGCACCCCCGCAGAGCGGCCCTCAAGATGGTACACCCTTAAGATGGAACACAGATGGTACACCCCCGCAGAGCGGCCCTCAAGATGGTACACCCTTAAGATGGAACACAGATGGTACACCCCCGCAGAGTGGCCCTCAAGATGGTACACCCTTAAGATGGAACACAGATGGTACACCCCCGCAGAGCGGCCCTCAAGATGGTACACCCTTAAGATGGAACACAGATGGTACACCCCCGCAGAGCGGCCCTTAAGATGGTACACCCTTAAGATGGAACACAAATGCAGTGTGAGTGTGTGTCCAGGTGTTATGCAAGTAAGAGTAGGTTTCCCTAAACCATGAAATCCGTTTTATTAAGATGTCCATGGCCCAAACCTCATTAAAACCCAGTGGGAAAAAGAGTGTTTGGTCTACATGATGGTAACTGAATATAACACTTACACGTAAAATTTCTTGAGGTTACTTATGTTCCATGGCCTGATGAGAGGCCGTCCTTCTTGGTCTGCTAGGTGATAAGCTCCTCCTCCCAAGACTTCCGTGATGACAAAAGGACCTTCCCAGTTAGCTTCAAATTTCCCTACGGGCTTCAAGGCGTCTGCCCGCTTGAGTACCAGGTCTCCCTTCCCAAGTCTGCGCAGCTTTACTTTCTTGTCGTAACCAGCCTTGATAATGCTTTTGTACTTTGCCGCCCTCACTTGTGCTTCCTCTCTCTGTAGCTCAATCAAGTCCAAGTCAAGTCGGCGCAATTCTTCATTCTGTGCAGTATCATAGGTAGTGACCCGATGAGATTCCAACCTTATCTCAGCAGGTACCACAGTGTTCGACCCATATACCAAAGTAAAAGGAGCTTCTCCGGTTGTGGTCTTCGGGCTGGTTCTGAGTGCCCATAATACTATGTCTAACTCCTCAACCCATCGTCCCCTGCTTCATTCAAGCCTCTTCTTGATCCCTTCACATATGGTGCGGTTTGCCAGCTCTACTTGTCCGTTGGCTTGAGGGTGGGCTACTGACACAAATTTCTGTGTGATATCCATCCGGGAACAAAAATCCTCAATCCTCTTGCTTGTGAACTGGGTTCCGTTATCCGAAACCAGAATCCTTGGCACCCCGTATCGACAACAGATGTTTTTCTATATGAACTTCTCCACTGCGTTATCGTCAATTTCGGTGACAGCCTCTGCTTCGATCCATTTAGAGAAGTAGTCTACGGCAACTATGAGAAAGCACTTGCCTCCCGGAGCAGTTGCTAGTTTACCCACAATGTCGATTCCCCATTTGTCGAAAGGATGCGCAGCATGCATGATCCCCATTTCTTCCCAGGTATATTGATTTTGGGAGCGTGTTTCTGACAGGCCTCACATTTTCGCACAAAGGCCTTCGATTCTTTGCTGATTCCGGGCCAGTAAAGTCCTGCTCTGATTATTTTCCTTGTGAGATCCTTGTGTCCACCGTGGTTACCGCAGCACCCTTGATGGATCTCTTTCAAGGCAAACTGTGCTTCTTCAGGGGCCAGACATTTCAAGAATGGGTGTGTGAAGGACCTCTTGTAGAGCTGATCGTCGATGAGGCAGTAATTCTCGTATTTGGCATACCGTGAAGTATCCTCTTCCATTCGTTTACCATTTTTCAGATAGTATATGATGGGTGTTCTCCAATCATCCTTGGTTTCAATGTTGTATACCTGCGCCACCACCGCTCTCTTAGGTTCGAACACCAAGGTAATGTCCTCGCTCCAAGTTTGTTCGACTGCACTGGCTACTCTGGCCAGGAGGTCTGCTCGTTGGTTTTCTTCTCTCGGCACTTGTTGTATTTCAAATTTCTCAAACTTTTTCCCAATCTCCTAGACTTTGTCGAAGTAGTGTTTCATTCTCTCTTCCTTTATCCCGTAACCTCCTGTTAACTGTTGCGCCACCAATTGAGAGTCAGTCTTAATCACTGCATTGTCGGCTCTGAGTTCTCTGAGTATGTGGGCTGCCCTTAACACTGCTTCATATTCGGCTTCGTTATTGGATAGCTTATCTTCAAACTTGATAGCGAATTGATAGACTTCCCCTTCGGGCAAGGTGATGTAGATTCCCACCCCACACCCCTCTTTAGTGACCGACCCATCAACCTGTGCTGCCCACGGTCCCCTCATAGGCCACCTTGTTGCTTCTTGAATAAAGTCCGCCAGTACCTGCGCTCTAATGGTAGTGCGCGGCTCAAACTCGACCTCGTACTCTCCGAGCTCTATGGCCCATCTCACCATCTTCCCCGCTAGATCCGGTCGCCCTAGGATTTGTCTGAATGGTATCATTGTTCTCACAATGACCTTGTGTGATAAGAAATATGGCCTTAACTTTCTGGCCGTGATCATGATTGTGTATGCGGTCTTCTCGACCTCAGTATAGCGTAGCTCTGCACCTTGGATGACCTTTCTTACGAAGTATATCGGTTTTTGCTGCCGGTTCTCTTCTCGGACTAGCACCGAGCTCAGAGATTCAATTCCCACAGAGATATATAAGTACAATGGTTCTCCCGGAGAGGGCTTTGTTAGCACTGGTAGTTTGGTGAGGTAAGCCTTTAGGTCCTCGAAAGCTCTCTGGCACTCACTGCTCCATTCGACTAGACTTCCTTTCCTTAGAACTTTGAAGAACGGGAGACTTCGCTCGGCCGAGCGTGAAATGAACCGACTCAGTGCGGTAATCCGACCATTGAGTGTTTGAATTTCTTTGACATTTCTGGGTGGGGTCATGTTCAGGATGGCTTTGACTTTGTCAACATTGACTTCGATTCCCTCTGGTGTTACCCTGTAACCCAAAAACTTTCCTGATTGCACTCCAAAGGTGCATTTGGCGGGGTTGAGCATTAGTCTATTCTTGCGGACTACTGAAAAGGTTTCCTCCAAATCGGCCACATGGGAGCTGGCTTTGACGCTGCGCACCAGCATGTCATCAACATATACCGAGATATTCCTCCTTAGCTGCATCCTGAAAATTTTGTCCATCATACGCTGGTATGTGGCCCCTGCATTCTTGAGGCCGAAGGGCATGCTTTCCCATCCGAAGACTCATGTGCACACTGCGAAGGCAGTTTTGGCTACATCCCCCGGGTGCATTTACACTTGATGATATCCTTGGTAAGCGTCCATCATGGACAGGAGTTCACACCCTGAAGTGGCGTCCACCAGCTGATCTATTCGAGGGAGTGGGTAACAATCCTTGGGACAAGCCGCGTTAAGATCTCTGTAGTCCACACACATTCTCCACACTTTGGCTTTCTTCTCTACCATGACTGCATTAGATATCCACTCGGGATACTGGATTTCTGTAATATGTCCTGCTTCTAGGAGGGCCTGGACCTGTTCCCGAATTGCGGCGTCCTTCTCCGCGCCGAAGTGTCTTGTTTTCTGTTTGACGGGTTTGACCATCGGGTCCACATTAAGACGATGTTCAGCTAGCTCTCTGTCTATCCCTTTTAAATCAAAAGTGTTGAATGCAAATACATCCGCATTCCTGCGCAGGCATGCGGTGACTTCCCTTTGGAGGGTGGGTGTCATTCCTGCTCCAATCTTGGTAGTGTATCCCTCCTTGTCAGGAAAAAGCTCGATGAACAAGCATGCGTCACTTGTGGAAACAAGGGGTTGTTTATCGACTCCGTCTCTGAGTTCCATGATTTCTCTGCGTTCAGGGTTTGACGCGGTGACTATCCCCACCTTCTCCTTTCTTTGATCATTGGGTTCTCCCGGGGTTTTTGCTTGCTTTCGTTTCTGCTTTCGAGTGTTGGGGTCGTCTCCAATATTATCCTTTTGTTGCCCAGTATGCTGGGTTAAAGTTTGTACATGACATTGCTTCGATGTAGCTTGATCCCCCCAGACTTCCCCAATCCTCCCACCGTCTATCGGAAACTTCATTTTGAGGTAGAATGTGCAAACAACCGCCTTGAAGGTGTTTAGAGCAGGCCGCCCCAAAATGATGTTGTAGGTGGGCTTCAGAGCATCTATGATCAAGAATCTGATTGTTCTGGTTTTATAACCCTGCGATCGTCCCAAAGTGACCGGCAGTTCTACCATTCCGATTGGTACTACTGATTCTCCGGAGAATCCATAGACTGGTGCATTCGTTGGTTCAATACTGACATCCGAGCCAAGGGCCTTCCAGCAGTCCCAGTACACAATATTCACCGCACTGCCCGAGTCTACAAAAACTCGATGGACCAGGCATCCGGCCATGTCTGTTGAGAAGACTAGGGCGTCGTCATGGGGGTACATTAGCGATCTGGCATCCTCCGGGCCAAAGGATATGGTGGGCTCGCTAGCTGCGCTGGTAATAGCCATGACCTTTGAGTTAAAGTGTCCTGTTCTCACAGCCCTGACAAGTTGTTTCTTCGCTCTGTTTGATGTGGGGGTACCATTTTCTCCAACGATCATGTGAATTTCCCTCTGGAAAGGTGGTCGCTCTGGTATTTCATTCCTTAGTTCTCCTTCGCGTCTGTCATCCGCGCCATTCCTCATCTCTCTCTCGTCGCGTTTGTGATTATCATGATTACGGTCGTGCCGTTCTCTGTTCATTTTTTTCGGAGGTCCAGCAACGAATCTGTCCAACCGACCCTGTCTCACCAATATCTCCAACGGGTTCATCAAGTGTCCGCAATTCGCGGTTGTATGTCCATAAGCGTTATGGTATTCGCACAACAAGTCATTTTTCCCTGGTTTGGGATTACCACGGGTGTAGTTCCATGGGGCTCGGAACCACGTTTCATCTTTGACAAGATGGAAGATCTCGTCGGAAGGTCTGTTCAACGGATGGTGTTCCTGTACATCACCGCCCCTGTTGCGTCGATCAGTCTGCGCAGGTCCTGGGGAAGGGGACCTGGTCTCTACTGCCATGGCTGGTATTCTTGGTGGTAGGCCCTTGTATGGTGTTCTCTGAGAGTGTTTACCGCTGGGGTGCATCCCGTCGTCACCTTTCTTCACGCTGAGTTTATCGGCTTCGGCCCTTCGTGCGGCCTTAGCGTCCTCTAACTGCAGGTATCCTGGAAGTATGGCCATGATGTTATCGAATTCCTTGGGTGGTGTTATTTGTAATGCGTCGAAAAGGGGACCTTGCTTCAACCCTCGGACGAATGCGTAACACTTGATTTGTGATTCTGCCTCTGGTGTATCTAGCACGGCCATGTTGAACCTGGCTACGTACTCCCTTAGTGATTCCTGCGGTTCTTGTTTGACATCCATCAGAGATATAGCGGTCTTTCCCATTCTCTTGGAACTAGCAAACTGTCGCATAAACATGAGGTATAAGTCCCCGTAAGAGTAGATGGAGCTGCTTTTCAAGTTGTGGAACCATCTTTGGGCCATGCCTGATAAGGTGGTGGCAAAAATTCGGCATTTAATGCCTTCTCCATACTGGTGTAATGATGCCAAGCCTTCGAACCGTGCCATATGTGCCTCTGGGTCGGTCGTCCCATCATAGTCTAGAGAGACTGGGCGGTAGTTCACGGGTAGGGGTTCCAGTAAGATCTCATCTGAGAATGGACTATTGCTCAATCACGGCACCTGTCGGTGAGGTGTGTTCCTCTTTCTTCCTCCAGATGTGCCCATGGCTCTGCGTTTGTGTGGAATTTCCCTTCGAGGTTCTTCCTCCTGTTCCTCCGATGAAATGCTTCCTCGTCAGAAACTTCATTCCTTACGGTCTCTTGGGGATGTTCCCTTAGTTCTGTTTCTAGGCTCTTCAACTGGCTTTTAAGGAATGATACTCTTTCTTTGAGTCTGGTGTTCTCCCTTTGGGTGCCCCGACTGTGCTGTGGAGTGGTGCCGCTTGTAGAATCGCCTACGTCCTCGATTTGGACACTGTTAGTGACAAACTTTCTCTTGTTCTTCCCTTGTCCTTCCCCGGTATTCCCTATTCCCTTCTGCGTGACTGGTTGTGATACGTTAGGTAATTCGCGCTCCCCGTCCTGGGCTGGCACTGTTGTGGTTTTCTTGTGTGTTATGTGTTCGACCTCTCTCAATGTGGGCGGGGTAGTGAGAGGGGGCTGCACCCCTGCCAGTTGCCGGATTGTGGCATAGTTGAGCATCGCTAGCATTTGCTCAGTGATCGTGACATTGAGGAGCCCTTGTGTGGAAGTAGGCACGGTACCCCCTGGTGCTGAAGTTCCGGTCAGAGACTGTGTTGTTCCCGGAGCAGTCCCAGTAGGCCCCGAGGCCGGGTTGTTGAAAGTGGTGAAACCTGGTGGTGTGAGTTCAGACAAGTTAATCCCTTGGGTCGAAGGGATCCCAGCCTTCCCGGTTCCTGACTCCCCCGCGACTGTGTCAAAATCCTTAGCCAGATTCCTGTACGGGTCATCGGTTCCCATGGTTGGTACCTGAGGAAGATAGAGATGTTAGCATAAGGACATATGAATAATTATCGCTGCGCAGGCGGCCTGCGCAGCCCTGTTTTCGTAACCCCTATAATTATTGACTGCCCTGGTGGGGCCCGTAAAACCCTAGAAAAACCCTGAAAAGATTCAAAGAAGTCCACAAACTTCGGCCCATAAAGCCATTCAGGATCAAATGTACGGATTCCTTAAAGAGAAAAGTTGCGTAGGAAAATCTCCCTCGTAGACGTTCATGAAGAACACCGAGTCTTCTGGGAAATAAACCCAGAAAAGGTATCATTACATCTCATCCCCAGAGTAAAAGAAAACCCCCTATGGCAATAACCCACTACGGCAATAAGGAGCTCAGTTACATAGTGACCATTACCAAAGAAAACAAGCGTTAGTAAGCGTTGATACCAACAAGGAGGTTTAGGCAGCCTTTAATCACACACCAACACTGCTTAACAGAGGTGCTAAACATGTAAACAGAGATAGAAATGAGTGAACAGGGGTTTTTGGACAACAATGTAAGGACAGAGTATACATGTAAGGTTTCTCCCAGATCGCAAACAATGTATCAATTTCAACAAGAATTTCACGCTATCCACGACCAAGAATTTTCTCATGCAAGAAAGAAAAAAATTCGAATGAGGTTCAGATCTGTGCACATGCTGGAGGATCCACAATAAAACCATGTTTACTCACCACAGATCCACGTTGAGAGCAAGCAAGAATCAGACAGATAGAAAAATCAGAACTCTTAAACCAGCTAAAACTCACGCCCTAACTCAGATGTTCCCATATGCATACAAATGATAGGTGAACCTCTACAAACGAAAAAACTCATCTAAGGAACGAACACCACATCTCAAAGCTACGATTTATAACAGACACATTAAGAATCACACGAACTCAGTAGGCATCAAGAAAAATTTTCATGACTTTTTCTAAGATTTTTCATGCATAACACGCAAAGAACTCAGTTCGAAATACACGTTTGAAGATTTACCCCACAACATATTCAAACACCCTGGATCTCCACTTATAACGGGCAAGAATCATGAAAAACAGAACCCCTGAACACACCCAAAAACTCACGCCTTAACTAGCAAATTCCCACAGACGGCGCCAATTGGTGATGCACTGAATCACCAACACCTAAACTAGAAGGTTGATGACAGATAGGAACCTGAGGAAGATAGACGAACGGATGGATATTTCTTTTACTCTTCAATGGAATAGTTCTTTACAAATATCAGAGCATACATGTAAAACTTGGGAGAAAAGATCGGTCCCTTCTAATATTACAGTCATGCTATTTACAGGAGATGAAGAGGAGAGGGTAAGATTGTCTTTTCCTTCATGGCACGTGCTCGGTACGTCCTTGGCGTCGTTGTCACTGGTGATTGTCCTTGCTCCAACGGCCTTGCAGCTTTTGCCTCATTCAGAAAGTAGTTGGGAACTCTTCGCCCGTGCCGGCATCTCTAGCTGTTGAAGCCTGCGCTGCCTTCTCCAAGGAGCGCTGGTGCCGCGCTGCCCTCTCTTAAGGTGGCGATGACTGCGCTGCTCCTTCATGGGGTGGGATGCCTGCGCTGCTCCTTCATGGGGTGGAATGACTGCGCTGCTCCTTCATGGGGTGGAATGACTGCGCTGCTCTCTCAAAGGGGCGCTGGGATTTCCGTTCTTTGTCCTGCACTGTTAGTTTTCCTATTTTGTGCGATAATCATTAAGGCAGTAGATGTTTCATATTGGTAACATATGGAGTACGAGTCGTGTGCTGCGCTGATGAGGACCTTATCCCTCATCAGTCTAGATTTGGATCTACGGATCTATTATAAGCATTGGGATCTATATGATCCCATTTCTATATATATATATATATATATATATATATATATATATATATATATTCATCTCGTTCTTGGAGAGAATTTAATGAAAATCAATCTCACATACTATCATTATCACAAAAGACATAATTACTTAATCATAAGTACACACGTATCAAATAAGTCACGTAATGATAAATCAAATAGTTCACACAAAAGTCACATAAAAACGCACGTCATTCATTGTCAATCCAATCATCTCTCGAAACTAAATCTTCTCTATAGTGACTCTCATTCACTACCTCGACTTTATCTCTAGCATTTCTATCTCAACTCAATTCAATCAGCATCTCCAACTCAATTCTAACCTCTTTCTCAATTCTATCAACATCTCTAATTTTACTCACATTACCATCTATCGATAACTCCCTCTCATCATTGGTAAGCTAGTCCAAAACTCTCAGAGCTCTCAATAGTATCTCGATACTACTAATAGCGAGGTAAAATACGGGGTGTTACATAACTGATTCTTCAGTTGAGAAACTTGTTTAGTCAAATATCAGTGTTTGACTCTGCCTTTAATCGCGAACATTAGTCGAGTTCTTCCGTCTTCAGTCTTTAGTCCTTCATTCTTCATTCTTCTGGTCATCAATCTTCAGTCTTCAGAACACTAACTAAATTAGAAGGAGAACTCCAACACTTGAGTTCGAAAGGTTCTAGTCTATTACAAAGAAAACCTAAGGATTTTGGTATCATCAAAATAAGGGCTAGGATATTTCATTAAGTTCCCAACAATTTACCCTTTTTTATGATGCCACAATCAGTTCTAAGACAAGAAGCGACTGAAAGCAAAAGGCAAGTTACTAAGCAGGGTGAATATTATTCCCCCTTAACAGATTATCCTTAAAAACTTGCACTAAGAGGAAGAACAAAACAGTTAAAGAGCATAATAAGGACAAAACTGAAATAAGTAATCAGAGCCTGGACAAAAAGATATTGTCTTCAGGTTGAGATCAAGAGGGAGATTAATTTTTATTTCAAAATAATTGATGAGAAATCAGTTGAGGTACAGAGCAGAACTGAAACAAAAACAAAGAAGAACATTCAAAGGCTTTTCCTTATACAAACCAAAAAAAGTTTTTCTAATGTCTTTGAAGTTTCGAGGATGATTTCTCTCAGTTACTCCCCAGATTTTGCATAGAGCATTGGCTTCCCTCTTGATGGCCTCTCGGTTGGTAAGATTCCTGATTCTTGGAGGGCTCACGAATTCTTTCAGAGGGTAGCGGATCATCTGAATTCTTGCTTTCTCGGCAGCTTTCTGTAGTCTCTGGATCATTCCTCTTTCACACCAGTTGTTGAGGAAGTGTCTCCAGGCTTATCTTTGACATTCTGGATCCAGGCTAAAATTACCAAAGACAATCCATTTGGTATATATTTCCTTTGTCCATTCCCACCAGTTATTCATATCTTCAGTTACCCACTTGTCAATTCTATCATATTTTGCCAGATGGGATACAAGAAGATCTTCTTTAATGTAGTGCTCCAGCTGTTGGTTTTCTTTGATTTGTAAGAAGAGGCGAGGAGGAGGAGCTGAGTCGCCAAGTTTGAGTGCTTTCTTAGCTTTTGTCTCATGCACACTTGATGCATCGTCCTCTCTGGATCCTTTTTTGTATTCTTTCGATACAGAGGGAGCAGAAGCTTTTGCAGGTTTAGATGGAAGCTGAGGAAGTTCAAGACCCCAATACTCTTGCGAAACTGGTTCAGGACCACAGTATCTTTTCCCCTTTTTGGCATCATCACCAGGGAGAAAGCCAATTTTCACTTGGAGGTCCTGGATGTCAGTGATCATCTTCTGGATTAGAGCATTGTTGGATGACTCACGAACTGCATGGAGCTCACCTTCAAGTTGAGCAATTCTGATGTTGACTGGTCGAAGCTCTTCTGCAATAAGGAGTTTAACGTCGGTTGCAGTCATGAATTTCTTCATGAATTCGATGCGCAGATTGTCGAGACGATGTTGAGTGTCAAGAAGTTATTCTTTTAACTGAAGTTCTGCAACCATTATTTGTGTTTGTAGGTCGTTGAGGCCCTTTTGGAGGCTAGGGATAGTGACCTTGATGGGTATAAGTTCTTCAACATGTGAGAAGTGTTCTTGCTGGATTCTGCGAAACCTGTGATGTCGAACACCTATTCGAACATCGTGTTCTACCATGTCAGCAGTCAGGGTGGACTCCACTTCAAGCAACTTTTTCAAGAACTTGGCGTCGTAGATGTCTTGGCGCTCTTTCTCATGCTTTAATTGCTCGATCTCAAGTTGTTGGTCTGAGATTAAATCCAACAGCATCTGAATTGGATCTTGAGTTCCTTCAGGAATGTCGAAGACAATCTTTTTCGGTTCATTTGTTTTCCAAATAGTGATCCGACCATCTGTCTCGTCATCAGAGTCATAAATCAGATAAGGCTTTCGTGTGATGTCAATGTGCTCCATGGGCAGCTCTGGAGGGATGTGTGGTGCCTTGGATTTCTTCTTGGATGACGGAACTCCTTGAGATGAAGTAGAATGAGCAGCTTCAGTTCAAAGAGGAGGGTTTAGGACCATTGTTCGATAAGGCGAACAGTTCACGAACAACTTTGGAGACATTGATTGGTACTTTTTCTTGCACTTCAAAGTCCATAGAGGTAAAGACATGAACTTTGGTGAAGAGTTCACTGGAGTCGTTATAGTGCAGTTCTTGGTATAATTGTTTAATTGGAGAAGTCAGAAGGTATGGTACTTCTTTGATGACTAAGGAAAGCCATTGGTGCCTTGACGTAATTTCTTCAGCCTCTATGTACCCTGGATTTGATTGGAAGGAGGGTACATCCATTGAATGTTCATACCGCACTTCTTTGTTGCTGCAATCTAGTGATTTCATTGTGTCTGATTTCGCCATATTTGAGATTCTGAAAGAAGAAAAGGTTCGAGCAAAAATTCTCACAGTTGATTGGTATGGAGCGAAGGATTAGTTTGCATGTGAGAGAGAAGAGAGACAAAATGGTAGGTGAGGATTACAGAGAAACTAATGATGGTGTGCGATCGTGGAAGAAGAACAGTTACATAGGGCTTTGAAAAGACACCGGAGGTTTGAAATCTGCGCGCCAAGGTGTATTTAATGAAATTTGATCCGCATTAAATGCCCGTTAGTAAAATTTCTTAAAAATAAGAGATTTATGAGAAAAAGAATATTTTGTTTAGTCTCTAAGATGGAAAGAACTGAATAAGCTCAATCAAGGGCGGAACAAATTAAAATATTTTTAAAATAATTTAAAAGGTTTGTCCAGCAAGAAAGTTTGAGTCTCAGTTCCCAACAATCAGTTAAGGCAATTAATATAACTTATCAGTTACATAAATGATTTTCAAAAAGTGAAAGTTCATAACAGGTTTAACTAATGTACTCTTATACAGTGCTTAAATGAGTTACTCACTGGTCGACTGATCATTGTAGTCAGTCAATTCCACGTCTTCATTGAACAGATGAGTTTAGTTCCCCCTCAAAGATATAACCTTACATTTCTCGTGACAAACACAGCAAGGTAACAGTAGCAAACATTAAACATGATAGAGACAATGAGAGTTTATCTTTTGACAAAGAAATTCAATTCATTTAAGGAAGAAAAACTATAACTAATAAGACATCAGTTATCAAACATAACTAGTTAAAAACGTGATAGCAAACACATGAAATTACAAACTTCTTCAAAACAACAAAATCCTTTCACCTATCTTGCCATACAAAAATGTGATAGCAAACACATGAAATTACAAACTCTCTCTCCCTCATACACTTTTCTCTTTATCTTACCATACCACCTGGATTAGTCAGTGCGAGGTCTTTTGGTAGATCTTTCTTCAAAATTTTTTGCAGTTGTTTCTTCACTCTCCTTCCTTTCAGTCTTTGTCTCCTCCTTTTCTTTCCCTTTCTTCTTTCTGCTTTCCTCATGATGCCCTTAAGGTTCATTTGCAGCTGCATCCTTTGCTTGATATCTACTTTGATGCTGAAGACTTATTACAGCCGACTCAAGATGGGCAAATTTGGCCTTAAGATCAATTATCTCCATCTCTTGAGCTTGAAGTCTCTTCTTCAGAGATTGAATTTTCTACATCAGTTGATTGAATTATGGCAGCTGGTATATCTTCTGTCCTTTAGGTTCTCATGCCATCATTTGTCGGAGGGGATTTAGGTGTTTATGTGGGAGATTCCTCATTGTTGATAGGATCTTCTACGTTTTGAGGAATGTTGAGCAATCCTCTGGCAAGCAAGAATTGCTTGAAGTTAGGCACCTAGTCATGGATGGCATCCCACAGATTTGTGACGTTGAATTTCTCAAAAATATTAGCTTTGATAGAGTCCATCTCCGAGGCAGACATCATTTCGTCAATCCCTTGACATTGGGATTTGGGAGCAGTTTTGACGAAGGTGTAGAAGTGATATCTGACAAGATCCTGATACACCTCTGGATATCTTTTCGCCACGACTGAAGGCAGTGAGATATTGACGCTATGTTGGGCTAGTTTTAGGAAGTGGTTCCTCAGCTCTGTTGTTGGTGTAGCAGTAGAAGAGGAAAGTGCATCTGGGTCGGTGAAGATGACCCTTTCTTGGAAAGTTTCAACGCAATGTTTAAAATATCCTACAAGATGAGGGAGAGATTCCTCATTTGGATCTTTCTATGCAAGATTGACTGGTGACTCATCAGGAGCTTATTTTTCTTTATTCGGTGGAGGCAAATCTGGCGACAGTGATGGTTGTTGAAATGATTCAGCAAGTGGAACAGGTGAACCAACATGAGATTTCTCGGGATTTATATTGGGTAAAACTCCGATTGGAGAGCTTGGAGTGACAAGGTCAATTTCAATTGGACCTTTAACGCTGACTATAGTCTTTCTTAATGAGTTTCGTGTTCAGCTGTGAACACCAGTTGCTGGATCAGGGGTTTCACTGATCACAATAAGAGAAGCTTTGATTGAACTCTTCTGATCTTCGAACAGGTAGTTGGTTGAAGGAACTTCAGTCGTATCCTTCCAGAAGCATTGAATTTGACTGGTACTATGAAGGATGATCGTCGACACTCTAGTTCCTTGCCGAAGGTGCTTGGTGGAATGAATTTCACCTTTCTCTTCTGCTAATACTCGTAGATATGCTTGTTCCCAATTGTAGGGGCCTTCTTGCATAAGTGCAATTAGTATAATCTTTTGGGGTCTCGACATGTGATCCGGTGACCCTCGAATGCCAAACCAACATTTCTTGATTATCTTGGCAATTGGTCTAAGATGAGAGTGGAGTAGTGACATGCTCAATACATTTTTTATACTTAACCCTAAGGGGGCCACGTCTTTCAGGGCATTCACCATGAGTCTAGTTGCTTCTTCGTCAGAGAATGTTGGAGCTGGACCATCGAAATGGAGATAAAATATTTCCATTACCACTCGAGAGACATTTATGGTATGTTTCTCTAAGGTTGAGAAATCTTCAGTCGTGAAGATGTTGATCTCAGCGGTGTATTCTCCAGTGGCTTCGTTCAGAGCAACGGAGTCGTAAACTCCTTGATAGTCTGATCATCAAGTAGGAAGATTGGCACAGAATGTATGAAGTTGAGCCAGCCATGTCGACTCAGAATCTCGTTGATCTTATCGTGTTCAATAAGATTTAGAAGTGCTTCGGTAGTGATACATACTTCAAAGCACACTGATTTCAGATTGATGGATTTTGATGATTTTGCCATAGTGTGGAGAGTTTTGGGTTCTTCTGCAAAACTTAGAATTCTTCTCACATATGAAAAACTGTGGACTTTAAGATTAATCAAAGAGAAGAGGTTTTGGAGGAGAGAGTTTGTGGTACGATTTGAAAAGTTAGATGCTGAGGGATTGAGCGTATCCTTGCAGAAGATGAAACATTGTGAAGAAAAAAAATGGAAAAACGTGTCCAATGCGGTTTCAATGATCTTTTCAAATCTGGACAAATAGGAAATCACCACGTGTCATGGACTCCGCTTGTTAGTAAAAAGAGCGGGATCGTGAGATCGTGGAGATAACTGCTTAAAATAGAATCTAAGAAGATTTTCATTAAGCCATAAAAACATAACATAAGTAAAGCAGATATCGGAAGATATTCCCATTAAAATGCCAAAGAGTTCCAATCAACGTTTCTTAGAAATAAGAAGGATGCTTACGATTCAACTGATTAATTAAATCAGTTGATTTCAGATGACGATTGAATTGAGGTTTAGTCCATCTATAGTCATTGACTGATGGCGTCAGTCATGAATCTTCAGTTGATGAAGTTCCCCCTTGACTGATGTCTTTTGCGGAAACTTCATTAGTACCTTCATTACTTTGACTGATCTTCAGATGCAGAAACTCTTCTGATTCTTCATCTTCAATCTCCTCTTCAATCTCTTTCATTATGAGATAATCTTCTCATGAGATGGATGGAAAGAGCTTTACTTTGTCTTCCTTTATGCCGAATTCAACCCATTGATCTTTCTTGACTTTTGCATTTGACACTTTGATCAGAACCTCGGCAAGATCTCTTCTCGTCTGAATGAGATTTGCATCTACGTCTCTTAGAAGATGAATGAGTTGGTCTCTCTCATTCTGACTCGTTTGCTTCAAGTCTTCCAATCTGGCGTACTCGGTAGCCAGTTCTTCTTCATCTTCATCTTCAATGGGGATTAGGGAGATTTCTTTCATTCTTGAGGTAGTCTTAGCGATGACCATTTACAGTCTTTGTTTCTTCAGAAGGACATTCTCAAGAATCATCCTTTGATCACCGTATCCAATTAAAGCTTGATCAACTTCTTTAACTTCAAGAAGATCTAGTTCTGAAGTGGTGGATTCTGATGATGAACTTGAGTCTTCAGATCCTTACACGCAAATAATCTATATAAATAGGGAGACAATGAAGTGCAGCTTAGTTGGTAAGATATTTTCCCTCTAATCAATAGGTCGAGGAATCGAGTCACTACAAGAAAAATGTGGAACCATTATTAATTCTCTTATTTTAAGTAAAAAAAGAAGAAAAAAGAGTTAGGATACACACCCCTTTTAAAATTGGGTAAATATCATCTTCAACCTTGAACGATTCCCGCTTTATCAATAATACCCTGGAAGTATCGAAATGCCCTCTAAACCCTCAAAGTATCAGGGTTTTATCAAATATATCCCACATCTATTATTCGGTCCCCAGAAATGTGACATGGCTCGTCGGATGCCACGGTGTAATTTATATATTTATATATTTTTTAATCCATGTCATTTTATATTCTACTTTCTAATCCATGTCATTTAAAAAATAAAAATCTCACCCTTCGCATTAAAAATCCACCCTTCCCAGTAATAAGCTCGATTGGCGCCGCTGGCTGCTGGCGGCGCGAATTTTTTATCGGAGATGAAATTGATAGCTATTCCCCCCGATTGTGGCACCTGCAACTATCTCATTCTCTCGCTCTACAAAATCGATCAATTTGCGGAAGCGATTGAGGTTTTACGAGGGATGGGGAGAGCTGGCTGCGCTTCCGATTCTGACAACTTCGGCGGTTTGATCTGAACTGAGCGAGGCGAGGATGGTGGATGCGGCGGTTGAGGTGATAGCGGAGATGGTGCGAATAGGGGGGCGCGGTGGGCAATGGGGGTGGTGGAGAATCTAGAGGCGGAGGGGGTTTGGGTGGGGTTTGAGGCGTATGAGGCGGCGCTGGAGGGGTGCTTGGATGAGAAGCGGTTTGTGTTGGCTGGGAAGTTTGTGGTGGCGATGAGTGAGAGAGGGCTTATACCGTATCTAAGGGTGAGGCGGAGGTTGCGGCCGCTTGAGGGGTTGATGGCCATTGGTGAGGCAGAGCATGCCTCTGTTGTGAGGCGGAGATTTGCAGAGATGGGTTCCTAATTGGAACCACCCGTGGAATAGATTTAATGGTGGATTTTTATTTTTAAAATAATATGGATTAAAAAAAATAGAATATAAAATAATATGTTTTAAAAAAAATAAAATATAAATTACACCGTGGCATCCGACGAGCCACGTCACATTTCTGGTGACGGAAAAAATAGATGTAGGATATATAAATTTTATGGTTATAATTTTCAAAATAAATTTTTTTGCTTCCTATGAGATTCGTATCTACAATCAAATACATCCAATGATAACAAATTCACTATAGATTTTTATTATTAAGGATTTAAAACTGATAGTGCAGTGATCACAAATTCACTATAGATTTTTATTATTTAAGAATTAAAAACTGATACTGATTACTAATTTATATTTAATTTTTTTATAATAATCCAATCATTATATATACGTTAGTGTGTCCATGAATATAGTAGAAATTCCCCTCAATAACTGAAAATCAATATGCACGGTTGTTCTTTACTAAATGAATGCCCATAACTAATTTTCACACGGGTTGATTATTCTTTTAAGGTGCGTTCTCTTTGGTTGTAAATTTATCATGTGAAAAGGAATGATACATAAAATTTCACCCTTTAAATCCTTCCTTTCTTTTCCCACATTTTCTACTTGACCCTTACTTATTCCTCATTTACACTACAAAGGAGGGATAATATTATCCCTTCAAAAATGGTGTGATAAAATTATCCCTCCTCTGTAGTGTAAATGAGGAATTAATAAGGGTCAAGTAGGAAATGTGGAAAAGGAAATGAAGGATTTAAAGGGTGAAATTTTGTTTATCCTTCTTTTTCTCATGATAAATTTACAACCAAAGAGAACTCACCCTTAGTGCATATTTAGTATTCATGTTTAGATATAATTTAATTAATAAAGGGCAAAGGTGCAGATTGCCCCCTGAACTACACCCCCTAGAGCTTTTAGCCCCCAATACTCAGTCAAAGCGCGTTGACCTCCATGAAGTCCCAGAATAAGGGTGCAATTAAGTCCACGTGTTAAATGGCTGTTTAACGCCGTTTCACTTTAATTTTTTTTCTTTTTTAATTTGCGGTGGGCCCTACTCCTCTCTCTTTCTCTCCAATGGATTTTCTCACTCTCTTCTCCACCGCCGCCATCTTCCTCGCCGGTGGCCTCTACTGGGCTATGTGTATGTATTGGCTGCAGGTGTTCTTCCTAAACACACCTTGAATTGCATCTGGAAATAAAATCAAATTAAAATACAGCTTCTCCCTCTCTATCTCGCAACAAAAATGGCGAAATACAATGCAGATGAGAAATCTGAATTCTACTGCGCTCAGCGTTATCATCTAGTCGGCGAATCCATCTCAATTCGACGCCCGTGCCTTAATTTTTATTTCGATTTCGACGAATCCAGAATCACTCGCGCCGTCGTACTGCAGAGATCCGACCTCTGTATTATTTTATTGATCTCCAAAAAATTGATTGCGAAATCACCATGAGAACTATCCCATTCCCTTTGAATTATCTCCATTTGATGATTCGGACAGTGTATGGCCTTGATGTGTTTGTCTCTGGTTTTGAGCTTTTGAGATAAATATTGTAGGACTAGACTACTTTCGCCAGATTTATTTGAAGTAGTGGACCGAAAGGCCAAGCTAGCAGTTGGGGAGAAGCCAGATGAACTTCATGTTCCCGCCAAAGGTATGTGTCTGGCGATTTTCATCCTCTATCGCGTTGTATATGGTTCATCGAAATTGTTGACCTAATTGATGGATATTGTGTGCAAATACACTTCGATAGTCCAGCTCCAAATTTGTTTACTCCAAAACTAGTTTTTTAGCCTTTCTTGCATCTATCAGACAATATATCCGTTTCTGAGCCTTTCTTGCATCTATCAAGGCTAATTGACCCCTTATGAGGGGGAATTCACACTTACAACATCTCCTGCGACACCTCCGCCACATGGCTCCTCTCCGGCGCCGCATTCCCCTCTCTGCAGCACCTATCAAGGGAATTAGTCATTTGTTTGGGCTCAATGAATTTGGGCTCAAATGGGTTTGATTTGTGGGCTGAATGGGCTTACACCTTCAATATTAATTATATGTAAAATATTTCACATACTCATATTTAATCTAATATGCAATGCACAAGAATTTAAATAGCTTGAATGCTTAATTAAATAAATATGCAATACATATAAATTTAATAACTAAATTTCCAAATGCTTTTGTAAATCATTTTTGTTGGAATTAAAATAAATTCTTTTTCTCAATCCGGCGTGAATCATCTTAAATCTAAGTTCAACATTATTCTAAACTTAGCTTGAGGAAACGGGGTATTACAACTGTGAGCCATCTTTCAGTCGGCCGGTCATGGTGTTGAGAAGAAGGCCAACTTCTCTTCACCCGATGTTTATTATTCTTTTACCGCATGAAGGTACATACATACTATTTGTCTGCAAACTAGTATTACTGTTGATTAGTTTTTGACGTTTATATTGATTGTGCATGCACAGGCTCTTTATAAGCTAAATATCTCCTGTGTTTGCATATTAACGGGGCAAGTTCAACATATAGCTCTAAGAGCACGCTTTCATTTATTTTTGGCTTATGTCCACTGAGTACTTTGTGCTCAGCCCTGCATATATTTCTAAATGTGCAGGATAAGCGAGGAAAGAGAATGGTCTGGTGTTGGCGAGGATTTTGTTTCAGATGTTTATGTTGTACCGTATTTCAATTTCATACGGTAGCATTTTGATGTTGGAGTTTATATTTTTGGACTTAGTCAAGAAGTATACTCTCGGCTATATGTCTTCATACATATAGTCTGTTCACGTTTTGCTGCGAGACTCTGTAAATTATGAACCTTTGTGAATATTTAACTATGTCCGCTTTGTAAACTTTGTCGAGAATCTAAATACTTTTCAACTTATCAAGCTGGTAATAGTTACGTCTTTGAGATGATGATATTGTTATTTGCCTTTGCAAGTATTGTTGTGAGCTTCCGCTTGAAAATCAATTTGAATTCTCTATCTTTAACTTTATTCTTTTATTTAGTCGTATCGATACCCGGTCTACGCTATCACTGGCTAGATGCCGGGCTGCGACACCGATCATACAAGTTTGATGTTGCAAATTGATATTTAATTGAGACAGATTCTTATGCATTTGCCCACATGGTGCGGATAGTGCAACACTGAGACTGGGGTTGTAAACAAACCATGACGTTCACAAATTATTTGGAGCTCGACTCGAAAAAGGTTCATTCAAGTTCATTTAGAGATGTTAGATAGATAAACAAATCAAACTAGAGCTTAATAGTATTCGGCTCGTTAGCTCGTGAACAAGTTCGTTAAATGATACAACTTGAAAAATATAAATTATTAGTAGGTACAACTTATATATATTTATGATAATAATTGTATTAAATCCCTAATTAACTTTGTATGTTATAAGAAAATAATTAATATATTTGTTATTTTGAATGAAATAATTTATTTAAAAAAATCAATATTTTGAATATAAATATAATTAAAAGTTTTTATAGGCTCGATTAAGATCGTGAGCATCAAAGTATTTGATAAACATAGTTCAGGATTGAATTGGATACTAAACAAACCACTCTTGAGTACACTACTATTTGATCGACTACACTCCTAGTTGAGATCCACTTATTTATTTATATTTAATTAAATTAATCAAAGAATTTAGAGTTAATATATTCCTAATTATGATTACTGAATCCTTAATAGGTGGCAAATGGCAAAACGGACAGCCCAACCTGACCCACCACGTTTTTGCCATTTTACGAAAGGGTAATTCTATTCATAGCCTCTATTTTACTTACTATAGCCCCCAATTTATGATAATAATAATAAATAATTGTGAATTTACTATTTAACCTTATGATTCATAGCCCCAATCGTGCTTGAGAGCAGACTCTTGTGTGAAGGGATCGAAAATACTATAGCCTCTGATCTGTTCTTATATATCAATTTTATAAGAATTGATGTAGTTGGTTAACTTGTGTGAAGGGATCGAAAATACAAAAACTCGATGAAGATGAGTGGTGACCGGAATTGTGAGCAACTGCCTGGCGGAGATCCTGGCCCCGACGACGCTCCTGGAATGGGGATCACCCCATCAACTACATGAAAGCGAAGCTATCCCCTCTCACCATTGGACTAACAAATCCAACGAGAAGAAGAATTATGAAGCTAATGGTAAAATATTAAAAAATATGGTGAATGTAGTAATCTGATCTAAAGCATATATATGTGTTGATTGGTAGGAAGGATTATGTTGGTCCATTTGAGTCTTAATTTATGAATGATTCAAACTCGATTGGATTGCCCGAATTTCTACTATACCCAATAAGACATTCTATTTGTGCATCTGCCGAGGGTTATATAGCATCATGATTTTACTTGTGTTTATGCAACTATCTGTAACCAATTTTAGAGAAAGATAATGATGATACATACTCATATCACTCTTTCTTTCTGTGTGTTTTGTTTCTTCTCGTGATCAAGAACAACATCGCCTGCTATGTGAATGTTTCTATTGGAAAAAGGTTTTCTGAAGTGGTTCAACGTCTATAAATCTGTGGAAGAATAAAGTTTATTTGATTTTGGGGGGATATGGGCTATAGGGTATTTAATTTGGGGGTTATGGATCATAAGGTTAAATAGTAAATTTACAATTATTTATTATTATTATTTTAAATTAGGGGCTACATAGAGTAAATCGGGGGCTATGAATAGAATCACCCTTTACGAAATTGGGCGAAAATTAATTGAAGTAAAATTTTAGAGCCTAGAGTTCAGCCCCATTCGGGCCACCAGACTATCAAGCAAAATTATCTCATTGTTTTTCTTTGAGTTAATTACGTCAAAAACCATGAACTTTGGTCGGATTTTCAAACTTGCCATGAACTTTTTTTTTTATCAAAAATTCTCTGAACTTAAGGGATTGAACAATTTTTCCATGATTTTCGAAAATCCCCAAATTGAGTGCTGACATGGCATTTTTGAGTGACCTGAAAAATGATATGACACCGCCGGACGGGAACCAAAACGACGTCGTTTAGTTGGGCGTAAAATGATGTCATTTTACCTCAAATTCTATCCCCCGTCTTCTCCTCTCTGAACTCCGGCGAAGAGCCGCCCACCAGACCGCCCCTGCCCTTATTTTTGCATAGCCCTAGTTTCCCAAATCTCTCATTCCTTAATCTCGCCAAAGCGATGAAAGGCGGCGCGAGGTCGGGTGGTGGCGTCATATGAAAGGGGGCGCAACCCTAGGCGGCGCGAGGTCGGGTGGTGGCGTTGCGCGAAAGGGGGCGCAAACCCTAGTGAGGTGTGAGGTCGGCGGCACGAGATCTGGGGAAGAAGAAGATTTTTTGAGGGAGAAGAAGTCGACGACGACGATGAATGTTTGGGGAAGAAGAAGAAGAACGGCGCGAGGTTTGTGGTGGACGGCGGCGGTGGAGGTATGGGGAGAAGAAGAATTTCTGGAATGATGCGAGGTCTGCGGTGGACGGCGGCGGTGAAGGTCTGACAAGACCGCCAGAGTAGATTTCCATCGCCAGAGCTTACAAAACCGACAGAGCTCTGGCGGCCTTGCGAGTGTTATCAGCTCTGGCAATGGAGTGGAATATTTGCTCTAGCAATGAAATATCAGCTCTGGCAATGAAGCGACGTCGTTTGACGTGAATTATCAGCTCTGGAGTGAAATATCAGCTCTGGCAATGAAGCGACGTCGTTTGACGTGAATTATCAGCTCTTCGATTATCGGAGCTGCTTCTGCGTGAATTTGGTGTTGATGGAATTCAGTGATGATGGTGGTGGATTTGGTGATGATGGTGGTGGAGGGCGGTGGAAAGAGAGAGGCGGTTGAGTGATGGATCTGCGTGGGTGGTTGGCGGCGGCGGATCTGGTGATGGTGATGGTGGAGGGCGGTGGAGACAGAGAAGGCGGTAGAGGGGGTTCGATGCGGCGAAAGAGGAAGGCTACTGATCTGGTGATTGTGGGAGGTGGCGTGAGGTCTGGAACGACGCGAGAAGGAGGAAGGCGGAGGTGGTATTCCACAGGAGGAAGGTAGCGGCGGTCCTTTGGCAACGGTCCACCGGCCGACTTGGAGAAGGGGGAGGGAAAATAATGAATTCTTTTATTTTTTTTGTTTATTGTTTTTCCAAATATGTGCCACATCAGCTCGGTATTACCACGTAGGCGACAGGTCAGCTTGGTATTACCACGTAAGCGACACGTCAGCTCGGAGCTTCACCGGAGCAAAAAAGCATGGAAAAATTGTTCAACCCCTTAAGTTCAGGAAATCTATATATTATATAAAACAGCAGTTTAACGGATACTTTTTCCCGGCAAAATTTAATGATACGGTTTCTCACACACGTTCTCTTCTTCTTCCTCACGTTCTCCCCCAATCTCTCTGAAGCAATTATTATCCTGCACCAAATTTGGCAGTTTATTTCAAAAAATCGTGTGATATAGTGATCAGTTATTTTAAGAAGAATCATTTATATCTTCTTCATATAAAAGTTTCTGCGACGAGGCTCATCCCGTTCTTCTGAAGAGAAAGACTCTAGGTTTTCTGCAGCAACAACAGGTGATCTCTCAATTTCTATTTTCAATTAAAATTTTGATTCGATAACAGAGAAATCTAGGGTTTCTTCAACAACAACACAACAATAGCGATCTCTCAATTTCTACTCTTAATTAAAATATTGATTAGATCTATTTCTGTTGCAATATTATTACGAGGCAATATGTTTATAGCAATATGTTTGTGCGTTTGTTTTCAGGGAATGGGAACCGAGAGTACACTAACTATGTAGTTTTTACCGCTCCATTCATTCTCTTTTCTCCATAATTTTATCAGTACGTGATTTTCTTCTTCTTCTTCTGGATTCAATCCATTACAAAAAAAAAGTGTGAGTAAAATTGTGGATTATAATCCGGCCCAGCCGATGCAAATTTCTCATGAGTTATCTACTATAATTGCGGCCAAAACCTTTGGTCATAAACACGTCAATCCTTTTACCGATAAATTCCTCGCCAATCGCCACATGTTTCAATTTTATGATTTTAGGATTTGAAGTTTTGTTTGGCCTTTTCATTTGTTAAAGGCCAATTGATTATTTGCGAAATTGAATTTGATGAAATCTTTTATGGAATTATATAGCGGAAACTTTATGGAAATTGGTTTAAATAAATGTTGCAACTATTTTATTGTTAAAAATTTCGAAGTCTCTTTTAGCATTTATCTTGAATGAGTTTTGCACGAAGGAGCAGTGTATGTGTGCTTATGTATTGTTTTGATTGATTGGTAAAAGTTTGCTGCTTAAATATTGATGGCATTGCTTATTGACTTTGTTGTGCGCGGATTTATTGATGTTTTTGGTTCTCAAATTAGATCACGCATCTATGGTGATAAAATAAAAATGTCTTTTTAGTTGCAATCTATTGTTGAATGCTTGAATAGTTGACTAGCAGGAGCCTTTGTTTATGAGTATTAGTATGAGAAAGGCGGTAATACTTAACATAAGTAGTTGAAAATTAATGTGTACAATGATGAAGAACAATAGCTCCAACATTGTAACTTAGGACTGTAATTTTGGTAACTGTCGCGCTCGCAAATACTCTATTCTTTGTGATGCTAGCTTGATGAAATTAAGATTATGTAGCTGTATTTTGCAGCCTTGTGTATGACTCAGAAAAGGCGGCGTCATTGGAGATGGACAAAGTTCATGATTCTTCTAACTCATTATGTGTGTGTGTGTGTGTCTGTCTGTGTGTGTGTGTGTTCGTTTTTTGTCAGTTGTTTAGGATATACTGCCATTATAAGTTCTCTGATAAACATTTCAATTTTGTTTTTGCTGGGGATGTGAGGCGAATAAGTAATCTTGAATCTCTTTTCTTTCATGATAAACCTATTCCTGAGGAAATAATTGAGAAGCGTATTGGGCTTGCCTTGGGTGAGAAAAATGTTGGAGTAAATCCTCTATGCCTTGTCTGCAACTAAGTTCTTTTTTTTATTTGTTATTATTTCTGTTGATGAATAGAGCAGCTACTGTTGCAATGGGTGAAGGGATGGCAATTCGTGAAGGTCTCTTGGTGGTGAAGAATAAAGGATTCTAAGGCTTGGTGGTTGAGACTGACTGCAGGAGCTTATTTTCAAAATTCAAACTTCAACTTCTGGATTTCTCACCCCTTGAATTTTTGTTGGAAGATATTAGCTAGAGAGCTTGCGATAGAAGTAGATGTTCGTGGGAGTTAGGTTAGGCGGTCCTATATCTCTTTAGCAGATCAGCTTACAAAGTTTGCTCTCTCTAGCTGTTCTGATTTTTATTTCTCTGGTGTCCTGCCAGAATTTGTGAATTGTTCCCATTAGAAATGAATTTTTCATTGATCTCAAAAAAAAAAAAAAAAAATACTAATAATCTCAAGGGTGGTTACTAAGGCATCTTGGCTATAGGATTGTATTCTTCTGCTTTATGGATTTTCCTTTTTCCGTGACTCGTGCTCTTTTTTGCTTATGTGATGGACAACGATGCCAAACAACTCAATATCAATTTTGGCCTAAATGACACGTGTCTTATTGTTCTTGCTGTAAATTTATGAGGATATTGGTTAAGTCAAAATCCATTGCATCTTTATGCTATCTTTGTTATCCTTTTCTATATTAATTTTATTATGTTTCTTATATTTTTGTTAAACATCTATTTTTATATTTTTAATTTATATACTTATTAATTATAATAGTTATTAATTATTAAAGCAACTAATAAGAATGAAATTACATTCATTTATTTTTGGACTCTCTATTCTTGAAAATAAAATTTTAAAAAGTAGAATTTGTATTAATGTTAATATAAATTTGTAGATGAATAATTAGTTATAAATCTAAAGAATACAATTTAATTTATTTAATTTGTAGTTATGTTTTTCTATATAATATTTATTTATTTAAATAAATATATTTACTATTATGTTTTTATATAAATTTAATTTTAGATTGATATTTATATATAAAATGAAATATGATTTACATTTACTGTTTAGTTTTAAAATTTCCAGCAACGTGTTAAATTTTGATATATGGTTGAAATAATTACGTGATATAATAATTATTTCACAGTTAGTTACATACTCCCTCCATCCCAATTAAATAGGTCACATATTATTTCACAATTAGTTACATAATCCATTCATCCCAATTAAATAGGTCACAAGGCCATGGACACTGATGTTAAGAAACGAATATTTTGTAGTATAATATGAGAAAAAAAAAATAACTTTTTGTGTTTTTATATTTGTCAAAAAAAATAGGAGAGCGAAACAAAAATATTATTTTTAAGTGAAAAGAGAGTTAATTATTTATGGACAATAATGACATTTAATGTCAATAATGAGTTATATATATGAGGGTATTTGTTATGAATTGATTTTTTATTTTATGAAATAGCCTATAAAAATCATACGTCCAAATAGGAAAATGTGGTATATTGAATTGGGACGTGGGGAGTATAAATGGACTGTCTACTATTAAAACTGTGTTTGTATATGCAATAATTGGTTTATATATATATAAAAAAAACTCAAATTGTGTTACTATTATTATGATTATATTTTTTTTTACGTTATAATTTAATTATTAGTATAAGATACTCATTAAATTTAATATTATATTTATTGAGTTGATAATAGTAGTATTATTATTATTATACAATAATTTAAATAAAATAATTTAAATGTATATCAATCGATTGAAGTCATAAATAATGATATTTTTATACAATTTAATTTTTTAAAAATATAAAATATATCATGATCCGTGCAACGCACGGGAGGGCATACTAGTTTTTCATAAAAAGAAAGTTCATGGCAAATTTAGAAATTGGCCCAAAGTTCATGATTTTTGGCGTAATTAACCCTTTTTCTTTCTTCCTTTTACAGATGAAAATAATGAAATAGAATCACTTTATAAGTAAACTTAGTCATCATAAATGAAATGATAAATCATATAAATTGACAGCATAAATCATTTGATTATTTATAAGATCACACACGTATTTCCAATTCAACAAAAATATATGTAATTGTATTTATATTAAATAGAATTTTATTAAAAAAGAGAAGAAAAAAAAACCTAAACCCTTGAAAGCACAGAGAGCAGACTAAGGGCCGAGCCTCGTTAAAACCTCAACGAGAGGAAAAAGAGTACTCGTCTAAAAGAAAAGAAAAAAGTGTTTAGAAGCTGAGTTGGGAAAATCTCAGAAGCTCCGGCCGTACCATCGCTTCTAGAAAATCCCGGCTTCATAACACAAACGAGAACAAAACTAGAAAAAGAAAACTCAAGGTAAAACAGAACCGAACTAACAAAATCGACGTCTGTCATAGAAGGATCTTCGACCAGCGAAACGCCGTCGTCAAGACCCTCCTCCAGCCATCGAGCGAACAAAGAAAAGATGCCAAACTCACAAACCAACAGGAAAAAAGCCTTCACCGAAGCCATTTCCGAGCCAACAATCAAGCAACGAAAAACGCCAATGAAACTATATACAGCCAAGGAAAGAGCCCCGGCCGGTGAGACTCCGTCGCCGAGGCCTTTCTTCAACCAGCTGAAAAAAATATCAAGAATCCCCCTTCCCTGTAACGTCCAACCATCACCGCAGCTTCGAGCATCCCAGCGCAACCCAACAAAAACTCTGAAGTCCTCAACGCGCTCAACATAGCAGCAAGATCTATTTCCATCCCACCAATCTGGACGCCCACCATGTGTTCGACGAAAGTCAGGAGTCAAACCCGCAGCCATCCAACAAGAGCCAACCACCTGAAAAGCCCTCCACCAAACCAGCTTACTTAACACCGCCCAGCTCTTCTCCGAAAGACGAACTGGGATGTGCCTCAAATCTATGACCTGAACCCGCATAATCCAATGAATTGCAGAGAGTGGCAGCTGCGCTAACCTCCGGCAATGCCACGATAAAGTAGGAAAATGCTCATCAAAGAGCAGAGAGCAGCGCTTCAACGACCAATGCATGCTGTCCCAAAATCTCGAGGTCGATAAGAAAAGCTTCTTACCACCGAGCTGCCAAAGGGGCCCGACCGTTTTAACCCCAGTTTTGAGCGCACCCAAAGACTGAAAAAAGGTTAAAATGACGCCCCAAACCTCAAGCAAAACATCCTTCCGACCGAGACAAACCGGCTGTCTCAGGAAACTCCAACACCTACTTGCGTATGGTTCGCACATGGCTATGTGAAGACATATCACGGGCAGCCGCGACTTTAATATTATCAATGGCAAAGGGCCACCAACCTTCGACCCGGTCATTGCTAGCCATAATATCCGCCGGTTGATTGCCCTCTCTATAGATGTGAGAAACAATCAGCTTGAACTTTTGAAGAAGTCTCAAAGCATTTTTCCAAGACCCAAAAAAACGCCAAGGGACATCTATGGATCTGGAATTAAGAAGATGTACCACATACATGGAATCAGCCTCGATCCACAAATTAAGCCAATTCCTGTCATGGGCAATATTGATAGCGGTGATGACCGCAAGAAGCTCGGCCTCAAAAGCAAACCCAGTGCCACCTTTAATGTGAAAACAACCCCGAACAACCGCGTGGTGATCCCTGAAAACACCACCCGCAGCGATGATCCCTGGTGCACCTAAAGCAGAGCCGTCCGTGTTAACTTTAATTCAGGGGGAAGTAGGCGGCCACCAATGAACCTCAACCATACTTGGCGGAGGAGCCGACCGACTACTAACACCAATGGCACGCGTAATCAAATACTCAGACCAAGTGTTATTAATAGTACCGATATTCTTCGTATTAAGATCCAGTTCTTTAAAGAAAGACTTGACAAAGGCCAAAATCCTGCGATGGTCAAAAGAAACATTATCAAAGATCACGGAATTTCTCGAGTCCCAAATCTTCCATAGCGTACTGATCACACCAGCTTTCCAGAAAGAGAGGAGTTGAGAACTAAAATTTGTCGTCCAAGCCTGAACCAAAAAAGAGTGAATGTCCAAACAGTCTCCAAGCATATCTTTGTCAAACCACGAGAGAAGCTCCTTCCAAATAGGCTTTACTTTCGAGCAATTCCAGAAAACATGAGAAATAGATTCCTCACAATCATAGCAAATGGCACATCCATTAGTGATGCAGTTCAGAGTAGAGGCCTGGATGCAGAGCAGAGCCGAATTTCAGAGGCGGCACAGAGTGAAGATCCGGTGCACGTGCCCGTTGGTCCAGTGACGAGAGCTAGGGCCAGGACGTTCAAGGCTAATTTAATGACATTGGTGGAGGAAATCTGGAGGCAAGAGCTGAAAAGGCCAATTGGAGAAGGACCGACGGATCAGAGCTCAAAGGTGGTAAACCTTATTGCTTACCAAGTTGAACCACCAGAGAAGTCTCGATTCATCTGGCTTTGCCAGAACAGCGGAATCATGCCGCCCAGAAGACTCGATTCCTCTGGCCTTGCCAGAGCAGCGGAATCGTTATCCCCGGGAAGAATCGACTGGGCAGAGAATTCACGTCGAGTCTGCCCGAGCAGAGAATTCACGGCGAGTCTGCCCGAGCAGAGAAATCAAGTGGAGTCTGCCCGAGCAGAGAAATCAGCAGAGAAATCAAGAGGAGTCTGCCCGAGTAGAGCAGAGAGTTCAAGTGGAGTCTGCCCGAGCAGATTCAACCCGCCAGAGAAGACTTGATTCCTCTGGTTTTGCCAGAGCAGACTTGATTCTCTGCGTCTTTCAGAGGATCTCTCGCTAGGGTTTTTGACTTGCTGAACAAGTTCCGTTATTTCTTTAATTTCTGTTTATTTCCTTTTTACGTAGGGTTTTCCGTTCCCTATAAATAGGGTTGTTATGTGTTGAACAAAGTGAGACAATTTTGATAAAAATATAACAGTGAGTTTAATTCTCTCTCAAGTTTCGAATTCTTCTTGATAAACAAGGATTCACCTATCGACGAATCGACGAGTTTCTTCATCCCTCGCCGTGTGTCATTCAGCGTCTCCGAGTTCCTGCGTCAAATGCACGTTGGGGTTTAGGGAATTATTCGCCTAGATCATTTCGTGGTTTAGACTCAGGGGTTTTGAGGCAATCCATCTTTATCTGTTCTTTTCTGTTTGTTCCGTTCAATTTCAGTCTTCCGAGTACAAATCAATTAGATCGGAGTTTTCCTTATCTGTTACGTTATTACTGTGTTTTCCGGTGAAATCCATATCTGTTACGTTATTACTGTGTTTTCCGGTGAAATCCATAATCACCGGCGAAGTTTATATCAATTAGGTCCAACCATTCCTTGTCTAATGAGAATATCAAGAGTGGGAAGTCGCCCATGAATAATCCGCCAGCAAATAATCGAGCGTCTCACAGGAATGAAAGGCTCCCAGATCCATTTTCCCCAATTGACCTCTGGAAAAATATTCCCTTTACGCGAAAAGGCCAACGCAGCAGGCACATCTCCACTGATAGAATGTTTCCAGAATCGAGCATCCTTGCCGCCATTCATGGGGACAAGAATGATATCCGCCACCACCTTAGGGAAACTATTCACGAAGGAGGTAGAAAAGTGCCAAGTATTATCATAAAAATAATCCTGCACCGAGAAGTTAAGAAACTCATGCATGTAAGTAGGAATCTTCAATTTGTCAACGAGCTTGTAACCAAGCTAATCATCCCTCCAAAAGTAAGTGCAATCACCGCTATCAATGCAAGCATAAGAATCATCAACCAATTGATTCACCTCCTCCTTCAAACCAAGCCAGACAGAAGAATTAACAATGTTATTCTTGGCGTAACTAAAGGTAGTAAGATATCTAGACCGCATGATTTGGTGAGCCCAATCATCGCCTTTAATCATTTTCCAAGCCAGCTTCATCAAAAAGGAATGGTTCGTAAGCGTAAAAGAACGAATCCCCAAACCACCTTCTAGCTGAGGCGAGCAGCTGCGACCCCAACTAACCGGACAGCTGGGCCGTTGATTGATACTACCAGTCCATACGAAATTCCTGCAATATCTATCCAAAGAATGAAGCAGTGATGTAGGCCACTTGTAGACCATCATGGAGTGCACAATCGAGCTTTGAATAACCGACTTCACAAGGCAAAGACGACCAGCCATGGAGAGTTGAAGACCTTTCCATTTTGCAAATTTCTGGACAATCTTATCAAAAATCTGCATGAAATAGGAGGCACGAGGACGGCCAGTGAAAATAGGAACTCCCAAATAGGTCATAGGAAGACATCCCACGGAGAAACCAAGAATCCTATGGATAGCACGTCGTCTGTCAGTATTGACATGTTTAGAGAAAAAAAGATTGGATTTCTCCTGACTGCAATGTTGTCCAGAAATTGAACCATAATATTGGAGAATATCAAGGATTTTCTTTGCATTTCGAATCGTGGCCCTGCAAAAGAGGATGACGTCGTCCGCATAAAGAAGATGAGTGGGGAAATTCGAAGACCTGGAAAAACTCATGGGAGTGAGATGCCGAGAATCCACGCAGCTACTACTTAAACGGCTCAACACGTCTTCAGCAATTCCAAATAAAATAGGAGAAAGAGGGTCCCCTTGCCTAACTCCACGGGAACACGCGAAATAACTAGTGAGACGACCATTGTAGAGGATGGAAAGTCTGGCAGAGCTGAAAATAATAGAAATCCAGTGAATAAAATTCTCATGATAACCATTCGCTCAAAGAACCTGGAAAATGAAGCCCCATCGCAAAGTATCAAAAGCTTTCCTGATATCAATTTTGCAGGCCATATTAATTCCCCGATTAGTGCGTTGCATACAATTGAAACCTTCCGAGCTAAGCATAATACAATCATGTATGTTCTGCCCATTGATAAAGCCAAATTGGTTAGGAGCGACATGAGAATTAGCCATGACACTAAGTCTGGAAGCGAGCACCTTAGAAATAATTTTGAAGAGGAAATTTGAGAGAATAATGGGGCGAAGATCCGCCACCGTAGAAACAACCTCTTTTTTGGGGATGAGAATCATGGTACTAGCATTGCAACCACTAGGCAAATAAGAGTGGGTAAAGAAACGTTGAACCGCCAGAATGATGTCATCTTTAATCGTCGACCAACAAGTATGGAAAAACATGCCAGAGAAGCCATCAGGGCCCGGCGCGCTGTTAGCATCCATACTCAACACCGCAGCAGCAATCTCGCCATCATCAGGAATACGGATAAGCATGTTGTTCTGATTTTCGGAAATAGACGGTTGTATGAGAGCCTCAATTTCCAATTGATCAGCAAGCACTCCCCCGTCATCAGTAAAAAGCTCGGAGAAATAACTAACAATGTGCTGCTCAATAAGACCAGGATTGTAGATATCAACACCATTGATGTTCAATCTCGTGAGGGTATTATTACGCTTTTTAAACTTGGTGAGCCTGTGAAAGAAAGCAGTGTTTCTATCACCGTCCGACAGCCAATTCGCGCGACTTTTTTGCTGTAACATGTTGCTTTTCCGAGAAAGAGTCACATTGAGCTCAGCCTGAAGACGCACCTCTTCATTAAACAGATCGTCCGTGTAACCGGTGTCAGCAATCTGTTTCTGCGTCGCCATTAACTGTTGCTGCCATTGACTCAAAGCAATGTCGACATTCCCAAAAACCTCCCTGTTCCAGATCCTAATATCATCCCGAAGTCTTTTAAGTTTCAGCATAACCCGCACAATAGGGCAAAGAGCATCAACATGCTTCATCCAGGAAGAACCGACCATCCCTCCAAAGGAAGGATGCGTCACCCACATGTTGAGGAAACGGAACTGCCTCTTACCAGACAGCGTAGCTCGGCGGCACTGCATGACCAAGGGAGAGTGGTCAGAAGTTAGACGGGGAAGAGCAGTGGTGATAATCGAGTCCCAGAAGTCCGCAAACCCTTGAGAGAACAAAGCTCTATCCAACCTCGATTCCACATGGTGAGGTAAAAAGCGACGACCCGACCAAGTAAAACGAAGACCATCAGTCGGAGACTCAATAAATTGAGTATCCTCAAGAAACGAACAGAAATCCACACAAGAACCACGATGAGGAGATAAAAAACTAATACGTTCATGTGCACCCTTAACTGCATTGAAATCACCAATAAAAATAGTGTTTCCCGAACTAAATCTGAGGAGATCATGCCAAAGAGAACGACGAGAAATCTGATCATTCGCACCATGAACGAAAGCCACCCTGAAATTCATCGACTGCCAAGAACAATCAACAACCACCACCTGGTCAGACGAAAATACCGTATTCGAGACCACCGAAGGATGAGAAAGAACCCAAATATTGGAGCATCTATGTCCACGATAGTTTTGATGAACCGGAATAAGATTAAGCGAAGACCAGAAAGAGTGCCGAACTTTGTGGAAGGCCTTTTTAGGCTCAAGAAGACCCAAAAGGATGGGAGAAAAGGAACTACAGTGTTCCTTGAGAAGCCTCTTGGATTCATCCGTCATCCCACGGATGTTCCAGGCGAGAATATTCATGAAGAACGATTCAGATGAGCGGAAGAAGCCTCGCTTCGTTCCACTTCAGCAGCCCAGCTTTCTTTAAGAACATTATCCATAGCAATAATGCAATTTTTAGGACTATCGTCAATGACGAAGTTGTGAGATTTCTGTCCCGTATCGTTAGCATGTCTCAATCTGCTCTTAATACTGTCCTGAGCCTGCTTAGTGATCTGTTGGGCAGCCTTAACCGCTTGCTCCTGTTTAGTGGGTCGTCCACATTTTTTGACAGGCGGATTTTCAGGCTGAATAGGAGCTTTGGCTATGGCGAGAATTTGCTCCAGACGCTGAGCTTTCAAAGCATTTTCCAAGGCAATAGAATCCCTCGTTTCCATTCCGCAATCAGTATTACCAGGAACGCACTCCTCCATAATGATCTCCTCATCAACTGGTTCCTCATCATCAGAGACCTCTGGTGAATCAAGGTCAGAGATTTGCACCGTTCTGCGATCCGGCCCAGTCAAGCTTCCGACATCCTGTCCATTTTCGCTGATGTCCTGCAGCATATTAAAGCGGTTCTCGCTGTTAGATGGCGAGCTTCGGCTGTTCTCAATCCGTCCAACGGCCTCCTTTATTCCAACAGTCCTCCCCGGGCTGATAGAATTCCGCTGCATCGTCCCCGGGCTGATAGCATTCCGCGGCATCGTCCCCGGGCTGATAGCAGCAAACTGTTCTCTCTCCGGGCTGATAGCAGCAATCTGTTCTCCATCATTCTTCTGTGTAGTTTGCGGATTTGAGTTTTGCTGTAGCAACGCCTCATTGCTTTTATCCACATTCCTATCCTCGTTACCAGTATTCTTAGGGAAAGGCATTTCTTTCTCAGAAACTTGCTGCCAATGTTTACTATCAGCGGCTTTCGGTGACGTGTTCCCATCTTTCCGCGAGGATTCACCCGTCAAAGTTTTTCCTTTCCGACACCTCTCTATAGTATGCCCTGTTGTTCTGCATCTGGAACAGAAAAGAGGCAAATATTCATAAGTAAATTGAACATGAAAGGATACCTCATCACCATCAACAAGAAGAGTATTGGGTAGGGGTTTGGACATATCTATCTCGATGAGAATGCGAGCAAATTGTCCAAAGTCTCTCTGAGCTGAGGTTCCATCGACCCTCAACGGATGTCCCACGAATCTTGCTATGCCAGTAAGAACTTCAACATTCCAGTATTCGATGGGCAGATAGTGAATTCTCACCCAGACGTTAGCCAATGAAGAATGCTCTTTAAAAGGATCGAAGTTCTTCGTCCATTCTCTGATCCTCATATGCCCACCATTTACTTCCCAAACTGCCTGAGATTTAGCTTTCAGTTTATCTTCAGCAGTATTAAAAATCATCGTGTAGTATCCTTTGCCTAAAGGAATGAGCTTCCAAGAAGTTTCAATATTCCATAGGTCTTGTAAATCCTTTTTCACCATCATTGCGGTTTTAGGTTTTTCTCCCTTTTTAAGCAGAAGCCTTCCGGTTAACGCATGAGCAAATTGCGCAATCTCTTTACGCAGCAGGTCCTTCGGAATTTTGAAAGAGAACTGGTCGCCTTCTTTAGTCGGACGTAGGGCATGAAAACGGTGAGCAGGTAAATCCGGCCTTTTTGGACCGATTAGTAGTAATATCAGCGTATGATCGTCCGTTCTGAATGTCATCAAGAGTGGAGCCATCCACAATTTGTTTCCCGCGAGAAATGCGAGTAGAACGTTCATCCTCCTTGTGCGAAACAGGAACAACATCCTTGTCAATTATAGCAGCGGTATGAACAGGATTTGGTGTCGTAACAGCCGTATTCAATGAAGTTTCCATAGTGTGTTTCGAAAGAGGAGAGAAATTGTTAGTGAGCGAGGGGAGATTTAGACCGCCAGTGCCTGAAGGTCGAAACGGACTGCCGGCGTTGAGCACCATCGGACCGACGGAGGCAAATCAACGGCGTGAAGATTGGGGTGGGGTTGGGGCTAGGGTTAGGGTTTTCATGGTCGGTATTCAACATCTATTTATAATATTTAAACTTGATAGAAAAAATAACTATAGTCCAGTTTTGTTAGCTCTAATTCATAATTGAACTTAATTAATATTTAATAATTTTAATTTCCTGAACAATCTTTGCAGAAAATCAGACGCTGAAAAATAATTTAATCATTAATATGAAAAATAAGACGCTGAAAAGTAATGAATTGTAACTCCATTTTCAAAATAAATTACCAAATTTTTCTGCTAAGATAAGGTACGAGTGAGAAAAACTTTGAACTTGATCCTATCTATATTGATAGCACTCGCGAATATCTCTTGAGATGCCAGCAATAATTACGTGTGAGTGTGCGCCTGCCTTACGGGCTACAGCTACAGTGTACAGAATAATTAACTACTTCCATAATAAGTATTGAACGATAGTCAACTCTCCATTTCAATGATTGAACTTCTAGTCAAAGCCTACCACATATGCTACCATATGTCTCATGTATGAATGGTGGAATATTTTACTACTTCATTTTCCATTTATTGGTGTTGGAATGGCCAGACCCCACAGCCACAACACTAACTTTCGGCCATGTCCTCCTATGCCTGTGGGCTGTGGTAGAGAATATATAATGTATATCCTTGATGCTTTTCATTTTTCTCTTTATTTTTAGTGATATCTTTGACGAACAATTTCCTCATTTTATACGAGGAATAATATTTTAAACTACTCGACTTTCCTCCTGCCATCAATTATATATTTTATTCCCAAATTAATATGCTATACGTGTAATTCTTTTCTATATTTCCCTCTACAAAAACATGAATCATGAGACTGAAAACCAAATATGAAAAACAAAAAGGCTTACCAACAAAAGACAAAAGACTATAGATTTTAGTATCGACGTCAACTTACTGCACTACAAGAAAACACGTGTATAACGATTGAAATTTTCGATCGTTAATTTAGCGGCCCTAACGATCGTTTCACAATTAATTTTTTTATTCTTTTTAATTTTTTTAACGATTGAAATTAGGATCGTTAATTATTTTTTCATTAATTTATTATTTTATTTTCTTCAACGACCGAAAATTTGATTGCTAATATATTTTTTTTTGAACTAATTTTTTTTTATTTTTTTAAAGACCGAATTTTTCGGTCGTTAATATTATTTTTTATTTTATTTATTTTTTAACAACCAAAAATTTGTTCGTTAATATTATTTTTTATTATTTCATTTTTTTTTATTTTTTTATTTTTGAGTTAAGTATCAAATTCTCCCATATCGATGACGTCCCTATCGCGTACAGGACCCTATAATCAGGGTTAGAGTTGTTTACTACCTCAACGTGAGAAAATCGCACCAAATTCCCCCCGCCACTTAACGGACGATAATGCCATCCTTTTTTTAATTAATATGAAAATCGGACGCTAGAAACGGGACCAAATACCTCTTGCGCCGCCGAGCCTCCTCCCCCTTCCCTGTTCGATACAGGGCGCACGGACACACTCTGTCTCTGTCCCAGCGGACGTCGCTGGTTCTCTCCCCCTTTGGCACAGCGAGGCTGACTTCTGTCCTTCCCCCTCACTTCTTCTCTTCTTCCCTTCCCCTAAATCAAAATACATCTAGGGTTTCTGATTTTTCAATTTCGATTTTCTCTTCTTCACACCTTCCACTCCATCACCATAAATATGCTGTCCGGTATAATGGCGGAGCTCCGCTACCAGCTACCACCACTTTCTTAATTCTCTTGTCTTGTAATTTTCCAATCATAGAGGCGCATAATTACGTAGTTTTTTGGTGGCTTCTTTTTTCTATGGTTGTGATCTTGTCTCGTGGTTATGGAGGTGTTGAAGCTGCCATGGAAAAAGGATACAAATATCTGAAAATGCTGGTGTCGATGTGGGCTTGACGACTGGTGGATATGATAAAGGTCGAGGTTTTGGGCTTGGAAGGGGTTGGGGTGGAGGCCATGGCGGCGGTGACGGGTTTAGCGGCGATTAGGTGGTGGAGGTGGGTTTCGCGGTGAAGGTGGAAGTGGGTATGATTTTGGGGGGGGGGTAGTGGCGGATGGCGGGATAGCGGTGGTGGTGGAGGCTCTGGCATGGGCCAAGGTGGTGCTGGATATGTGATTTATGCCTAATTGTTCTAATTTTAAGGGCTTGCATGTGCATATTTTAAGTTAAATCTTCTGGAAATTGGTGCGTTTTATGGTGTATTTTATGCTTTGCAGGAGATTTAGATTTTATAGATGAAGAGTCCAAATTTTGGAGAGTTTGGGCTAAGAATCGTGTTTATGTGCATACTCTGGCGTGCCAGAGCAGAGAAAGCCCCGCACTGCAGAGAAATCAAAGCCCAGAGCAGAGGAATCAAAGCTCAGAGCAGCGAAATGGGAAGCCAGGGAAATGCGCCAGAGCCAGAGCAGCGAAGTGAATCTCCAAATCCAGAGAAGTCATTCGCCAGAGCAGCGAAATCACAAGTCAGAGGGCAGCGAAGTCATCGCAGCGAAGTCAGAGCAGCGAAATCATAAAGCAGAGGAATGAAAATCTCGCCAGAGGAATCAATAGTCAGCGCAGAGGAATGTAAAGTCAGAGGAATCAACAGCCAGAGCGGAAGCCGTTTCTCTGGCGAGAGCCGCGATTTCCGCCAGAGTGGAGATTACTTGCTGAGTACGCCAGCTGGACTTACCTAAGTATTACACGATTCTATTTCCTTTAAGAGTCCAGCTTTGCATGGCAACTTCCATGGTGATCCTGAGAGATTTGAAGTCTATAAATAGGGCCATACTTTTCATTGTAAAAATATCCCTTGCCCTAGTTTTAGACGCCATCTTTGAGATCTGTTGGCATCCGAAGCTTAGGAATTTTATTGCTTTCATAGTTCTAGTTTCGATTTCTGTTCTTAGTTAGTTTAATATAGTTCTTTTAAATTCATGTGTTAGATTAGTTTTCCGTTTAGAGTTGTAATTACGTGACAGATTACTTCTCGAGACGATTTACGGTATTTCTTTTATTAAGTTTATTTATTTGCTTTTACCTGCGTTTCCTTTAAATTCTGCAATTTAAATTATGCACTTTAAATCATGCAATTGAGTTTCTGCCTTGTTAGATTAGATTAGAAGTTTTAATTAAATTTATTTAAATTTGATTTGCCTAGTTAATTCTTTACTTTAAGTTCATTTAATTCTTGCCTAGGGTTTAATAGTTTCACGCCTAGATAATTTTAAGATTAAGTTTTCAGTTAAGGTTAAATTATAAGTATTAGTTAATAATTCCTTTTTGCCTAGTTAAGTTTAAATTCATGTTAATTTACTTTCCATGTTTTAGTTTAAAAATCTTAAGTTTACAGCTTTCTTATGACATAATTAAAAGCCCTTAAAGATCTTCCTTGAGAGACGACATTGGGTTAGCTTATCACTGTTAGGATGTCCTTGTTCTATTGCAAGTCAATCTAGAGGTGTTTCTAGTTGAGTCAAATTTTGGCGCCGTTGCCGGGGAAGGTTTTAGGCGTTTAGTTGTGTCAATTTCTTTTCTATTTTAATTGCTTTCTTTACTTTACGTTTTGTTTTTACTTTTCTTTTCCTCCTACCCGGTGCGTTTAATCCGTGTGTTAAGTGTTGTGTATGCAGGGACGCCGTAGTCTGAAAAGAAAACTAACTTCCCCGCTGGATAACACTCGCACTCATACCAGAGCAGACGTGTTATACTCTGACTCTGATTCTGAGGCGCACTCTGAAGCCAGCTCTGACCGAGTAGAGCAGAACACAAACAAAGAAGAGATGGCTCAGAACGTGGAGTACATGGGAGATTTCACCCGGCCCGTCATCGGAGACACCAACACTTCGGCTATTGTGCTTCCCACCGCCGTCAGAAATTACAATCTAAAGCCGAATGATTCAAGTCTTTTACCTCTGTTCCATGGGATGCCGAGTGAAGATGCCCTACAATTCATCCTTGATTTTTGCACACAAGTTCAAACTATTCCATTGCTGAATCTCACGGAGGACCAACTTAAGCTCAAGTGCTTCCCCTATGCACTGAAAGATCGGGCGAGAACATGGATGCTAACTCTGCCGCCCAACTCTATCACCACTTGGGGAGAAGCTTGTGAGAAATTCATGCTAAAATACTATCCCAGCCACAAGACTCAGGAGCTAAGGTCGCAAATCGTAGATTTCATCCAAGGACCAGACGAGCCTTTACACGAAGCTTGGGAAAGATTTCAAGAACTACTCCGTCAATGCCCGCAACATCAACTAACGAACGTGATGTTAATGCAATACTTTTATGATGGGTTAGTGCAAACTGCCCAATTCATGGTGGACAACACTACAGGAGGTAACGTAGCTCGGAAGACTGCAGCAGAGCTGAAGGAGATATTTAAAACATTAGCGGAGAGCTCTCAACAAAAGTCGGTCCGTGGAAAGAGAGTTGAGGTCAGCGCTGTGACGAACCAGTTTGAGATGCAGAAACAATTGGCCTCAATCATGCGCGAAGTACAGCAGCTCAAGATGAGCCATACGGAAGCTGCACCTGTCCCTGCGCAGAGCATAAATTATAATCAAAGCAATGGTGGATGGAGAGGTCAGCACTAAGGGAATTTTCAGCGCAATCAATTCCAGAGTGCACAACAAATTCCAACACAAAAACAATCTCTGGAGGATACGTTACAGGCGTTTATGGAGGTTAGCAAGCAGAGCATGGAGTCTCAGGCTGCCACTATTAAATGCCTTAAGACCACCGTAGGGCAACTGTCGGGCGCGCTGGACCAACTACAGCAGCAGCAGAGCCAAACTCATCAAGTGCTAGCTCTGGCTTGGCAGCCAGAGCAGAGGAGGCAGCCTGCTCTGGCATGGCAGCCAGAGCAGAGGAGGCAACCAGCTCTAGCATGGCAGCCAGAGCAGAGGAGAGAGCCAGCTCTGGCTCGGCAGCCAGAGCAGAGGACAAGGATGACAGAGCAGAGGAGAGCGCCAGAGTTGATAAGGCCAGAGCAAAAACTTCACAAATCAAGTACGCCATATCAACCACCGAAGCCCAACCCGCCTCTGCCACCATGATATGTTGATCCAACCCAACCATTGCCAAAGAAAGAATATCCAGGGAGTTTCATTATTGGTATTGGATTGGGTCGAGCTGGAGAATTCGCGGGTATGTTAGACTTGGGTGCGGCAGTCAATTTAATGCCGTATGCTATTTTTCAGAAATTGGGCAGGAAGGAGGAGGAGCTTAAAAGCACGAAAACAAGACTTCACCTAGCTAATGGAGCAAATTGTAACACTCGTGGTATTTTAAAAGATGTTGAAGTCATGGTGAGAGGAATCACGGTGCTAGCCGATTTTGTTGTGCTCGAGGCAGGGCAAGGCATTATAGGAAAGAATGGGCAACTTGTTCTACTTGGTCGGCCTCTTATGGCTACTACCCAGACTCGCATAGATGTGGGTTCTGGAACTTTGAGCATGGCCGGGTCTGGTAGATCGGTAACATTCTCTGTTTTTAATAAAAAGCCTATTATTTCTAACTTCTCAATGCATATCTGTTCTCTTGTTGAGATTGCTGACCATGAGGAAGAAGTAGAAATTTTCAGAGCTAACTGTCTTTCGCCAGCTCTGCCAAGTGCTCCAGCCCTGACTCTTCCGCCAGCTCTGCCCATTCCGCCAGCGCTGACTACTCTAGCTATACCCATTCCGCCAGCGCTGACTAATCCAGCTCTGCCGCTGGAGGACAGAGCAGAAATTTTACCGCCAGCGCTGACGAGCTCAGCTCTGAGCAGTACGCCAACTATGAACAGCACGCGCCAGAATGTTGCTAAGGAGAAACTGATGTGCACCAGCCCGAAAGAGGACATAATTATACAGGATTTTCTTGATAATTTGCAAGATGAGGAAGCCATGTAAGATCAGTTTTTGGCCAAGCTTCCAATCGACGTTAATGCCGTTCATGAGGTGCCAACTACCGTGAAAGAGAATGCCACCGTTAATGAAGAACGGGCTGATGTGCTGCCATGCAAGGATGATACCGTGCTAAGAGTGCAGAGTGCACCACCTTTGGAAGAGAAGAAAGAGGAGAGATCTCGACATAGCTCTTGGTTCGAGAGAATGATGGACACAATGAGCTCTGCTTGCTCATTAAGAGGACCCGCAGCTGAACTGGAGGATGATGTGCTTTCACGAGGACTAATTCAGCTGACATTTCATAGTGATTTTGGTTAAGGGATCCTCTACGTCGGGCTGGCGACTCTAAAACTAGCGCTTGGTGGGAGGCAACCCACCGTGGTTTGGTTTTTGTTTTTTGTTTTTCTTGTTCTTTGTTTTCCGTTTTTGTTTTGTCTTTCCTAAGTTTTGGCTGCTTGCGCGGATACTTTGATGTGGTGTTCATGTTTTGACTTCAGCGCTGCAGTTCTAACTCTGCCACAGACCGCGAATTCCCCTCTTCACCACCTCGCACGATGCTTCAGTTTCTCAAGGCCGATAATCAGGGACGTTTTCTCAACTCTTCTTATTTCTTTTGTACCCTGAGGAAATGGCATGCTTTAAGTGTGGGGGGGGTGTTTTATTGTGCTTATGCTATCAATTGGGCGAGATTAGTCTTTCTATGCTTAGTTTTTGGTCTCGAATCTTGCTAATTTTTATGAATTTGTGGAAGAGTAGATGGTTTTCGATGCGCGTTTCGGGTTTGTGTTTGTTTGGTGGTTATTCTTGTTTTACTGTTGATATATGTTTCTTGATTGTGCAAAGAATTTGAGTTTTGTTGCAACACTTTTGTAAGTAAGTAAAACGTGATTTGTCCGGTAGATGCTAGAAGGAGTGTTGTCATTGTGATTGCCTACGATCGTATCTTATCTGTGAAAATGTTGGACGAATTGCCAACTTTAAAATTGCCAGCTCCGAAACATCTGGCCTGTTCTGAAACGTGACAACTCTGAGTCTCTGCTCCTCTAGTCTAACTATGAGCATGGGAAACCACGTGAAAAGACTTTGGAGTACATCCAAATGGTTTTTATTTCACGAATTATGGCTCAACTGTCGAAATCTCAAGCACACAAAGTGTGAAAAATGGTGATATTGATTATAAAGGCGATCACATTAGGGAATTCACTTCTAGCGGAGAATTGGGTCTGATCGAATTGCTTACATTACTCTTTTGTTGCTTCTTAAACTTTGAGTTACTTGCATGATCGACAGATGTGTGTTGATTGTAAAATTTTGAACTGACTTTGAGAAAGTTTGGATGGAAATTAGCATTGTTGAAATCAATCTCTTCCTAGGATTCATACGGATTTTGCTTGAGCACAAGCAAAAGGCTAAGTGTGGGGGGGTTGATTTATGCCTAATTGTTCTAAATTTAGGGGCTTGCATGTGCATATTTTAAGTTAAATCTTCTGGAAATTGGTGCGTTTTATGGTGTATTTTATGCTTTGCAGGAGATTTAGATTTTATAGATGAAGAGTCCAAATTTTGGAGAGTTTGGGCTAAGAATCGTGTTTATGTGCATACTCTGGAGTGCCAGAGCAGAGAAAGCCCCGCACTGCAGAGAAATGAAAGCCCAGAGCAGAGGAATCAAAGCTCAGAGCAGCGAAATGGGAAGCCAGGGAAATGCGCCAGAGCCAGAGCAGCGAAGTGAATCTCCAGATCCAGAGAAGTCATTCGCCAGAGCAGCGAAATCACAAGTCAGAGGGCAGCGAAGTCATCGCAGCGAAGTCAGAGCAGCGAAGTCATCGCAGCGAAGTCAGAGCAGCGAAATCACAAAGCAGTGGAATGAAAATCTCGCCAGAGGAATCAATAGTCAGCGCAGAGGAATGAAAAGTCAAAGGAATCAACAGCCAGAGCGGAAGCCGTTTCTCTGGCGAGAGCCGCGATTTCCGCCAGAGTGGAGATTACTTGCTGAGTACGCCAGCTGGACTTACCTAAGTATTACACGATTCTTTTTCCTTTAAGAGTCCAGCTTTGCATGGCAAATTCCATGGTGATCCTGAGGGATTTGAAGTCTATAAATAGGGCCATACTTTTCATTGTAAAAATATCCCTTGCCCTAGTTTTAGACGCCATCTTTGAGATCTGTTGGCATCCGAAGCTTAGGAATTTTATTGCTTTCATAGTTCTAGTTTCGATTTCTGTTCTTAGTTAGTTTAATATAGTTATTTTAAATTCATGTGTTATATTAGTTTTCCATTTAGAGTTGTAATTACGTGACAGATTACTTCTCGAGATGATTTACGGTATTTCTTTTATTAAGTTTATTTATTTGCTTTTACCTGCGTTTCCTTTAAATTCTGCAATTTAAATTATGCACTTTAAATCATGCAATTGAGTTTCTGCCTAGTTAGATTAGATTAGAAGTTTTAATTAAATTTATTTAAATTTGATTTGCCTAGTTAATTCTTTACTTTAAGTTCATTTAATTCTTGCCTAGGGTTTAATAGTTTCACACCTAGATAATTTTAAGATTAAGTTTTCAGTTAAGTTTAAATTACAAGTATTAGTTAATAATTCCTTTTTGCCTAGTTAAGTTTAAATTCATGTTAATTTACTTTCCATGTTTTAGTTTAAAAATCTTAAGTTTACAGCTTTCTTGTGACATAATTAAAAACCCTTAAAGATCTTCCTTGAGAGACGACATTGGGTTAGCTTATCACTGCTAGGATGTCCTTGTTCTATTGCAAGTCAATCTAGAGGTGTTTCTAGTTGAGTCAATATGGTTCGAGCTGCGGATACAGAGGCGGCGGTGGTTTTAGTTTCGGGATGGGAGATGAAACGAAGGATCTATTTAGAGAGAGAATTTCATTTCTAACGGTGTTAAGCTCCGTTAAGTGGCGGGGGAGAATTTGGTGTGATTTTGCCACGTTGAGGTAGTAAACAACTCTAACCATGACTATAGGGTCCTATACGCGATAGGGACGCCATCGACAAGGGGGAATTTAGTACTTAACCCTTTACTTTTTAGCGACCGAAAATTTGGTTGTTAATATTTTATTTTTGTTTCCCATTTTTTTGTTTATATATATATATATATTTAATTATTTTTAAATTATTTTTAATTAATATACTATTTTATTCTTGTTTTTAAATTATTGAGAATGTTTTAAAATTGATTGTTATTTTTCATAATATTTTCTTTTTCTAAAAAAAAATTACTATAATATTAATTTTTTTATTATTTTAAATTTGATCATATATTTACCGTCACTCTTTCGCCGGATCGCAAGTCTTAAATATCATCTCGACATATTCTAAGGTTACGAATGAATCATATTAAATATTGAAATAGATTTTAAATGATTTAATAAGTGTTAGTTATATCAATAATATGCGTGTACTGTACTAGTGACTACTCGAAAGGAACTTCAAGATTAATCATGCTTGACCTAGAGCACTACTACGATGGGTGACCCATTGGAAAGTTCGTCAAATCGTATGCAATTAAGGTGAAAATACATTAGAAATACCAAAATACTTATGGATACAAAGATAAATACCAAAATATTATTATTTTTTTCTTATTTTTAACAACCGAAAATTCGGTCGTTAAAAATAAAAAATTCGGTCATTAATTAAAAAAACTAAAAAAAATCGATTTCTTTTTCGACCGAAAATTCGGTCATTAAAAATAAAAATTTAATGATAAAAAAAATGGTCGTTGAGACCCGAAACGACGATGTAGACAGCGACCACCGAAAACGGTCGTTAACACGATTAACGACCTTTTTTGAGGTTTTAACGACCGAAATCGTTAGAGTCGTGTTTTCTTGTAGTGATGTTTTGCTATTATTTTATGTGTATGCATGATGATTTTGTGTTATGGTTCTGTTAAAAGTATTGGTACTTTCGAGTATGTTTTCATGCATTTGCAGGACTGACGTGGAAGAGATCATAGGTGGTTGATGTGGCTAAAGTAGGAGGATATTGACTAGGAAGAACGAGCACTGAAGGCCCTGAAGTACGGCGGCCGCAGTGCACCAGCGCCCGTAGAGAGGCTACGCTCGCCGATTCCTCTGCACCTGCAGTCTTAAAACCCGTCCAGCCTGGCATTGCGGCCGTAGTCGATGCCAGTTATGCACTTTTAATTAAAAGAGGCGTGATGGGAAAAGAAAGGCTGTTCGCACTTGATAGAATAGGAGTTAGTTCCATAATTTTTCTCTAGTTTTGTCTTAGGACTTGTGTGATTGGACTAGTAGAAGAATTATTAGATTGGATTTGATAATGGTTGATTTGTATTTGCTTTCTAGTTTGATTTAGTTTCGAGAACTTGCTAGTATTTTTCCCTTTCCCCGTGAACGTGAATTTAAAGGAACCATATTTTGATATATGATTCACGTACCCGTGACCAATTCCGAATACCAAACTAATACATACAAAAATCATTTGTGCCTATTACAAGTGAACGAGTCTTACCTGCAAATCCGGCGATGAGTGACTCCAGTGTTGATCTTCCAACTTATTCCAACGGCAAGACTTGACGTTGGATGGCAACAATCTTCAAGTCCTTTCCACCTCTAGGATCAACGTTTCTCTCTCCTTCTGCTCTCACATAACTCTCTCTTTTCTGGCTTCACGTTAATGCTCAAGTAAATAGATTTAGGGCTTTCTTATTATTTATACTAGGTATTAGTCATACCTAAATAATAAGCTCATAACTTAATTAAACCAAATAAAGCCCAAGAGAGAATAATTGAGAAAGTGACGTTCCCATGGAATTACGCCTTTAATGGGCCAAGCGGGGATCTACTAGCTTGAATAAAGTTTGGTCTCCCAGTGCTCGATTTTCTTATTCAGCCCAGAATAAAATCAAAACACAAGTATTAATGTATTCCACTAGAAAATTAATACTGAATTACCTCTTTATTCTTTAGGTGAGTCGGGGCTAGCATTAGACTTAATTAATCTTCGTGTTTAAGATATCCAATATCCATTAATTAATTAATTCCTCTGACGATCAATTAATTAATTAATTAGTCGTTTAATTATAAACGACATCTCGAGTGCTACCACTTAAACTTCTTACCGTATCGAAACTAATTCCACCTGCAGGGTTTAATACGATAAACTTATTAAGTTCTTCGAGAGGATATTATCATCCTGTTATTAGCAGGACACGGATCCTTATTGCAATATAATCGCATGTCAAATAATAATTGTTATCACCCAAAGTATCGAGTATATTGAGCTTCAAGAGAACTCTCACCCATGATAAATCAAAGCAATAGTCAATGATGAGGACTAGAATACTCATCAGCGCTGTGCTTGGCAAATACAAGAACATCTTACTTGATTACTATTATTGTTATTATTACTCTTATTGAACGAAGCCAACCAGCGCAGATTTAATTGAAGACCTCAGATAATAAAGGGACTTGGCAGCGCAGACGAAGGGACTTGGCAGCGCAGACGAAGGAACTTCTCGGCGCAGACTACCTAAGTTACTTGGCAGCACAGACTCGCCTGCGCAGCTCAAGGGAACTACTCAACACGGGCAACGAAGGACATCGTAGATGGCTCAAATCAAGACTAAGGTGTATTAAGGCATTAAAGGGCCTAAATCCAATTATTAGAGTTCATGGGCCTAAGGCCTTTAGGGCTCACTCTCACATCTATAAATAGAAGGATTAGCATTAGCATTAGGGGATCATGATTTATTTATAAGCACCACTTGTAAAATGTAATTATCTCAAAATATAGTGGAAGAACTCGAAGATCTCCCGTGGACGTAGGTCTTAACGACCGAACCACGTAAATCCTGTCTCGATTATTGCTTTTTAGATTAGGCGTTGATTTCATGCTTCACCAACTGGCGCCGTCTGTGGGAATCTGAGCTTAAGGCGTGAGTTTCGATCTGACATTCTTCTCGATTTCCAGAATTTCCAGATTTAGATTACTGTTCATCGAGGGGGGTTACTGTTCATCAGAGGGGTTTACTGTTCATCGAGGGGGTTACTGTTCATAGAAGCTAGATCACTGTTCATTGAAGAAGGAGAAAATGGGGGTTATCGGGTGGGTTCTTCCCCGATTTGAAAACTCACTGTAAAACTCATATTATCTCCCGTCCTGGAATCAAGGGCCGGGATTATCTCTCTCTATCGTCCAGTTTGTCACCGAGAGGTCCGCCGCCGCGATTCCAAGATCCGGCGAAATTCCACCATGCCGAGAAGAAGAAGAAAAAAAAGGGGGGTTCCAGATCGGGATTTCTGGGGACCACGCTTATCGCCGGAGACGCTAGCGTTTTTTAGCATTATCCTCTTCAAATCTGCGATTGCCGTCGTGCCCAGGTTCTGGAAAACACCTGCCGCCGGTTAAAGATCCGAATTACCGGAAAATGTATCCTCGAAGCACCATAAATATTGACTCTGCTCTCAATTTCAAGTCGAGAATCCTAAATCTCTCACCGTAAATCGACGATTACCAGCATCATTTCCTGAGTTTTGTCGATTCGATCGACAACAAAAATCCCAAATTAGGGATCGATAAACACCTGCGATTTTGGGCGGAATCTCTCGATTTGTTTGGAAGAGGGGAAAATCCCCAATTTTCTTACTCATACGTATTCTTCAACAATTTCATACAAATCTTGATAAAGCCTGATATTTCTTTATATTTCTTTGTATTTCAAAGCAGATCTCTGGTAATTTTCTGCAATCGAAGTCCGGCGAGCATCGCCGCCGTTCTTGAGTTTCCATCACAAGAAATTTCAAATTCCTCCTATCGGAATCCAGCATAGAAGCTCGGCACCGCAGCCAGCGCCGCCTCTCTCCCTTGTTGCTGCTCGGCAGCGCAGCCAGCTCTGTCCGTCTCTCTCCCTTGTTGCTGCTCGGCAGCGCAGTCAGCTCTGGCCGTCTCTCTCCTTTGTTGCTGTTCAGCAGCACAGCCAGCGCTGCCTCCCCCCTTGTTGTTGCTCGGCAGCGCAGCCAGCTCTGGCCGCCTCTTTCCTTTCTTGTTGTTTAGCAGTGCAGCCAGCTCTGGACGCCTCTCTCCTTTGTTGCTGTTCAGCAGCGCAGCCAGCGCCGCCTCTCTTTCTTGTTGCTGTTCAGCAGCGCAGCCAATTCTGGCTGTCTCTCTCCTCTATTGTTATTCAGTTGCGCAGCCATCTGGCTCTTCCTTATCTTCGTCTACTTGCTTTGGTTATAATTTTTGGGTTCGAATCTATTTTTGAACTAATTTTGCTCTATTTTTACTTTATGCTTTACAAGGGTTATCAAGATAGGTATTTCCACACTTATATTTATTCACGAGAACTCTCGAATTAGTGGGCAGTACGCGACAGCGTTGACCGGGATTTCTGGGGATTGCCAGCTCTGCATTTATCCATGAGATGGGAGGGGACGTTGAGCAGCCCCGAAGTCAAGTTAATGGCAGCCCAGCATATCGCTCCTGCAGGCACACAACAAGATAGCTCTATACTCTGGGAATCTCGCTTCGCACTCACGCATTAACTGTTGACGGCGATGCTTCGACATGGGCATTGAGGGGATTTATTATGTTTAAATCTGAATATATATATTCTTCCAGACCTTAGAATTTCAAGATTTTCTGACTATCAGAATAGTGTTGATTTGTTTATTGGGTTCTCTGATTTGCTTGTCGGGTTTCATTTTTTTTTTATGATTTATCAATCAGGTCTTCCATCATATATCTTCTATAATAATGAGTTCACAGCCCTATCTTAAGGGGCACTCATATTTTGCTAATGTCTGTGCCTAAGAATCTTTACAGCACAGGACAAACATATTTTGAGGAAAACACTTGAACAAGTATGGTAATCACCATAACATGAAAAGATAATCAACTAACAAGTGGCGATCCAGGTACTTAGTTTTTGGGCATAAGCATGACTTATATTATCTATGCTGGGATTTATGCAATAATAACTATGTCTTGGAAGCTGCACAACTTCTGCATATGTGCCTAGACTTGAAATATAAATTGACTAAGTACATGATGCTGTATACTTTCTGCATATATGCTAGGGCTTGAAACATAATTTGAATAACTTACTTCGGGACTATAGTCATGTCAGCGCCGCCACTAGCATCACAAGTAAGGACAACAAGCACAAGTATACACATAAAATGTTTAGTTGACTCAGGCACATGTTACTAAGGAGGGGAGTGGAGTATATACCACCATGTGTGTTTTCTCGAAAAACTTAGCAGGATAATTGAGCCTTAACGGCCACTCAGTCGCGCAGCGGATATTAAAACCTTAAATGGTAACTTAGCCACGATCCAGAACTGTAAGCCTCAGAATGTATCTGAGCTTTCTCAGCACAGTCAGGACGAGCTATCTCAGCCTGCGTAGCTATCAGCCTCAGAATGTATCTGAGCTTTCTCAGCGCAGTCAGGACAGGTTATCTCAGCCTGTGCAGCTATCAGCCTCAGAATGTATCTGAGCTTTCTCAGCGTAGTCAGGACAGGCTATCTCAGCCTGCCCAGCTATCTCCAATATTTCAGTTATCTCAGCCTGCGCAGCCATCTCGGTTATTTCAGTTATCTTGGCTGGTGGAACTATCTTAGTTATCTCAGTACAATCAGCGCTCAAATTATCAACATAACTATCTTAGTCATCTCAGCGCAACCAGTGTGGCTATCTCAGCGCAGTCAGTGCCGTTGTATCAGCGCAGCCAGTGTGGCTATCCCAGCGCAGTCAGGGCGATTGTATCAGCGCAGCTAGTGTGGCTATCTCAGCGCAGTCAGTACGATTATCTCAGCGCAGTCAGTACGATTATCTCAGCGCAGTCAGTACGATTATATCAGCGCAGCCAGTGCGGCTATCTCAGTGCAGTCAGTGTGATTATCTCGTTTAAGCTACCATAGATTACCTACGTCATCTTCGGTGTAGATCGTCTAAAGTTATCTTAACTAAGGCATTAATTGCACGACGAGGGCATGAATTGCAAAAACTAAGACATTAATTGCACGACGAGGGCATGAATTGTACAAACTAAAGCATTAATTGCACGACGAGGGCATGAATTGCACAAACTAAGGCATTAATTGCACGACGAAGGCATTAATTGCAAAATCTAGCCCTTTGTGGCATCGCATGCATTAATTGCAAAACATAGGCCTTCATGGCAGCGCAGGCCTCAATGTCTATGCTCCACGCAGAAACATCGTAAGCCACGAAAGTTAGACTGGGGATGAACCTTAAGTGGCAACTCAGCCGCTCTGCGGATATTTGAGCCTTAAGTTAGTCATCATTGATGACATCCAAATAACCCAAAGGAAAAACTACTCTCTTTTATCTTAGTTCATTTGCAGTGCTGAAATACTTTATCTTTACTATTTTTACAAAGATTGACAAGTTCTTATCTAACAAGTGCAGGGAATCATGTATGCTTAATTGACACGGGAGAGCAGCACAGCGCTGACTCTATATCACACACCACTGGTTGAACAACGAGAAGACACGGTTCAACCAGACTAGGGGGAGTAGCTGATGAGGACTAGAATACTCATCAGCGCTGTGCTTGGCAAATACAAGACCATCTTACTTGATTACTATTATTGTTATTATTATTCTTATTGAACGAAGCCAACCAGCGCAGGTTTAATTGAAGACCTGATAATAAAGGGACTTGGCAGCGCAGACGAAGGGACTTGGCGGCGCAGACTACCTAAGTTACTTGGCAGCACAGACTCGCCTGCACAGCTCAAGGGAACTACTCAACACGGGCAACAAAGGACAGCGCAGATGGGTCAAATCAAGACTAAGGTGTATTAAGGCATTAAAGGGCCTAAATCCAATTATTAGAGTTCATGGGCCTAAGGCCTTTAGGGCTCACTCTCACATCTATAAATAGAAGGTTTAGCATTAGCATTAGGGGATCATGATTTATTTATAAGCACCACTTGTAAAATGTAATTATCTCGAAATATAGTGGAAGAACTCGAAGATATCCCCTGGATGTAGGTCTTAACGACCGAACCACGTAAATTCTGTCTCGATTATTGCTTTTTAGATTAGGCGTTGATTTCATGCTTCACCAGTCAATATATTATTCACACCGATTAATCCAACTAAGGTTAAGACTATTTAAGTCACCGAGATCTTGATTCTTAATTAGTCAGAATATAAGAATTCATCTCACTGTGATCATATTCAATACACGAAGGTACTAGCATAAATAAATAGCCAAGACAAACTATTTATCCATTTATGTTACAATCTAAACCAGCAACTCGTCCATAGTTGCCTCGATTGTGAACTCAATTTATATCTCAACTTTTTCCAATTATATGATCTTCTGTGATCTACAACACACCATATAATCTATAGTATGAGATAAATTGGACTATAATAGGATTATGCAATAACATTATTTCAGATAGAAGAATCATAGTGAACTTAGGAATCAATGTATGCAAGCATAAAGTTTTGCTTTCAGTATACAACTATTGGGAACTTAATGTAATATCCTAATCCTTGTTTCGATGATACCAAAATCCATAGACCTTAATTGTAATAGACTAGAACTGTTCGAACTCAAGCGTTAGAGTTCTTTTCTAGTTTAGTTAGCTGTTCTGAAGACTGAAGACTGAAGGACGAATGACTGAAGACTGAAGACTGATGTTGCCAACTGAAGTATCAGTTGAAGAATCAGTCTTGAACTGATTACTTAATGCGTGCCACGTGGATTCAGCAGACTGATACTAAAGTCAAGTATCAGTTAAACATTCTTCCTCGGAATTGAACCTCCAACGTTCAAAAGAAGTCACGTACTCCAAAAGTACAGCCGCATTAAATGCAGAGATCTCAGGATCATCCTTCTCTGCAGAGGTCATTCCTATTTGGTAGCTACTTTATCAGAGACATCGCATCTCCTGCTGTTCAACATAGCCGTTCTCACCAAACAAGGAACCTCGAAGATTGAAGCCTCAGCCCAAATTCAAAAAGCTCTCCAACGGAAGAAATCTTGAAGACGTTCTCCACCAATGGATCTATTTAAGACCTCTCCTATAAATAGCGCTTGAGGATCACTTCAATCTTCACCGATTCAACAACATAAGCTGAAACTATGCCAAAATTGTTTCTCAGCCAAAGCTTAACCTCCCCAAAGCTTGAATCGAAGAAGAGAATACCAAAGCCAAAAATCGGTCACTGCTGATTACATACATTCTCTTAGACCTTAGGCAAACCCCTGTTTATCCAGAGCCTAGGTCAAAACTAACTCCAAAGAACTTGTTCTTTGAAGTTTAGTTGGCAAGATTTCAAACCTCCCTTCGACCGATAGAATCGAGTGTTTGAGTTGAAAAGAAGTTCAGGAAGGTACTCTGACTCTGTGAGATCCTAGTGTCAGTTCGTGCTAGGAGTGAGAAATCCAACGCGAGTGAAGTGTTGGTACTGAAGATTGGATCTTCAGTTGATTCGGTTGTGTGCACCCGGCTAAGCACACAGATTCGGTTTGCAGTGCACCCGTAAGCACTTGCAGAGTAAAGTTGTTGGTCTAATCAACCGACCGTGGATGTAGGAAGTGTTTTCCGAACCACGTAAAAATCTTTGTATTATTTATAGCTTTCAGTTTTACTTTGCTACTTGTATTCTTATTTTTGATGAACTGAATACTGATTAAATACAAAGAGAAACCTAAGACTAGCAACGTGCTCAACAAAGGTTATTACAAAACAAAAGTATTTCCGCTGCGTATGTTATCAGTCTGACTGATCTATCATCTGATAGTCAGGCAGATTTATTACATCTCTGCTTTCGCAAACTCGACTGAAGCCTTAACGTGCATCTATTAAGTTCCAGTGACTTAACTGATAACTCATTACTGAAGAGTATTTCAGTATCAGTCGTCAACCCTGTTTGGTCAAAACTCTTTTCAGTAAACAGGCGTCTTAGTTTGTGTGTAATGTTTTGTTTTGATCTCTATCTTGAGATCCCTCTGATTTGTGAAAAATAGCCTATATGTGTATTCCCCCCCCATACACCTATTCGCGACCCTCCGGACCTAACAATTGAACAAAACAATCCCCCACCAGCACCAGACCATTCTAGCTCCTTGCTTATCCTGCACATTTAGAAATTCATGCAGGGCGTGAGTACATAATACTCAGTGGGCATACGCTGAAAAACAATAAAAGCTGCTCTTAGAGCTATAGATTTGAACTTGCCACAACATATCAATACACAAGGATTAAGCGTAAAAGAACCTGTGCAAGCAGATTAAAATCGCAAACATCATAAATAAACATCATTATGCATTTTCACAATTTAAAGACTTCACCAGATTCACTCCAGAACTCTACTGGGATCGAAACTCATACCATTTGAAACCTCTTTGAGTCTAATTTCATTTAAAAAAAAGTAGGATGAAAAACTCCAAGTAGTTTAGAAGATATGGCTGTTTTCCTACAGTCTACCATATTCGGCAGTTTTGATCAATCTCACATTTCGATTTTTGAAAAATAGTAAACGTTTCCGAAAAGGTTTAAAATTTGGTGGGTAGTTAGATGACGCACTAATGTCTTCAGCAGAATGTGGCAGTTGGGGTTTTACATTTTATAAAAATAGTAACCAAAGTCCAAATGACTTGAACTTTTACCAGTATGCTCACGGCTCTCATATATACTTATCATAAAAGTTTCATAGTATTTGGGTAACAATAACCTCACGAAACAGTAGGTGCAAAAGGGTTACAGAATGACTCCACACTCAACATACAAGCAAACATGCTCAAACTCCATACTTCTTTAATGAAAACTCTTCAAAACTCAAATTAAACTCTTATAACACTCAAGAACATCAATGCATGATCATTTGACTCATGACAACTCAAACTCGACTTTCCTCTTTCACATCATACTCAAATCTCAAACGAAAGTTTCAAAGAACGAAACATTTCATCTCTCATTACATATTCATGCTCAATTATACTCATTTAGTTATATATAATATCATGTATGACATAACTCATCACATTAGCATAGATTCCTTTTTATCATGCAAACTAAACTCGGAGCAAACTCACGTATCAACGTAGACTCTCAATTAACGCATGACAAAAACTTACATAATAACCAAAAAGCATATAAATATCTTTAAACCAATCATTGACTTCATAATCTAGGAATACCCAAAACTTATGTAAACTAAACTCAATCAAAATCTCATATAGGTAACATTTGATCAATTAAATCTTTCTTAGCCACTATTAGCATGCTCAATTACATTTATCTTAAGTCAATTCACATAGATAACACATAGGCATGGAAGTCCTAATTTTTTGTTAAACTAAACTTTTTGAAATTTCACAAATGCACATCAATCATTAATCTATCCTTAGATTTATCAAATTAAACCATTTAATTACTCATATAAACCATCAATTTACAATTTAGGACATAGATACACATATCCCTAATTTTCATCAAACTAACTCACATCAACGTCATCAATTAACATCACACCCACAATCTACTCTATCAATCATCATCTTAGACAGCTCATAATCTCATACTCATCATCATTTCCTCATTTAAGACATAAACTCAAAAATTCCAAATTTTTAGGCTACTAACCTAAGCAAAAATTTGCATCACAAGACCAAGCTTTGCAATACACACATCAATCATCTCAAAACACCTCATTAAACATATTTCTCATCCCAATTTAAGAAAAGAAAAAGAAAATTTTTTGAAGGGGAAAGACTCCCTTTTTTCAAAAATTAGGGAAAAAAATGGCAGGGGGTGTTTTCATGCTTCAATCATGCATATACACACATATCAACCTCAAATATGATTAGATCTATAAATATTCAACACTTACTCAAGAACTTTAAGAAAAGTAGAATTTCTTCTCTCTAAACTTCAAGCTCAAAACTCTACTAATCTCTTTGAATCAAGTATAGAAAGTGTTTAGGGCTTGATTTAGTGAAGGATTTTTGCACATATGTGATTTTAGGAAAGCTTGGAAGGTCTCTCCAATGGAGATCAATGGAGGAAAGTGAGAGGTGAGGGAGAGAGAGAGAGAGAGGGGGGCGAAAGTGAGGTGAGAGAGAGGTGAGAGGATTTTCTTTGATTTGCTAAAATACACTTTGATCTTAAGAATATTTAGCAATTAAAGGCCTAAACTATAAGTTGAATCACAAATATGTCATAAGCTATTGATAATATCAATCACATACTCGAACTATCAAGTTTACATTAAATATGACCTGAGTTATGCTTTTTGTTATATACAGATTACGTGTATTTTTCATTTTTTAATGCTGATTGGGCAAAATGGTAGCATTTTGTCCAATTTTTCTGCTAAGAATTTGGCTTACACTGTTAAAAGAAAGTCTCAGGCACGTAAGATTCCCAGATTTCGCTCACACACATCAAATATTTTTAATAAACAATTTTATTTTATTTTTGTAATATTTGAATTATGTTTCTAACTTATTTTAGGTTAGACAATGAATTGGATTGCTTCTATGTGATTCTAAGAAGTTATATGTGAGGTGTATGCTTGGACACTCTATTGTTACATTTGATCTTTTTGTACAAGTGTGTGAGCGAAAACCTGAGCATATGATGTGCTTCGGTCTATCTTTCATGTATATGAGTGAAAATCTTAGCATCTGAGCATTAAAAAAAAATGAAAATTACACGTCATCTTTCTATGATGGAAAACATAAGTCTAGTCATATCTGATACAAATTTGATAATTTAGATCTTTGATTGATATTATTAATAGTTCAGGACATATTTATAACTCAACTTATAGTTTAGAACTTTGATTGATATTATCAATACTTTATCACACTTTTGTGACTCAACCCATAATTTAGGTATTTGATTGATATTTACCCTTTTATATATATATATCATATTAACGATTTTTTAATAATCTATTTTTATATATAACAATCTGGTGAAGCATGATATCAACGCCTAATCTAAAAAGCAATAATCGAGACATGACTTACGTGGTTCGGTCGTTAAGACCTACGTCCACGGGACATCTTCGAGTTCTTCCACTATACTTCGAGATAATTATACATTTTACAAGTGCGTTGCTCCCAAAATAAAACATTCTCCTAATGCTAATGCTTACCTTCTATTTATAGATGTGAGAGTGAACCCTAAAGGCCTTAGGCCCATGAACTCTAATAATTGGATTTAGGCCCTTTAATGCCTTAAAACACCTTAGTCTTGATTTGACCCATCTACGCTGTCCTTCGTTGGTGAAGCGGGTAACTCCGGCCTAGCAAGGCCAGCTCTGCGCTCTGGCTGTGCTGCTACGCTAATGCTCTGTGTTGCTCTGTTGCGCTGCTGCTCTACGCTGCTGTGCTGTGCAGCTCTGGTCTGCGCTATTCTCCTCTGGCTGCGCAGCGCAGTTGCACTGCTCTGGTCTGCGCTGTTCTGCTCTGGCTGCGCAGCGCTACTGCGCTGCTCTGGTCTGCGCTGGTGGTGGTGTTGCACTTTAGCAAGGCGATATTTCTGCACTTTGGTCAAGGCTGATTGACTCTTCATATTCATTTGTTAGCAAGTCTTTTTAGTTAGACCTGCGCTCATTAGTTCCTGTGATAATAATAATAACAATAATCAGGTAAAGTAGACTTAAACTACTAAGCACAGCGCTGATGAGTATTTTAGTCTTCATCAGCTACTCCCCCTAGTCTGGTTGAACTGTGTCATTTTTGTGTTCAACCAGTGGTGCATGATATAGAGTCAGCGCTGTGCTGCTCTCTCGTGTCAATTAGGCATACATGATTCCCTGCACTTGTAAGATAAGAACTTGTCAATCTTTGTAAAAATAGTAAAGACAAAGTATTTTAGCGCTGCAAATGAACTAAGATAAAAGAGAGTAGTTTTTCCTTTGGGTTATTTGGATGTCATCAATGATGACTAACTTAAGGCTCAAATATCCGCAGAGCGGCTGAGTTGCCACTTAAGGCTCATCCCTAGTCTAACTTTCACGGCTTACGATGTTTCTGCGCGGAGCATAGACATTGAGCGGCTGAGTTGCCACTTAGGTTTTGCAATTAATGCCTGCGATGCCACAAAGGGCTAGATTTTGCAATTAATGCCCTCGTCGTGCAATTAATGCCTTAGTTTTTGCAATTAATGCCCTCGTCGTGCAATTAATGCCTTAGTTTTTGCAATTAATGCCCTCGTCGTGCAATTAATGCCTTAGATGGTGCAATTCATGCCTTAGATCGTGCAATTCATACCTTAGATCGTGCAATTAATGCCTTAGTTAAGATAACTTTAGACGATCTGCGCCGAAGCTGACTTAGGTAATCTGTGGTAGCTTAAACGAGACAATCACACTGACTGCACTGAGATATCCGCACTGGCTGCGCTGATATAATCGTACTGACTGCGCTGAGACAATCGTACTGACTGCGCTGAGATAGCCACACTAGCTGCGCTGATACAATCGCCCTGACTGCGCTGAGATAGCCACATTGACTGCGCTGATACAATGGCACTGACTGCGCTGGGATAGCCACACTGGCTGCGCTGATACAATGGTGTCACGGCCGCGCCCGCTAAGGATAGCGAACTCGGGGAACCCGCGACGAGGGGAGGGAATTTAGGAGCGGGGTTAGAAACGGGGCATGTTTGACTTCTTGATGACTCGACTATATATATATAGGAAACAAACGAAATGACTAGTTATTAATCAAGGGCCGAAAGGGGGCCGTACATAATTATCCAAGAGGATACTCGAAGAGTTCGAACACATTGTTGTATAGTACATATTGTTTGACAAAAGACATCACATCTTAGCAACATCAGTGTACGCAGCGGAAAAACATCAACTCGAGTATATGTATGAAGACATATACTCCTGCTCTGAGGTTCTCATCCTAGCTTGACAAAAGCTCTGCTTGCACACCACATCCCTGATCACAGCTCAACCTGCACATTTAGAAATATATGCAGGGCTAAGTACGGAAGTACTTAGTGGACACTTGCCGAAATATACATACATACATAACATTTTATTGTCAAGCCTTGCATAGGTAGTAAGATACGAGGGTTTTCCTTTAAAGACTCGTATTTACTACAAAAATAATATCATTTCTTTCATAAATATCTCGAGCTGGCATTTTAATATCATTAATCACCATATCAGTAACTCGTGCCGAGAGGTAGGCCTCCCTCTACGGACACTATGATCGGCCAACCCGGTAGATGACTCACGATCACAAGGGTGTACACTAATTCCGAAGGGATTTGCGGTCCCATCCAGAATCCGAATTCGATTAGCATCAGATAGGTAATTAATAATAAAACATAAAGCATTTAGGCATTGACAATATCATTCAAAATCATGAGCATAAAGTTGTAACAATTCTATAATATGGTTTTAGTTTTCATAAGAAAGCCGACCTGGTAGTGGTGTCTCACGGCTAAGCCTTAGACTCTTGCGTTCAACCTTGATTCGGAAAAGAAGTAGCGTTGTGTCTTAGTCCGCGGAAATTCTAACATAAATGTGGATGCGTGATGCAATTATGCATGGCTCATATTCCTTTTTATTAACCAATTAACCCAACTAGGTTCCGTCCCATGAAGTCAAGTGATTAACTACGTTGATTCGTTCTCATTAGGGCGTTCTAACTGTTAGTGAAGCATAATAATCCCTCTTTGTGTAAGCAAGGGAAGAAAATAACAAAGATTTGAAACACCCTAGGTTCCCTTCTCTCTCTCGCGGTCAGCTCTGCTTCTTCGCTCTCTGCTCGGGAGGTAAGCCCTGGCCTCTAAGTCAGCTCTGGCTGAGTTAGCTCTGCGGCGAAGTGATTCCTCGGGGCGGAACGATTCCTCTGATGAAAGTGATTTCTCTGGCGAGGAACGATTCCTCTGGTGAAGTGATTCCTCTGGCGAGGTGATCCCTCTTGCGGTGTGATTCCTCTGGCGAAGCGATTCCTCTGGCGAGGCGATTTCTCTGGCGAAGTGATTCCTCTGGCGACGCGATTCCTCTGGCGAATCAATTTCTCTGTCGAAGCGATTCTTCTAGCGAGGTGATTTCTCTGGCGAAGCGATTCCTCTGGCGACGCGATTCCTCTGGCGAAGCGATTCCTTTGGCGACGCGATTCCTCTGGCGACGTCCCCTCTGGTCTTGTCCTCGCTGGACTCGTCCCCGCTGGACTTGTCCTCGCTGGACTCATCCCCGCTGGACTTGTCCTCGCTGGACTCGTCCCCTCTGGACTTGTCCTCGCTGGACTCATCCCTGCTGGACTTGTCCCCTCTGGACTTGTCCTCGCTGGCCTGGGAAGAGCGACGGGGACTCCAGTTTTCAAAACCAGACATCTCTGTCCTTATCTCGTCTCGATTCTCACTCGTATACAAACCTTAAACTCTACCTATGTGAGCATGCTGTGATTTTCTATGTTCGTCTACGTTTAAAGCTAAAGTTCTCGTCGTTCATCAAGGTCTCAAGTTATAGATTCTAACAAGTCGTAACTTAACATGCTTTTGTTCATTCGTTTACAGCCCATAAAACATGATTCCTGGAGTGTGATGCATACTGATTGGAGTAGCAACAAGGGTCGAAGATTACCTTGATATAGTGTGCTTTGGTCGGGTAAAGAATGATGGTTTCTCGCTTTTTCGAGCGTCGAGGTGCAAACTGGAATTGAAATGGATGCGGTTCTTAGGTTGAAAAATAGGTGGAAAGAATCATGGTGAAGGGTGGAAAATCAAGCCGAGTTGTTACCTTGTTCAAGTTGGAAGCAAGAATCTCGATCCATTCCCCTTCGTGCAAGGCGTCGAGAGAGATGAACTTCTTGCTGTTGCTGCTGAAATTTCTAAGTGTTTTGAAATGGAGAAAGGGGTGGCTCAAGGATTGAAGAGTGAATTTATAGGAAGAGCTCGGCTGTGTGCACTTGAGTGCCGAAGGGAGAGCATAGGCTGAGATAGGGTGCAGCAGGTGAGGTGGCGTGAGGCCTTTCGATTTCCCGGCCAATGGGAGGAGCTGCTGCTGCAGTCTTGACGTGCGGCTTTTCAGCTGCCCGGCCAATGGGAGGAGAGCTGCTGCTGCTGCAGCTTGCGTGGAAGTCCTTTCGGCTGCCCAGCCAATGGCTGTTGCTGCAGCACCTTATCCACCTTTTCCCTTCTCCCCTTTTTCCTTCTTTTCCTTACATGTGGCGTTAGCAGGTGGCGAATAGGGTGGCGTGGGCGGTGGTGTGATTTAAAAAGGAAAGGACTAAGGATAATCCTTCAATGTCGGTCTCTCTCAGTATTAGAAACACTGGTTCCGCGTTTCTGCTAAAATCGATACTTGCTAAATTAAATCCGTAGATTTAATTCGTTCGTCATTCTAATACTTAAATTAAATCCGTAGATTTAATTAGCTTCAAAGTCGGAAATAATTCACGACTTAAGTAACAATGTGAACTAAACTCCATCATGATCAATAACACAACTTAGCTAAGTTGGTTATACTCTGAAATAATAGTTATTCAACAACTCAAAGATTCTCATCGCGGTCTTAAACACGCGAAGATAAATAAAGCATACTGTTAGTGTAGTGACTCTGTCTCCAAAAATGCGAAATTCATAAACATAGCTGAAATCATAAAGTGCTTCAATTACTGGCAGATAGATAAACACACAAAAACTGGAATTAAACACTGATAAAAGAGCGGGTTGTCACATCCTACCCCTCTTAACAAAAATTACGTCCCGAAATTTGCATACCTATGTGAAAAGTTCTGGGTATTTTTATTTCATTTGGTCCTCAAGTTCCCACGTTGCTTCCTCAGGTCCATGGTGTCTCCATAGTATTTTGACTGACGTGATCGATTTATTCCTTAACTCTTGCACCTTTCGGTCCAAGATGGCTTCAGGTCTTTACTCGTACGTCAAGTCAGGGTTAAGGATCATTTCCTCTTGGTGGATCACGTGTTTGGGGTCAAACACGTACCGTCTCAATTGTGACCCGTGGAACACATTGTGGACGTTTCCAAAGCTAGGTGGCAGCGCCAACCTATATGCTACGGGACCTATTCTTTCAAGGATCTCATAAGGTCCTACAAAACGGGGTCTCAACTTACCCTTAATACCGAATCTAACGATCCCTTTCGAGGGTGATACTTTGAGGAAAACCTTGTCTCCAATCTGAAATTGTAATTCGGTTCGTCGGGTATCAGCATAAGACTTCTGTCTGTCCTGGGCCTCCTTAATTCTTGCTCTAATCTGGCAGATGGTCTCGATCATCTCGCTTACTGCATCTGGCCCTAGGATTTTGCTTTCACCCACTTCATCCCAGTAAAGTGGTGATCTACACTTCCTTCCGTACAGCGCCTCGTAAGGTGCCATGTCAATGGTCGCCTGGTAACTGTTGTTGTAAGCGAATTCGATCAGTGGCAGTACTGATTCCCAACTTCCTCCTCGGTCTAGCACCACTGTTCTCAACATATCTTCAAGGGTCTGAATTGTCCATCTGTTTGAGGATGGAAAGCGGTGCTAAAGTTTAATCTCGTTCCTAACTCTTTCTGCAAGCTGATCCAAAATCTAGAAGTAAATTTTGAATCTCTATCCGAAGTAATGGATATTGGTATCCCATGAAGCCGTACAATCTCACGGATGTACAGTTTGGCTAGCTTCTCCGATCCATGGGTAATTGGAATCGGTATAAAATGAGCGCACTTCGTGAGACGATCTACTATTACCCAAATGGCTGTGTTGCCCCTATTCGTCTTGGGTAAACCCGTCACGAAATCCATCGCTATGTGCTCCCACTTCCATTCTGGGATTTCTAAGGGCTGCAATTTCCCATATGGTCGTTGATGTAAAGCTTTCACTTGCTGGCATGCAAGGCAGCGCTCTACAAACAAGGCTATATCTCGCTTCATCCCGTCCCACCAAAACTTCTGTTTCAGATCTTGGTACATTTTGGTACTCCCGGGATGAGCGGTATAGGGCGTGTCATGAGCTTCACTCATGATCTTGTTTTTGAGTTCCTCGTTGTGGGGTACACACAACCTTCCCTTAAAAAGAACGGCGTTATCCGTTGTCTCTTGGTAGTCTCCGGGCGTGCCTGTTCAGATCTTGAGTCTGACTTTTTCCAAGCCCTCGTCCGCTCTCTGGGCACTGATGATCCTTCCCCTGAGGTCTGGGGCGGCTACTAGGGTTGCAATAATTGCTCTTGTCGTTGCTGGTGGCTGAACCACTTCTATCTTTAATCTGTCAAAATCCCTCACAAGCGTGTCCTCTTGAGTGAGAAGAAGTCCTAATTCAGATTGAGTTTTACGATTTAAAGCATTAGCTACTACGTTAGCTTTCCGTGGGTGGTAATTGATACCGCAATCGTAATCCTTCACGAGCTCGAGCCATCTCCTCTGTCTCATGTTCAGGTCTTTCTGCTCGAAAAAATACTTAAGGCTTTTGTGATCATTGAAGATTTCACATCTAACTCCGTATAGATGGTGTCTCCAAATCTTCAAAGCGTGCACAATTGCTGCCAGTTCTAGGTCATGAGTGGGGTAGTTCAACTCATGTGGCCTTAGTTGTCGCGAGGCGTAGGCGATGACCTTCCCTTCCTGCATCAACACGCAACCTAGCCCATTTTTGGACGCGTCTGTGTAGACCACGTATTCCTTATCGGCTGCTGGAACTACTAGCACTGGTGCAGTTGTCAATTTCCTCTTCAGCTCTTGGAAGCTGGCTTCACACTCGCCGGTCCATTTATACGCGATTCCTTTGCGCAGTAACTGCGTCATTGGCCTTGCTATCTTAGAGAATCCTTCGATGAATCTCCGGTAGTATCCCGCTAAACCTAAGAAACTCCGGATTTCATTAGGGGTGGTTGGTGATTTCCACTCGCGCACTGCTTGCACCTTGGCGGGGTCTACCTTGATTCCATCTACTGACACGATGTGTCCTAGGAACATTACTTCCTTCAGCCAAAATTCGCACTTGCTGAATTTGGCGAACAACTTCTCCGTCTTTAACGTCTCCAGGACGATTCTCAAATGCTTTTCATGCTCTAGGTCATTCTTAGAATAGATGAGGATATCATCTATAAATACTAAGACAAATTTGTCTAAGTATGGATGAAAAACTCGATTCATGAGGTCCATGAATACTGCCGGCGCATTGGTTAGACCAAATGGCATGACAACGAATTCATAGTGACCATACTTTGTGCGGAAAGCGGTCTTGGGTACATCCTCTGGTCTGATCTTCAGCTGGTGGTACCCAGACCTTAAATCTATTTTCGAGAACACACTGGCTCCCTTGAGTTGGTCAAACAAATCATCTATCCTCGAGAGAGGGTATTTGTTTTTAAGCGTCAGTACACATCCTCATGTTTCCATCTTTCTTTTTGACAAAGAGTACAGGTGCTCCCCAAGGCGAGACACTGGGCCTGATGAAACCCAAGTCCAAGAGTTCTTGTAGTTGCACCTTCAATTCTTGTAATTCCTTTGGGGCCATCCTGTACGGTGCCTTTGATACTGGGGCTGATCCAGGTTCTAGGTCAATGGTGAAATCTAGTTGCCTGTCCGGGGGTAGTCCTGGCAATGTTTCTGGAAAAACTTCTGGAAAGTCTCGTACTACTGGTACATCTTCTATCCTTTTGTCATCACTAACTTCCCCATTTAGGTAGACGAGATAAGCTGTGCTTCCTTCCTTCATCATCTCCCTTCTGGCTTGCAGTGCGGATATCACTGGTACTCTTTTCTTCATACCGATGCCGTGAAATTCTGTCGGTTCTTTTTCGGGTGGTCGAAGGGAAATCTTTCGTTCGTTACAAAGGATGGTGGCGTAATTCTCGGCTAACCAGTCCATTCCTAAGATCATATCTACGTCCCACATGAGCAGAATATTAAGATTGTTCGCTACCATCTTAAGTTCTCCCATTTCAAATTCTACGTTCGAGCAAACATGAGTGGTAGTAGATCTTCTTCCTAAGGGTGTAGTGATTCTTAAGGCACACTTAGCTCGTTCTGATTTGATTTCTAAGGTATCTACGCAAGGGGCAGAAATAAAAGAATGCGAAGCACCAGTATCGAACAAAATCCTAATGGAAAAACCTTTAAGCTTGCCCATATCTGCCAGGTTTCCCTGGTTTTTCTCGGGCTGGTTTTGGGTGATAGCAAAGGCTCTTGCCTGCTGCGGCAGTTTTTGTGGTTGTTTCTGTTGTTGTTGGCGTTGTTGGTGCTGGTGTTGGTGCTGCTGCTGGTGTGGCGGTTGTTGGCGGGGCTGCTGTTGCCCTGGAACTGCTCACAGGGGCTGGGCATAAGTGGCCCTAATTGCAGCGCCCTGCTGTCTATTGGGGCACTAGGAGGAGTAGTGACCCTTCTGGCCACACGTGTAGCAACCGTCAGTTCCAGCCCTACAAACACCATGATGTGGTTTGTTGCATTTTGGACAAAGGGGTACTTCGTTCTGTCTTTGGTTGCCTCCGGCTGGGGCAGGACCCTGTTACTTCCCTTGTCCTTGTGGCTGAAACTGTCCAAATGGCGCACTTCCTTGCCATGGCCTCTTGTTAGCCTGGTTTTCACTTCCTCCCTGGTCGTTCCAGTTGCGCTTCCCTTTAAATTTCTGAGGGCGTGCAGGTGGGTTGACTGGCGCTGAGGTCTGTGGCGGAGCCGACCTTTCCACTGGCATCGCAGCTTCGACGTCCAGTGCCCTGTTCAAGGACTCGGTGTAGGAGAGTCCACCATGACTAGCTAGGGTCATCCTAATCTCGTGCCTCAGACCAGCACAAAATTTCTCCGCCATCTTCTCATCAGTATTCACCTGCTGCGGAGCATAACGTGATAGATCGCAGAATTCTCTGTCGTATTCCGTCACTGTCGTCTTCCCTTGTTTCAGGTTGTAGAACTCGGCCTCCTTCTTCCTCCTATAGCTTTTGGGAATATACTTATCGTATAACCCAGTCTTAAAGTCTTCCCAAGTATAGGCTGCCCATTGCTCGGGAGTGAGTGTCTTTCGGCGGGCTTCCCACCAAAAGTCAGCCGATCCGGCTAGTTGGAAAGACATGCACGAGAGTCGCTCCTCTTCCGTGCAGCGTAGAAAAGTAAAGATGCGCTCCAATGCGCGTACCCAAGCCTCAGCTTCAGCTGGGTCGCCCATTCCATTAAACTTGGGCAGATTTTGTCGAAGGAAGAGTTCCTCGATCCTCGTTGCAGGGGGTGGAGTGGGTGGGGTAGGTTCCCTGTCATCTCGTGGTTCCTCAGGTATATCATTTCGATTCCTATCATTGTTAACATTTCTCCTAGCGGTGCGACCTCGTCTAGGCGGCATACTGCAAACTGCGAAACACCTTTTTTGGCACATTCTATACGGAAGTCTCTAAGGCAATTAAATAAAGAACTGCTTGCATGCACAAGTCGCAAAATCATAGATACTACATCCTGAATTGACTTGTGAAGAATAAAACCCGTAGGGTAACATAAAACATATGCGAGATCGTCGCAGAAAGCCCATGCTAGGGTCGTAAATGCATATCATGGAAAATTTTGCCTCATCGAGGACTTTTACATCATAAAAAGATTCGTTTCCGTACTATCGTTTGCTAACATCGTCAAAACAAAAAAAATTTAGAGTCATAGGGTTACAAAAACATCGAAACAAATCATCGCCCGGAAAACATCCAAGCTAAAACTATCGGATATGCGAACTCTGGGTCGTGGTACGGCTGCTCCTAGGTGACACTAGGGGGTCCTCCTCGGGATCCTCTTCCTTCTCCTCGCTGGGCGAGAGGGTCTCTCCCTGACCTTCACCCGCTTCCCACACGATCTGGGCTGTGCGGAAGATATCATCCGTAATCTCACGGATCGGGTCGTTCCTAGTGTGGATCCTAGCCGTGGCACGAGACTCGCACCTTCATCCAGTGACTCCCTCATGTTGGCTATGACCCTGTCGATGTCTGCCAGGGCCACCGCAAGCTCTAGGTCTGTCAGGGGTATCGGTGGTGGTGGAGGGGTAGTTACTCGGAGAGCTGAGTCGGGTGGCGACGGGAAAACCCTTCGAGTCCGTGGACGAGAGGGGCCTGCCTCGTCAGCGTGCCTACCACGGCGCCCTAGAACCGAGGCATGGGGTGGAGGGTCTTGTGGTAAGGCCAACGGGGGCTCGGGTGCAGCGGCGAGTGTCTCAGCGGGTAGAGGTGTCCCTACTTGCACGTAGTCTCCAGGGAGGACGTAGGGCCCTAGAGGGGCGCTGCCCCACAAGGTGAAACAGGCCTGGAGCTCCGCAATGAAGCTAGGGAAGTCTCCCACGAGGTCGTGGTAATCCTCCCGGCGAAAGATGTAATGGGCAGAGATCTGCCTAGCCCATCCCTGCCACTCCGAGGGTAACAGCAAGATCAACCTCTGGATGCCGTCATACCCTGACACTCCATACACACTCGCCTCAACCCAATGTCTGTGGAAACCCGCGAGGAATTGTCTGAGGTTATCCCCGCGACATGGGGCATAAGTGCGGTAGGACCGCTCGACTTCCTCTGGACTAGCCCACGGGGGCAATGGTCGTCGTCGAGTAAAGACAGTCCTCGCCATCTAACGAAAGAAGTTCTATCGTCAACTCAAAGTAAAACGTGACAAGTACTAAAAACGATAAGGCTCCAAACGTCTATACTCGGCAATCGGTTCGACAATCGTAACTCATAAAATCTGGCCATCACAACATCATCTAAATCTTGTTTTCAAGCACAAGATCATAACTCGTGAATTCTAAACCTCACAAAGTTCTAGTGTTATCGTCTACCAATCTTAAGGCATGAAAGGCTTGACATGCGATGGTGATGTACTCTTCTATGTTCCATCATGAGAGTGAGCATGTATCTAACTTAACAGTTCTAAGTTCTCGTGATTCAAACAATAATCATAATCATTCATGCTTCATACATTTCAAGAAAATAACTTAATAAAACTTGAAAGCACTTACCATAACCAACGTTGGTTGAGCGTGACGAGATGTAGTGCCAAGCTTTTGTCAACTAGTTCATGAGCATATTGACTTTCTAAATCTAGACTCTGATACCACTTCTGTCACGGCCGCGCCCGCTAAGGATAGCGAACTCGGGGAACCCGCGATGAGGGGAGGGAATTTAGGAGCGGGGTTAGAAACGGGGCATGCTTGACTTCTTGATGACTTGACTATATATATATAGGAAACAAACGGAATGACTAGTTATTAATCAAGGGCCGAAAGGGGGCCGTACATAATTATCCAAGAGGGTACTCGAAGAGTTCGAACATATTGTTGTATAGTAAATATTGTTTGACAAAAGACATCACATCTTAGCAACATCAGTGTACGCAGCGGAAAAACATCAACTCGAGTATATGTATGAAGACATATACTCCTGCTCTGAGGTTCTCATCCTAGCTTGACAAAAGCTCTGCTTGCACACCACATCCCTAATCACAGCTCAACCTGCACATTTAGAAATATATGCAGGGCTAAGTACGGATGTACTTAGTGGACACTTGCCGAAATATACATACATACATAACATTTTATTGTTAAGCCTTGCATAGGTAGTAAGATACGAGGGTTTTCCTTTAAAGACTCGTATTTACTACAAAAATAATATCATTTCTTTCATAAATATCTCGAGCCGGCATTTTAATATCATTAATCACCATATCAGTAACTCGTGCCGAGAGGTAGGCCTCCCTCTACGGACACTATGATCGGCCAACCCGCTAGATGACTCACGATCACAAGGGTGTACACTAATTCTGAAGGGATTTGCGGTCCCATCCAGAATCCGAATTCGATTAGCATTAGATAGGTAATTAATAACAAAACATAAAGCATTTAGGCATTGACAATATCATTCAAAATCATAAGCATAAAGTTGTAACAATTCTATAATATGGTTTTAGTTTTCGTAAGAAAGCCCACCTGGTAGTGGTGACTCACGGCTAAGCCTTAGACTCTTGCGTTCAACCTTGATTCGGAAAAGAAGTAGCGTTGGGCCTTAGTCCGCGGAAATTCTAACATAAATGTGGATGCGTGATGCAATTATGCATGGCTCATATTCCTTTTTATTAACCAATTAACCCAACTAGGTTCCGTCCCATGAAGTCAAGTGATTAACTACGTTGATTCGTTCTCATTAGGGCGTTCTAACTGTTAGTGAAGCATAATAATCCCTCTTTGTGTAAGCAAGGGAAGAAAATAACAAAGATTTGAAACACCCTAGGTTCTCTTCTCTCTCTCGCGGTCAGCTCTGCTTCTTCGCTCTCTACTCGGGAGGTCAGCCCTGGCCTCTAAGTCAGCTCTGGCTGAGTTAGCTCTGCGGCGAAGTGATTCCTCGGGGCGGAACGATTCCTCTGATGAAAGTGATTTCTCTGGCGAGGAAAGATTCCTCTGGTGAAGTGATTCCTCTGGCGAGGTGATCCCTCTTGCGGTGTGATTCCTCTGGCGAGGCAATTTCTCTGGCGAAGCGATTGCTCTGGCGACGCGATTCCTCTGGCGAAGCAATTTCTCTATCGAAGCGATTCTTCTAGCGAGCTGATTTCTCTGGCGAAGCGATTCATCTGGCGACGCGATTCCTCTGGCGAAGCGATTCCTTTGGCGACACGATTCCTCTGGCGACGTCCCCTCTGGTCTTGTTCTCGCTGGACTTGTCCCCGCTGGACATGTCCTCGCTGGACTCGTCCCCTCTGGACTTGTCCTCGCTGGACTTGTCCCTGCTGGACTTGTCCCCTCTGGACTTGTCCTCGCTGGTCTGGGAAGAGCGATGGGGACTCCAGTTTTCAAAACCAGACATCTCCATCTTTATCTCATCTTGATTCTCACTCGTATACAAACCTTAAACTCTACCTATGTGAGCATGCTGTGATTTTCTATGTTCGTCTACGTTTAAAGCTAAAGTTCTCGTCGTTCATCAAGGTCTCAAGTTATAGATTCTAACAAGTCGTAACTTAACATGCTTTTGTTCATTCGTTTACAGCCCATAAAATATGATTCCTGGAGTGTGATGCATGTTGATTGGAGTAGCAACAAGGGTCGAAGATTACCTTGATATAGCGTGCTTTGGTCGGGTAAAGAATGATGGTTTCTCGCTTTTTCGAGCGTCGAGGTGCAAATTGGAAATGAAATAGCTGCGGTTCTTAGGTTGAAAAATAGGTGGAAAGAATCATGGTGGAGGGTGGAAAATCAAGCCGAGTTGTTACCTTGTTCAAATTGGAAGCAAGAATCTCGATCCACTCCCCTTCGTGCAAGGCGTCGAGAGAGATGAACTTCTTGCTGTTGTTGCTGAAATTTCTAAGTGTTTTGAAATGGAGAAAGGGATGGCTCAAGGATTGAAGAGTGAATTTATAGGAAGAGCTCGGCTGTGTGCACTTGAGTGCCGAAGGGAGAGCATAGGCTGAGATAGGGTACAGCAAGTGAGGTGGCGTGAGGCCTTTCGATTTCTCGGCCAATGGGAGGAGCTGCTGCTGCAGTCTTGACGTGCGGCTTTTCAGCTACCCGGCCAATGGGAGGAGAGCTGCTGCTGCTGCAGCTTGCGTGGGAGTCCTTTCGGCTGCCCAGCCAATGGCTGTTGCTGCAGCACCTTATCCACCTTTTCCTTTCTCCCATTTTTCCTTCTTTTCCTTACATGTGGCGTTAGCAGGTGGCGGATAGGGTGGCGTGGGCGGTGGTGTGATTTAAAAAAAAAGGACTAAGTATAATTCTTCAGTGTCGGTCTCTCTCAGTATTAGAAATACTGGTTCCGCGTTTCTGCTAAAATCGATACTTGCTAAATTAAATCCGTAGATTTAATTCGTTCGTCATTCTAATACTTAAATTAAATCCATAGATTTAATTAGCTTCAAAGTCGGAAATAATTCACGACTTAAGTAACAATGTGAACTAAACTCCATCATGATCAATAACACAACTTAGCTAAGTTGGTTATACTCTGAAATAATAGTTATTCAACAACTCAAATATTCTCATCGCGGTCTTAAACACGCGAAGATAAATAAAGCATACTGTTAGTGTAGTGACTCTGTCTCCAAAAATGCGAAATTCATAAACATAGCTGAAATCATAAAGTGCTTCAATTACTGGCAGATAGATAAACACACAAAAACTGGAATTAAACACTGATAAAAGAGCGGGTTGTCACAAATGGCACTGACTGCGCTAGGATAGCCACACTGGCTGTGGTGATACAATGGCACTGATTGCGCTGAGATAGCCACACTAGCTGCGCTGAGATGACTAAGGTAGTTATGCTGATAATTTGAGCTCTGATTGTACTACGATAACTAAGATAGTTCCACCAGCCAAGACAACTGAAATAACTGAGATGGCAGCGTAGGCTGAGATAACTGAAATACCTGAGATAGCTGGGCAGGTTGAGATAGCCTGTCCTGACTGCGCTGAGAAAGCACAGATACATTCTGAAGCTTATAGTTACGCAGGCTGAGATAGCCTGTCCTGACTGCGCTAAGAAAGCTCAGATATATTCTGAGGCTTACAATTCTGGATCGTGGCTAAGTTACCATTTAAGGTTTTAATATCCGCTACGCAGCTGAGTTGCCGTTAAGGCTCAAATATCCTGCTAAGTTTTTCAAGAAAACACATATGGTGGTATATACTCCACTCCCCCCCTTAATAACATGTGCATGATTCAACTACACATGTTATGTGTATGCTTGTGATTGGTGTTCCTACTTGTGATGCTAGTGACAGCGCTGGTATGACTATGGTCCCAAAGTATGTTATCCAAATTATGTTCCAGGTCCTAGCACATATGCGGAAGGTGTGCAGCTTCGTGTACTTAGTTAATTCATATTTCAAGTCTAGGCACATATGCAGAAGTTGTTCGGCTTCCAAGACATAGTTATTATTGCATAAATCCCAACATAGATAATATAAGTCACTAGTATGCCCAAGTGTTAAAGTAGAATATTTTTCAAATCCCAATCATGCCTTCATGCTTAGATGAAATAACTAAGATCGTGTAATGATAAGTTTTCGTTTCGCGAAGTACCTGAATCGCCACTCGTTAGTGGATTATCTTTTCGTGTTATGGTGATTACCATACTTGTTCAAGTGTTTTCCTCAAAATATGTTTGTCCTGTGCTGTAAAGATTCTTAGGCACGGACATTAGCAAAATATGAGTGCCCCTTAAGATAGGGCTGTGAACTCATTATTATAGAAGATATATGTGGAAGACCTGATTGATAAATCATATAAAAATGAAACCCGACAAGCAAATCAGAGAACCCAATGAACAAATCAACACTATTCTGATAGTAAGAAAATCTTGAAATTTTAAGGTCTGGAAGAATATATATATTCAGATTTAAACATAGTAAATCCCCTCAATGCCCATGTCGAAGCATCGCCGTCAATAGTAAATGCGTGAGTGCGAAGCTAGATTCCCAGAGTATAGAGTTATCTTGCTGTGTGCCTGCAGGAGCGATATGCTGGGCTGCCATTAACTTGACTTTGGGGCTGCTCAACGTCCCCTCCCATCTTATGGATAAATGCAGAGCTGGCAATCCCCAGAAATTCTGGTCAGCGCTGTCGCGTACCGCCCACTAATTCGAGAGTTCTCGTGAATAAATATACGTGTGGAAATACCCATCTTGATAACCCTTGTAAAGCATAAAGTAAAAATAGAGCAAAATTAGTTCAAAAACAGATTCGAACCTAAAAATTATAACCAAAGCAAGTAGACGAAGATAAGGATGAGCCAGAGTTGGCTCCGCGGCTGAGTAACAATAGAGGCGAGAGACGGCCAGAGCTGGTTGTGCTGCTGAACAGCAACAAGAGGAGAGAAGCGGCGCTGGCTGCACTGCCGAGCAGCAACAAGGGAGAGAGGCGGCGCTGGCTGCGCTGCGGAGCAGCAACAGAGGAGAGAAGTGGCGCTGGCTGCACTGCCGAGCAGCAACAAGGGAGAGCGGCGGCGCTGGCTGCGCTGCCGAGCAGCAATAAGGGAGAGAGGCGGCGCTGGCTGCGCTGCCGAGCAGCAACAGAGGAGAGAAGCGGCGCTAGCTGCACTACCGACCAGCAACAGAGGAGAGAAGCCGCGTTGGCTGCATTGCCGAGCAGCAATAAAGGAGAGAGGCGGCGCTGGCTGCGCTGTCGAGTAGCAACAAAGGAGAGAGGCGGCGCTGGCTGCGCTGCCGAGCAGCAACAAGGGAGAGAGGCGACGCTGGCTGCGCTGCCGAGCAGCCACAAGGGAGAGAGGCGGTGCTGGCTGCGCTGCCGAGCAGCAACAGAGGAGAGAAGCGGCGCTGGCTGCACTGCCGAGCAGCAATATAGGAGAGAGGCGGCGCTGTTGATAGCAGCGGCAAGGGCGATTTCATTGGACGATTGCCCCCTGAGTCGTGAATTGGGGGTTTTCGAAACCCTCCCTTCATTTTCTTGGAGAACCCAGCGAGAGAGCTATTGAGGCAGAAGATATTGACCCATGATTCTAGAGTTGGGAGCGACCATTTTTTAGAAAATCAGAGAGGGAAATCGACGCAGTTGCGCCGCATTTTTGCAGATTTGGTTCTTAACCTAAATTCAGAGAATCGAAACCAAGAAATTCAGTGGAATTGCAGTCAATCCCGGTTTGAGTTTAGAAACTGAGAAGGAAAATTTAGTTACTGACACACACGCGTCGTGCGGTGCGGACAAAATACCTGTGTATGCCCAGTACAGACAGTACACGCTCCTACGTCTCACAACAAGAACTTAGTCTTAGCGGTAAGTGTAGGGTCGAATCCCACAGGGAGTGAGGAACCACTTTGTTCTCCAACGACAAATTGAGGTGTCACAATTCTCAATCTGTATACTCTGCACAAGAAATAAACAAGATCAATAATAACAAGGGGGTGAGGTTATTTGGTTAGGTCATAACTGTTGTTAACATTCGTTTCAGTCATAGGCATACTGATGATCCGTCCATGATTCATATAAACCCAAGGCGTGGCCCAAAGACATTGGGGCGTTTCAAGGGGTTATAATTCACATTTAGGATGGTTGATCCCATTGTGGTCACTTGGTCCGAAGGTCACACAATCCCCGGTCACAAGGCAGTGCTTCACTTCTCCATAGATGGTAGTCATACCCGTTACTCACCAAGTATGGCCCTCATCAACCTTCCCTCCCGAGGTCCCCAACTCCGCGCTTTGAGTGATACATGCCTCCTGGACACAACCATTTTTGGCTTTGTCAGCCGACCAGTCATAGACATGCTACGACGCTGAGATTGCTTTTCTCGTTTGATAACCATGGCTTTATGCCTCGTCACAGTTGATGGATAGTCTCTAGAGAAGCCCAAGACGGAGGAAGGACAGTGTATCCCATCAATCCTTTCCCCACCTTCTGGATCTACAACGCCTTTTGTTGACGCTGCTCAGCTACTCGGTCTTGGGTGTACCGATCATTGTATCTTGGTACACCCTGGCCTTTGCTTGACACGGACAACGTTTTACCGAACGGAAATCACCCGTTAGGCCCATACTGCCCATGGTTTCAAACAGATCCTTCCGGAACCACGAGATTCAACCGAAAGAACAAATGCCTCACGAATGTTTCACATGTTAACAACAATTATTTCCACCCCTAAAACCTCACCAAGGGAACTACTCACACATATTGAGAAACGCAAATGCAAAATGGATTAAACACATTGCGGAACAAAAGGAAATATTTGAATAGATAAATAATACCTAGGCTTCAAGCCTTCGATCTTGTTCAAATGCAACACACAACGGAAATAGAGAGAATAGTACTAAAACGTAATTTGTTTGGATGCCACACACGGCAAATTAAAGTAATAGCTAAGTAAAAACAAAAGTTTCAAGTGCCAAGAGTCTGTGCACGCTGCACACCATTAGTCTTTTATACTGCCGAATGGTTGAGGTCCAACCCTAGTTGCGCCAGCTCCAAATCTTCGCCGGGATCTTCTTTCCTTAATTAGCTCAATCTTTGATTGATCCGATTGAAGATGGCTTCCAGCTGCAAGCTTAGTCAACCTTTCCCATTCTTCCGATCCTTCCAGTTTCTTCTTTCATCTTCCACGTGCTTCTTCGAAATCTCCGAGATTGACTTTCCTTTCGTGGCTCTAGTTGTCTGCTTCTTGTGGTAACGGTCAGATGGATTGCTCTCTTCGGTGTGGTTCATACCAGGTGGGTTGCTCCAGGTTCCCATGCCCCAAGTTAAACTGGGGATGTACTTGTTGGCCGAAGCTCCATGCTGGCAAACATGACATAACAATCTGGGCTTGGTAATGCCCATTCTGACCGCATTTCCTCCGTTTCCGCTCCACTGACCTTCCTTCCTTCACAACTTTGTTTTTCCCTCGGACAGACCTGTACCGACACAAATAAAGAGAAAAATAGGGCCAAATGGCCCAAAAGTCGAAGACGCATCACACCTACACACTTAAAGCATACTTGCCCTCAAGTATGTAGGTGGATTCACAGAAGACACGGACAAAAAGGTTGAAAGAAAAGAAATAAAACTAAGAGACACGAAACTTGCATAGATTTCAGGATCAGATCATACCAACATGCATCATTCAGTTTAGTCAATCCACAAACCAGAGTAATGATCATGCATAAAGTGTGATGGTAGTCTCTCTTCTCGCTCAAGCACCGGGCTAAGTGTTTACACTCATAATTTGCTGTGCCAGTTCTTCTAAGAGTTTGATTGAAGACTACGAGTTAAGCACACTAGTCTGACTCATCAGAGGGTCTTTGTTGGGTTGTAATGGGGTATACGGAGCTAAGGTGAGGTATATATGGTTCAGTGGCTAATTTCAGTATCACCCTTACTCAGTATACACGTTCAGTACAGCTACAACCAACCCTTTATTCCCCCGTTTGCAATGGGGTTCATCTTTTCTTTGATTCTTTTGTGGGCAATCATTTTCATTCATCAACTAAATTTTTTTTTTTTTTTGTGCCCAGATTTCTCTCTTTCCTATAATTCCCTGTTCACCATTTTATTCACTTCATAAATTCTTTCTCCTAGATATAGCAATAGCAAGGCTCAAGAAAGAATGAATTCGGCTCAAATTGGCATACAAGGGATTCTTTTCTCATTAAACAACAAGGAAGAATCTGGGGCCCTAAATCAAAGAATCGTGCCCAAATCACACAAGTCATGTACTAGCAAAATGAGTCTTCAAACAAAGTCTAGATTTCCTAGTCACAGCAAATTCTCACCAGAAACATGCATTTTTCAATTTAGCCCTGATCTCACCGGTGGGGTACTCTCAGTAACCTCACAACTACCATCATGCATTTCATACTCAATCCACCAATTCATATCAAGACTGTAACCAGCATGCACAATCTTTCACCATCAAACAATGCAAGTAGACTCGACTCAAACACAGATTAAACAGACGCCAAAATAAGAAAAGCAAAAAGATAAAATAAAACCTAATCTACGAGTTCAGGGGAAAGGTACTTAGTCGTTTCGGTCGGAGGATCTCGCCTCCGCAGTCAGCATCTCCTTGATTTCTTTAAAACCAGCCTCCATTACTTTGAATCCTTCTTCCACAGTATCCCTCAACGTGGCCACTTATCCTCCCAGCATCACCAGCTCGTCTTTGATTTCCTTCAGTTCGGCCGTCAGCTTGATAATCTCGCCACTGATTGGGCGAGAAGTTCCTTGTTCCTGTGCAACCTTCGGTTCAGGTCGAACTGAGCTGCCTTCTGGTTGGACCAAACGGTAGTCGCCTCCTTCATCCATCTCAACAATCCGCCAACGCACCAGCCGCCCGATATCAAAGAGTCGAGTTTCTGCCACGGCTGCTTCATCCGGGGCTTTCTCATTGAAACCTGCAAGTTTCTTCGCCAGGAGAGTCACCAGCGGGCATAGGGAGAGATACTTGTTGGTATGGGTTACCCCATACTGAAACTGTAGTGCAACTGTGAACCCAAAGTTCACCCTCTTTCTCTCCACCATACACCAAAGCAAAAAGAGCTCTTGTTGGGTGACTACGTTGGATCCCTCTATCCGGCCATAAATGTTATAGGCCAACCAACGATGGCAAATCTGCAGGGCTGGATCGCGGAGTTCATTGGATTTGCTGATATTCTTCACATATTTGGCCCCCGTTGAGAGTTGGGACCAGTACTGGTCAATCTGACTGCGCCACTCCGGTGGAGCCATGGTTTCAGCCTGTTTATACTCATCATCGTACACTTCCTTGTCCTCTATTACTCTCAGGTGGATGTTCAAGTCATTGATGGACAGTGGGAACATCTTTCCCTGCAATTGGAAGCGGAGGGTACCTGGTGTTTCGATTGAGTAATTTCCCTTTGGCTTGAATTCCACCGTACTCATGAACTCTTCCGACAAATTCTTAAACGCCAACACATTCCACTTCAGAATCTTCCCCCAACCAATGCTCTTGAAATATCCCTCCACACGTTCTTTTATCCCGAAATCCTCCAAGGAGTTATCTCCAGATTCTGGAAAACGGCATACCTCTGGCTGTCCCTCGGTATGATCGTCTCCATAGTGCTGGGTCGCACCACTCCCTTGCTCTTGACGCCCTTGGGTTTTGAGGTGATTGTGCTCGTCACCGGCTTAGCAGGGGCGATCACATCCTCCGAGTTGGAGCTTTCAACCATCTCGGTCCTCTCTGGGTCTACTTCCATCGGCTCCTCCATCTCCTTGGCCTTCCCTTTTTCGGCTGCAGTGGGTTTCCTTGGTTTCTTACTCTGTTCAGCTTTCGTTCGGGTCTTACTGCCTACCGGTGCCGGTTTGGCCTTAACTGGTAGTGGGGGCTTGGCAACATCTAGCTTTCTTTTCACTCCGGGTCTCTTTCTCTGGGGTGTCGGAATTTCTACTTCCTTCTCCTGAACGGCCTCAACTTCCTCTGCTTCATCATCCTCTTCCTCGTCCACCTTCTCTTCTTCGCCCTTCTCCTCCTCCGCTTCCGTATCCTCGGAAGCTGTTTTCCCCTCCTGCATGGAGGTTTCTGGAATTTGTGGTTACGGTTGAGCTTGAATAGGTGGTGGTGCGACAGTGGATCGCACCGGAGTAGCTTTGCTCGCCTGAGCCTTTTTTGATTTCTTCACAGGAGGGGTGAGCTCAGGCTCCCCTTCTTCCGGTTGCGTCGACTCAGCGGCTGCTCTTGCTACTTCTTGTTCCTCTTGTTGGAGGACTTCGGCACGCCCTTTGTCCTCGGGCTGGATCTTCAGCAAAGGGTCTTCGGTGATTTTAGTAGAGGTCACCTCCGAAGCGGTCCGCTTTGTGGTACGCTTTGGAGGTGGGAGTTTGGCGCCTTTCTTCTTCGGCTGTTGGGTACTTCCGGAGCTTGCTCTCCCTTTGGTTTTGGCCATTGTGCTTTTCAGAGATCAAAATACTTAGGATTTGTGCGAAAGTTTTGGACTTTGTGGGGTTTTTGGAGGCAAGGTTGGTTTTTAAGAAGGGTGATCGGTAATTATGGGAATTTAGGGTTTGAGGCGAGTGGAGATCGTGGTGTAGCAGTTTTCGGAGGTTAGGGTTTGTGGGAGAGAAAATCGTGGGTTAAGGCTTTGAATATGGTAAGTGTGGCGGTTATGGCAGAAAAAGAATCTTTAAGGAAATAGAATCATGGCCAAAATTGGAAATTCAAATTTCTGCGGAAACCGAAGAGTTGCAGTCACATCGCAGCCTGCCTCTGACACGCTCGCGTCACCTCCCTTCGTAAGCCCTCTTCCAGACTGTTCCAACCCCCAACTCTCCACCTACACACTTTGCAACGCAAAGTGGGCTCGGATCAACCTCTGGGCCTCCTTCCAAATTCATCTTGGCCCGTCTCCCTGTAGGGTTAGTGCATCCAAACAAAAACAAAACAAAATAAAATAGAAGAAACAAAAAGAAATTCGGTAAAGACCATACCGAAGATACCACACTGGGTTGCCTCCCAGCAAGCGCTCTTGTTTCTCGTCTTGAGCTCGACTCTTCTTCACTCGTTACTCGTACTCAGGGTCGAGAAGGTGGCATTCCTCCTTCTCCTTTTCTACTTCAGCAAGCTCATGATAGGGTTTTAGGCGATGCCCATTCACCACGAACGTATAATCAACTCCATTGTGATCATACACTTCTATGCTTCCGTTTGACAAAATTTCTTTGATCACAAACGGTCCTGACCATTTTGAACGAAGTTTGCCAGCCATCATCTTGAAGCGTGAATTGAAAAGTAGAACTTTTTGTTCCACCAAGAATTCCTTCTTCCTGATCTTGGCATCATGGATCCTTCTGGCCCGCTCTTTATAGAGCACCGCATTGTCGTAGGCCTCCAACCGAAGCTCTTCTAGCTCACTCAGCTGCAACTTCCGTGTTTCTCCAGCTAGGGTCATACTGAGGTTAATCTGCTTGATTGCCCAGTACGCCTTGTGTTCGATCTCCACAGGCAAATGACATCTTTTCCCATAAAGCAAATGAAACGGGGACGAATGGGTGTTTTGAAAGCAGTTCTGTACGCCCACAACGCATCCCCCAAATGATCACTCCAGTCCTTGCGGTTGGGGTGCACCACCTTCTCCAGGATGCTCTTTATCTCCCTATTGGAGATCTCGGCTTGGCCATTCGCTTGGGGGTGATATGCAGTGGTGACCTTGTGTGTCACCCCCATCTTCTTGGTTAGCGCTCTGATAATGGCATTACAAAAATGAGACCCCTGATCACTGATTAGAATTTTGGGTATACCATATCTCCCGAACACTTGTTCCTTCAGGAAAACTGCCACGGTATGAGCATCATTGCTTGCGGTTGCCTTGGCTTCAACCCACTTTGATACGTAATCTACTGCCACCAGAATGTATTCGTAGTTCTTTGACCTTGGGAAGGGCCCCATAAAGTCAATCCCCCATACGTCGAAAATTTCGACCGGCATGATTGGAACTTGTGGCATTTCATCATTTGCGGTAATACCTCCAGTCATCTGGCATTTCGGGCAGCTCTGTACCCATTTTCTTGCATCCGCAAATATTGTGGGCCAGTAGAATCCACTTTCCAAAATTCTGTGGGACCGTGCGCTTTCCTCCAAAATGACCGCTATTTGCTGTTCCATGACACATGTCCAAGATTTGGGCATGCTCATCCTCAGGTATGCATCTCCGTATGACCTGATCTGCTCCAGTTCTCCTGAGATATGGATCCTCCCAGTAGTAGTATCGTGCTTGCACGAGTAACTTCCGTTGTTCGAACCTTGTCAATCCTGGGGGTAACTCCTTGGTAATCAGGTAATTAGCTATGTCCGCATACCCGGGCTCCTGCTTGGTTAGAGCACACAGTTCTTCTTCTTCCTCTAAGGTGCTCATGGAATATAGCTTCTCGTCTGGAAAGGTATCGGTAATGGGCATACCATCATCCTCTTCCAGTTGCAACCTGCTCAAATGATCCGCCACAAGGTTCGCAGCTCCTTTCTTGTCCCTTATTTCTATATTGAACTCTTGTAACAATAAGATCCACCTGATGAGTCGAGGTTTGGATTCCTTCTTGGCCATCAAGTATTTCAACGCGGCATGATCCGTGTAGACCACCGCCTTTGTTCCCAAAAGGTAGGAACGAAACTTCTCTATGGCAAACACCACCGCCAAGAGTTCTTTCTCAGTAGTGGTATAGCTGCATTGTGCCGAATTCAGTGTTTTGGATGCGTAGTAGATCACGCAACTTTCTTTGCCTTTCTTCTGCCCCAGTACTGCTCCAACGGCGTGGTTGTTGGCATCACACATGATCTCGAACGGTAAGTCCCAAACCGGAGGTTGAATAATGGGGGCTGACACCAACTTGTTTCTCAGAATCGTGAATGCCTCCTTACAATCATCATCAAACTCAAACGGCACATCTTGTTTAAGAAGTCTGGTCATGGGCTGGGCAATCTTGGCGAAGTCTTTGATAAATCGCTAGTAGAAGCCTGCATGGCCAAGGAATGCCCGTATGTGCTTTATGGTTGTAGGGTAGGGCAATTTGGCGATGGAATCAACTTTCTCCTTGTCTACTTCAATTCCCCTTTCTGAAATCACGTGCCCCAGCACTATTCCTTCCCTTACCATGAAATGGCATTTTTCGTAGTTAAGGACCAGGCTCTTCTCCACACACCTTTTTAATACAAGCTCTAGATGTTTCAAATATGTGTCGAAAGAGCTCCCATATACGGTGAAGTCGTCCATGAAGACCTCAATGCAATTCTCCAACAAATCGGAAAATATGCTCATCATGCACCGTTGAAAGGTTCCTGGTGCATTGCATAGTCCGAATGGCATTCTCCGGTATGCAAATGTTCCAAATACGCAGGTGAAAGTGGTTTTCTCCTGGTCTTCATGTGCCACAAAGATTTGCATGTATCCAGAATATCCATCTAGAAAGCAGTAATAGGCATTACCGACCAATCTCTCCAGCATCTGGTCGATAAAGGGCAATGGGAAGTGGTCCTTCCTGGTTGCATCATTCAGTTTCCTGTAGTCAATGCAAACTCTCCATCCAGTTTGCAATCGGGTGGGCACAAGCTCACCCTGATCATTCTCCACAACCTGTATCCCAGATTTCTTCGGTACGACATGGACTGGACTTACCCATTGGCTATCGGATATGGGATAGATAATTCCCAATTCCAACAGTTTTAGAATTTCTTTCAATACCACTTCCTTCATGACCGGGTTCATCTTCCTTTGAGAGTCTCGAATAGGTCTGGCTCCCTCCTCAAGGTAAATATGATGCATGCATTCCGTGGGACTGATGCCTTTTATATCAGCTAATGTCCAACCGATGGCTTCCCTTTTTTCTCGTAGTACTATGACCAATCGGTCTTGCTGCACGACGGTTAGATCAGAACTGATGATAACTGGTAGCGTCTCTTCTGGTCCCAAATAAGCATACTGTAAATGCTTAGGTAATTGCTTGAGCTCCAAAATGGGTGCTTTTTGAATTGAAGGCAACAGCTTCTCGTTCTGCCTATACTGAGCCAATAACTCCGGTTTGCTTGCCTCTGTTCCCCCAGCTAGATAGACCTCCTGGATTAATTCCTTGATCTTCTGGTCTACCTCCACCTCGGCTTTTAAGGTGCTTTCTCGGAGAGAGTAAAGCTCCATGATGGCTTCCTTCATCTCATCATCCTCCATATGTTCTGCATCCCGATCAGTCAGACTATACTGGATCACCTTCTCTGTAGTATCCCTGGAACCAAAAGCAATTCCTTGTTCCTGCACCAAAGGTTCAAATACATCGACCATGTCTACCGTTTCCCTTGCCTGTTTCCTCTTCATGGTCTCATAGATGTTGAATTCCACTTGGACTCCATCGAATTCACATGTCAAGATTCCGGTTTTCATATCGATCTTAGTTCCAGCGGTCATCATGAATGGCCTCCCCAATAGTATGGCATTCTCTCCTGTTTTGGGTCCGGTATCTAGAACATAAAAGTCTGCTGGGAAAATCAAATCCCCAACTTTGATCAGTACGTCTTCCACCACTCCTTCAGGGTAAGCGTTGGACCTGTCAGCCAACTGTATGACCACACGGGTGTCCCTCATCTCACCAATATTCAATCTCTTGTATACAGCCAATGGCATCACATTGATGGAGGCTCCCAGATCCATCATCGCCTTATCCATGTTGGTTCCTCCTATGTTGCACGGAATGGTGAACATCCCTGGATCCTTTCGCTTCATGAGTAGCTTCCGTTGGATCACCGCCGAAACACTTTCTCCCATCACGTATCGGACTTCTTCCTCCATTTTGACTTTTCTTGAACAAAGATCTTTCAAGAATTTGGCATATTTTGGAATTTGCCTGATAGCATCGAGTAGAGGTATGCTCAACTCAACCTTTTGAAACATCTTCATCATTTCACTTGCTTCCTTTTCTCTAGCTTTCTGTTTCAGGCGTCCTGGGTAGGGTGCCTCTGTTGGGTTGCTACCTCTAGCTTGTTCATCAGTTGGACCTTTCCCACTTTTATTCCAGCTTCCTCGAAGCAATTAAGCCTCTGCTAACAACTCCTCTTCCATTTCCTCTTCCTCAGGAAACTCAGTCAGCACAACTTGGGCATGTTCTCTGGGGTTGATTCCCATGGCCGGGAGTTTACCAGCGTTCTCTTCTAGTTTGGCCACTGCTTTAGTCAAATAACTAATTTGCTGGTTGGTCTGGTTCATACCGGCACGAATTTCATTGCGAAATTTCTCGCTCTCCTTAGCCATGCTTTCAATGGCTTCTTCCAGGGTGCTCTCCGATGTGGTGGTTGATAAGGGGGTTGTTGTTGATTCTGGTTGTGGTGTTGAGGGGGTCCCAACTGGTACTGTTGTTGATGTTGGTTCTGATTATACTGGGGACGTTGCACTGGTGTGCCCATATTGTTCTGCTGTTGGGGCTGACTATCTTGCTTCCATCGAAAGTTAGGGTGATCTCTCCACCCTGGATTGTAAGTGTTTGCATAAGGATCATACTTCCGTGGATTCCCATCATGTCCTCCGATGGCATTGACATCTACAATATCTTCGCCAAAATTGGGGCAATTTTCAGATTGATGTCCTGTGGCATCGCAAAGGCCACACAGGCGAATCTTCTTCGGTATAGTCAAGCCCGATAGAAGTTCCTTGAGTTCGTTCATGCTCTTCTCCATAGTTTTCTCCAGTTTAGACATCTCCTCCTTCTCTTCAGCTCTCCTCGGTTTTTCCAGATTCCTTTCATGTCCTTCATCGCGTGATTCTTCTGCCATGGTGCCTAACAATTGGAAGACCTCCAATGGGGTCTTACTCATCAATGATCCACTGCAGGCTGCTAGGACCAAACTGCGATCGTTCTTCCGCATGCCTTTTACAAAACTCTCCACCTGATATTTTGGAGAGATTTGGTGATGAGGACAATTGCTTAACATTCTCTTGAATCTCGTCCAGTATTCATAGAAGGATTGTAGCCCATCTTGTCTGATGCTGCGGATATCCCATCTCATCCGCTCCACTCGTGCTGCTGGGATGAACTCTTCCAAGAAGGCCTGTTGCAGTTGTGCCCATGTAGTGACACTGCCTTCGGGCAGGTCATACAGCCATCTTCTTGCGTTGTCGACCAAGGTAAAAGGGAAGAGTATCAATTTGACATACTCTTGCTGCTCATCAGTTGATTGGTGCATGATTGTCATCTTGAAATCTTGAAGATGGGTATGAGGGTCATCTCCTGGGTATCCATTGAACTTCGGTAAGATCTGAAGTAATGAGGGCTTCATGTCATACCGACGAGGTGCGAACGGATTTGCGGGTAGGGTGATTCCGTTCGGCCTCAGGTTGAGGTTAGTTGGGTATGCCAACTGTCGGAGGGTCTGCTCCAGTACGGCTTTTGCTAGTTCAGCCTCTGCTATAGCTTCGCGTCTCGCTATTCGTACTCCTGCGCGCAGTCGTCTTTCTGTACGATCAATATCAGGATCAAACACCAAAGCTCTTACAACTCTACGAGTTCCACGCATACACCAGTAGCGGAAAATGGAGTGAGGAGAGAACAAAATTGCTGCGTGTCACTCCCCGGCAACGGCGCCAATTTTAACACACACCCGTCGTGCGGTGCGGACAAAATACCTGTGTATGCCCAGTACAGACAGTACACGCTCCTACGTCTCACAACAAGAACTTAGTCTTAGCGGTAAGTGTAGGGTCGAATCCCACAGGGAGTGAGGAACCACTTTTTTCTCCAACGACAAACTGAGGTGTCACAATTCTCAATCTGTATACTCTGCACAAGAAATAAACAAGATCAATAATAACAAGGGGGTGAGGTTATTTGGTTAGGTCATAACTGTTGTTAACAGTCGTTTCGGTCATAGGCATACTGATGATCCGTCCATGATTCATATAAACCCAAGGCGTGGCCCAAAGACATTGGGGCGTTTCAAGGGGTTATAATTCACATTTAGGATGGTTGATCCCATTGTGGTCACTTGGTCCGAAGGTCACACAATCCCCGCTCACAAGGCAGTGCTTCACTTCTCCTTAGATGGTAGTCATACCCGTTACTCACCAAGTATGGCCCTCATCAACCTTCCCACCCGAGGTCCCCAACTCCGCGCTTTGAGTGACACATGCCTCCTGGACACAACCATTTCCGGCTTTGTCAGCCGACCAGTCATAGACATGCTACGGCGCCGAGATTGCTTTCCTCGTTTGATAACCACGGCTTTATGCCTCGTCACAGTTAATGGATAGTCTCTAGAGAAGCCCAAGACTGAGGAAGGACAGTGTATCCCATCAATCCTTTCCCCACCTTCTGGATCTACAACGCCTTTTGTTGACGCTGCTCAGCTACTCGGTCTTGGGTGTACCGATCATTGTATCTTGGTACAACCTAGCCTTTGCTTGACACGGACAGCGTTTTACCGAACGGAGATCACCCGTTAGGCCCATACTGCCCATGGTTTCGAACAGATCCTTCCGGAACCACGAGATTCAACCGAAAGAACAAATGCCTCATGAATGTTTCACATGTTAACAACAATTATTTCCACCCCTAAAACCTCACCAAGGGAACTACTCACACATATTGAAAAACGCAAATGCAAAATGGATTAAACACATTGCGGAACAAAAGGAAATATTTGAATAGATAAATAATACCTAGGCTTCAAGCCTTCGATCTTGTTCAAATGCAACACACAACGGAAATAGAGATAATAGTACTAAAACGTAAATTGTTTGGATGCCACACACGGCAAATTAAAGTAATAGCTAAGTAAAAACAAAAGTTTCAAGTGCCAAGAGTCTGTGCACGCTGCATACCATTAGTCTTTTATACTGCCGAATGGTTGAGGTCCAACCCTAGTTGCGCCAGCTCCAAATCTTCGTCGGGATCTTCTTTCCTTAATTAGCTCAATCTTTGATTGATCCGATTGAAGATGGCTTCCAGCTGCAAGCTTAGTCAACCTTTCCCATTCTTTCGATCGTTCCAGTTTCATCTTTCATCTTCCACGTGCTTCTTCGAAATCTCCGAGATTGACTTTCCTTTCGTGGCTCTAGCTATCTGCTTCTTGTGGTAACGGTCAGATGGATTGCTCTCTTCGGTGTGGTTCATACCAGGTGGGTTGCTCCAGGTTCCCATGCCCCAAGTTAAACTGGGGAGGTACTTGTTGGCCGAAGCTCCATGCTGGCAAACATGACATAACAATCTGGGCTTGGTAATGCCCATTCTGACCGCATTTTCTCCGTTTCTGCTCCACTGACCTTCCTTCCTTCACAACTTTGTTTTTCTCCCGGACAGACCTGTACCGACACAAATAAAGAGAAAAATAGGGCCAAATGGCCCAAAAGTCGAAGACGCATCAGTTACGCCCAAAACTTCACAGATCGAGAAGAAAACCCACTTGAGGCCCCATTTTTCGTTAGAAATGAACTAAATTAGATTTTTCAGAAATGGCCCACTGAGTTGGGGAGACAAAAGACGAATAAGCAGACATGGCAGTCCAATCACCGAGAAATCGGAGCAACATAAACCCATATCAGAACTGAAGCAGCTTGGAGATGGTGACGACCCCAAATCAGAGCTGAATATCTTGGATTTGAATCTAGTATTTGCCGGATCCAGACTTTCCCGACGTAGCTGACCGAGAACGAGCTTCTAGATTTCAAACTGGAGTGCCGAATTTTCGCCAAAAATAGGAGAAATTTTTTGGCCCAATTTTGTCTTCGAAATTTGCGCAGAATTCGATGTAGGCTGAGAAGAGAGTCAAAATTCGATCCCCACCAATTTTTTTTAAATATTTTTTTTGATGAACAGTAATCTCCTCCGGTGAACAGTAACCCCGATGAACAGTCACCCAGCATCCCCAGAAATTCTCATTTTTAGAGGCTCATCGGAACTCACGACGTAGCCCCAGTTTCCCACAGACGGCGCCAGTTGGTGAAGCATGATATCAACGCCTAATCTAAAAAGCAATAATCAAGACAAGATTTACGTGGTTCGGTCATTAAGACCTACGTCCACGGGATATCTTCGAGTTCTTCCACTATACTTCGAGATAATTATACATTTTACAAGTGCGTTGCTCCCAAAATAAAACATTCTCCTAATGCTAATGCTAACCTTCTATTTATAGATGTGAGAGTGAACCCTAAAGGCCTTAGGCCCATGAACTCTAATAATTGGATTTAGGCCCTTTAATGCCTTAAAACACCTTAGTCTTGATTTGACCCATCTACGATGTTCTTCGTTGGTGAAGCGGGTAACTCCGGCTCTAGCAAGGCCAACTCTGCGCTCTGGCTGCGCTGTTGCACTAATGCTCTGTGTTGCTCTGCTGCACTGCTCTGGCTGTGCTGCTGCTCTACGTTGCTGTGCTGTGCAGCTCTGCTGCGCTGCTCTGGTCTGCGCTGTTCTGCTCTGGCTGCGCAGCGCTGCTGCGCTTCTCTGGTCTGCGCTGGTGGTGTTGCACTTTAGCAAGGCGGCATCTCTGCACTTTGGTCAAGGTTGATTGACTCGTCATATTCATTTGTTAGCAATTCTTTTTAGTTAGACCTGCGCTCATTAGTTCCTGTGATAATAATAATAACAATAATCAGGTAAAGTAGACTTAAACTACTAAGCACTGCGCTGATGAGTAATACAGTCCTCATCACAATCATATGCTCCATTTGTCTAGATAAGACTTCCTACTTTTTTTTTGTTAGAATGTTCATAAGGAAACATTTTATTCTATTTTTGGACTATATCTCATCACTTATAATATCTCACTTATCCTTGCTTTTCACCTTTTCATTAATACTCTAAATATAAATTAAAATAATACAATATTAATTACAACATATTTTCACCATTTTTAAAACACTCAATAATTTTATCTTAAATTTCGTATCACTATCTTTATAAGAAACGTATTATACAAAGATCAATGATCCAAATTAGGATAAATTGATTCGAATGATAGTGATGCATTTCTCGAAACCGGCTAATTTCCATTGGACGAATCATTCTGATTATTTTTGTCGAAATGCTTAAACTACACTTCATGGTTCATATTTGAAACTATATGAAATTATTTGAAAATAATTAACCATAACATATGTTTTTGACATATCTCATACCTAAAAATAGTTAAAGAATTCTTAGGTATACCACTTCCCCTAGATACTGAACGGTCAATATTTGTAGCTAAATAAAGTATTCATTAAAATATTGTATACCTTAATCAATATACTATTTATTCGATTTAGATAGAAAGTACGAATGCAAACACAATCGAAATTAAATTGAAAAAGAAAAATTATCCATCGTGGGAAAAGTCTATTAATCGATTGTTAGTCAACGGTTGAAATTGGCTGCCCTTCTAAGTCAAAAGAAAGTAATCTCTTCATATCCCTAGACAGCAATGAGCATTTTAGATTTATTTGTTATATATATATAGGATAGAGTTCTATGGAGATCATCAAAAATTCGAAGAACGAAGACCAAATCCTGTGCTTCGATCTTGGTATATCCAAGGGTGATGATTCATTTGGTGAAGATTTGATATTTTCGTTAATTGTCATAGATATAGGCAATCAAATCTTTTATTTATGGAATATTAATTTGATGAAGAGTCTGTTACGTGAATAATGCATCCACAGAACCTAGTGTTCGTAGAACATACTAACGTTCGTTGATATGTTCGTAAAAAAACAAATGAACATACTAATTTTCGTTGATATGTTCGTAAAAAATAAATAAACATACTAATGTTCGTCGATATTTTCATAAAAAAATAAATGAACATAGTAATGAATATAGTAATGTTCGTCGATATTTTCGTAGGAAAATAAATGAACATAATAATGTTCACATATTATGTTCATTGATGGATAAGGTCCCAGAACAGGAAGTTTCTAAATTTTCGGGATTTATTCAACGTGATCCCAGATTTCAGTGGATTTAATCAACCAACATTTAATTACCTGAAAAATCAAATCAGGAAATTATATGAACAGTTAGATTAAGCAAGATCGACGCACAGGATTTGGTCTTTGTTCTTTATGTATGAGAGTGGTCTTCATAGAAGCTAACCCTATATATATATATATATATGATTGGGTTCCGGTAGAACCCTTCCCTTAGATAGTATATAGATTCAATTCTAGACCACACATTTTTTCCATATAGCGCTAGGAGAGTGACACATGACAATGAAATTCTAATGCCTTCCAAGGCAAAATCTGTCCAGGGGTAAATTCGAAAATAAAAAATGTAATAAATTTGCCCCACCCCTTGCCCACCCCCAAGCAAAAAAAAATATTTTTTTATTTATTTTTCTTTTTTTGCAAATCTGATTCTTTGACCGCAACCCCCCCCCCCCCCTCCTCCTCCACCACCACCACCACCACCACCACAACCCAAGTCAATTTTTTTTTTCACAAATCTGATTCTTTGACCGCTACCCCCCCCACCCCAACCACCAATCCCCAAGCCATTTTTTTTTAAATTTTTTTTCACAAATCTGATTCTTTGACCGCTGCCCCTCACCACCCCCCTCCCCAAGCCAATTTTTTTTTTCACAAATATGATTTTCTGACCGCTGTCCCCCCTCCCAGTCCCCCAGCCACCCCCCAAAAGCTAAAACATTTTTTTTTCACAAATCTGATTTTTTGACCACTGCACTACCCTCTCCAATTTTTTTTAAAATTTTTTTTATCGAAAATTCATTTTTTTGCACACTTTATTAACATCAGATGCATGGTTCCGTTTTATAATATGCATTTTTTCATTTTGCAATATTGGTGAGGGATCAGTTCACCAACGTCCTAAAACTAAAGGATTAACGAAAGATCGAAACCTGAAGAGTAAGATCAGATGAATGCTTCAACGTTCTCCAATGGAATAGTTCTTCAAGAATACAAAATATGTGTTGGTAAAAATTAGAATTCGGTCCTCTATTCTATTACAGATGTGCTATTTATAAGGGACAAAGATGGAGGGGTAGAGTTGTCTTTTCTCTTCATGGCATGTGCTCAGCGCGTCCTTGATGTCGTTGTCACCGGTAACTGTCCTTGCTCCAACGGCTTTGCAGCTTTTTCCTCCTTCAGAAAGTAGTTGGGAAGCTCTTGCCCGTGCTAGCATTTTCGGGCATTCACCTTGAGATAAGCCTGCGCTGTCTTCTTCGCTACGCTGGTGCCTGCGCTGCTCTTTAGGCTGGGCTGGTGTCTTTGCTGCTTCCTAGGCTATATTGGCGTCTGCGTAGCCTTCTCGGCTACGTCGGCGTCTGCGCAGCCTTCTCGGCTACGTCGGCGTCTGCGCAGCCTTCTCGGCTACGTCGGCGTCTGCGCAGCCTTCTCAGCTACGTCGGCGTCTGCGCAGCCTTCTCGGCTACGTCGGCGTCTGCGCAGCCTTCTCGGCTACGTCGGCATCTGCGCAGCCTTCTCGGCTACGTTGGCGTCTTCACTCTTTATCCTGCACTGTTAGTTTTCCTATTTGTACAATAATCGTTATAATAGTTAATCATTAATGCTATCAGAATATGGGGTACGAATTAGGAGCTGCGCTGGTAAGGGCCTTTTCCCTCATCAGCTACTCCCCCCCTATTCTATGAAAAGGAGTGGGCTTTCCCATCAGTTTTCATAGAAGAAAAAGGTGCTTGCTTTGAGGTGTAGAGGAATAATCAGTATAAGAAAAGGTAGTAAGTAATCCAGCGCAGGAGGCCTTCATGTTGTTGCCAACGCTGGACGTCGTGGTACAAGTCTTGTCCCATCGTATTTAATGTTGTCTGATGCTCTCGAGTGTTTTGCTACGTCATCCCACGTGTCTGCCTTTATGAGTGTGAGATCTCGGCCCTCCAATTTTAACTGTCATTCTAACGTGAAATCCTAACCTTCATTTTCCTCTTACACGTTTCCCAACCCTAGTAATTATTTCCCCCCATCCCTTCAATTCAAATTCCTTCCCTATAAATACATCCGCCTCGTCGTTTTCTTCTTCTTCCTTTTCCCTCATCTAAATTTTTTTTTCTTGGACTTCTCTGGTTTCTCCGATCTTCCGCCGTTTTCGATCTTTCTTGTTAAGCTCCCCATCCGACCATCACTCCTCTTACCAGGTTAGGTCCTTCCTTCCTCCATTATCCCCGTCGATTTGCTCGTTTCTTTCAGTTGTGTTGTTGCGCTCTCTCTCTCTTTTTTTTTCTGCAAATCCCTCGTTTGTACATCATGGCCACCGTGGGTGCTAGACAACAACAAATAAATGCGGCGGAAGATATGACGTGCCGGGGCTGTCACTTTCCTCGTTCCACCCTCACTGCCGCCCAAATGTCGGCAGTACGGGGGTCGTTACGTATTCAGCCGGACGATCCAGAACTGAAACTCCGGATGCAGCGAGAATCCGACGATATGCTCGATACGGACGGAAAATGGCATAAGGACACCATTCCTATCTGGCACGCTCAGGTAAAGGCGGGCTTGCGTTTACCCCCTTCGGGTTTTCTCATGGAACTATGCGAGCGGTTCGGGGTCCCCTTCTTCCAAATCTCCCCTTCTTCTCTCCGGAGGGCCCACATTCTTCATATCCTCTGCGCTGCTAATAATTATCCCCACAGTGTGGAGTTGTTTCACAAGACCCACATTCTCAAGTGGACTGATTGCCATTACAACTTCACCGCTAAGCCCAAAATGAATTTGAAATTCTTGAGTGACCTTCACTCTATGGATAAAAAATTTCGCGACAAGTATTTTTTTGTACAAGTGCGGGATGGGACTTGGGCAGACTATGCCGGTACTAACGAGGTAGAATGGCATCGGACAAAGCATTCCTCTCCCCCAAATAGGAAACCTCTAGATGCCCTGGAAGTTGGCTTCATCGATCTCTTAGGCCAAGCTTTTGTTAACGAGGATTTTGATGTCCTAAAATTAATTGCTTCTCCTTCTGTCCTGGCTGGCGCTGGCCTCTTCTCTCGTTATCCCCAAACCTCCATCGGTATATTTCAAGTGTTTGTATTGTTTTGCGTGTTAGTGCTTTGCATTTCTTAATCGTTTCTCTTCCTGCATAGGGATGTGGAGATCTAAGGAGCATGGTGCCCTTGATTCCTTCCGCTTCCTCCCCGATCCTACTGTCGAAGGAGATGCTGCTCTGCGGACCGGGTCGGCGCAGCGTGTGACCCCTGAATCCTTCAATCTCGGGCGACCTCGTCCGGTTTTATCCGCTGCTGGCACTCAACCTCTTCAGCTCCGTGACGAGGGTGAAGCGATCTCTGCTGAAGGTGAGGCTCTTGTTTGCCCGTAAACGTCGTAAGGCTCAACCAGCGGTCTCTTCCCGGCCATCCAAGAAAAAGAAAGTCCCTGCTCCTGATGTCGGGGGTAAGGATTCTTTCGACGCTCTACTCAGAGATGCGTCTCCTGAAGCTACACAGGCAGAGGAAAGGTCCGACTCCCTTGTAGAGATCCCGAGCCCCCGTGCTCTGAAGGATTTGACCGGTCAAGAATGTCGATCCCAAATGGAATCGCAGATCGCCTCTGTCGACCTGCGCAGATATGACGCCATGGACATGGAGGACCTGGCTTTCGACGTGTGCCTGGGCGTGGAGCAGGTGAGTTACGTGTGTTCTTGTTTTTATAATTTTTCTGTGTGCGAATTCTTAGCTTTCTTAGCTTATGTTATGAGCTATGATTGTGTCTGTGCAGTTGCGGGTAAAATGCTTGTCAGCGTCCCGACATATGACCTGGGCAACCTCTAATCTCCACGAGAAGGAGGAGGAACTCATGGCCTCTCTGGCTGATAATACTGAGCTACGGGAGCAGCTGCGCCAAGCTCAGGCTAAGCTGTCGAAGGTGAAGGTGGAGAAGGAGTACCTTGAGACTAAGTTTGCTCGTATGTCCCAGAACAGGGAGAAGGAACTTGAGGCTGTCAAGCATGAGATGTCGGAGGCATGCCGGGCGAAGTTAAATCAAGTGAAGGCGAATGTTGCTGATCAAGAAAATCAAGCTTTCATGCGAGGGATAAAAGAATTCCGCCAACAGTATTTCTTATCTGCGCGGGGTCAATTATTCTTGCGCTACTTGTTAGAGGATTCTCTTCAAACCTTCCGTCATTCTCCTGACATGTGATTTATGCTTAATTGTTCTAATTTTAGGGGTTTGTATGAGCTTTATTTTAAGATAATCTTCTGGAAATTGGTGCGTTTTATGGTGTATTTTATGCTTTGCAGGAGATTTAGGATTTCGAGATGAAGAGTGCAAATTTTGGAGAGTTTGGGCTAAGAAGTACGCTTTTGTGCATACTCTGGCATGTCAGAGAAGCGAAGCCCCGCATGCCAGAGCAGCGAAATGGGAAGCCAGAGAAATGCTCCAGAGCCAGAGCAGCGGAACCAAGCCAGGCCAGAGAACTCAATCTCCAGTGCAACGAAGTCAATCTCCAGTGCAGCGAAGTCAATCTCCAGACCAGAGAAACCAATCGCCAGAGGAATCATAAGCGCCAGAGGAATCCTATTCGCCAGAGAAACCAATAGTCAGAGGAACCGAATGTCAGAGCAGAGAAATCCTATCCCAGAGCAGAGAAATCAAAGGTCAGACCAGAGGAATGAAATTCTCGCCAGAGAAATCAACATATCAGAGCAGAGGAATCACTAGTCAGAGCGGAAGGCCATTTCTCTGGCAGAAGGCCATTTCTCTGACGGAATCCGTTCCGCTGGCGAGAGTTACGAATTCGGCCAGAATGGAGATTACTTGCTGAGCGCGTCACAGCTGGGGAGTTGCCTTATCTTGCACGATTCTATTGCCTTTAGAGTTCTACTTTGCAAGGCAACTTCCATAGTGATCAAGAGGGATTTGAAGTCTATAAATAGGGCCATACTTTTTATTGTAAAACACATTCCCCTTGCCCTAATCTTTAGTTTCCGCTAGGCAGCCAAAGTTTAGGATTTACTTGCTTTCATAGTTTTTCATAGTTTTCAAATTCATTGTTTTAAGTTAGATTTCAATTTAGTTTTATTTAGTTTTTATTCTTGGATTGTGATTGAGTGACACAATTGCACGTTCAAGACGTTTACGGTATTTCGTATTTAAATTCAATTTATTTGTGTTTAATCATGTTTATGTTTTTCGTTCATGTTTATGCTTTCTTTTTAATTATGCAATTTAAATTATGCACTTTAGTTTCACGCCTAGATTAGTTGGTTTTTAATTTACAAGTATTTAATTTCTTAAGTTAGGTTTAATTTGAGTTGTTTAAATTCTTGCCTAGGTTAAGTTTAAATTCAAGTCAAGTTTAAGTTTAAGTTTAAGTTTAAGTTTCAGTTTTTTTAAATCAAAGTCTTTACTGCTTCCTTTTATTGCTTTTCCCTACGATACTATTAAAAGCCCTTAAAGACTTTCCTTGAGAGATGACACTGGGTCAACTTACTATCACTAGGATGTCCTTGTTCTATTGCAAGTCAACTTAGAGGTGTTTCTAGTTGAGTCAACATGCTCCGCTTAATGGGGCCTGCTATGCAATTCTTGGTGAAGGAAGGCAGTCGGGTTACTCTTGACCAGGTGGAAGCGATGCCTGAACAGCGCAGCCGGTTTGATTTTGATGCTGTATTGGACCAAGTGGATGACACCGGTCTGAACGAGCTGCTGGGCATTGACCCTTCTGCTCCTTCGACTCCTGGTTGGTGGCTTCCCGTTTTGGATAAAGCCCTCCAACTCTTTGCTAAGGATGAAACGAAGGACGCCTTACCTATGGAGCCGGTGATTCGATCTACCCTCCTCCGGCTTCCTCCATGGCCGTGCTTGTTTCCCAAGGCAAAAAGGGGTCTACCTCATGAGTGGCGCGGGCAGAGACAGAAGTAGTGGTACCAGAGGCTGCGCAGTCTGTAGTTGTGCTAGAGGCAACTTCGGTTGTATTCCAGCTGCCAGTGGTGTCGGATTCGGTGATCCAGCAGGCCGTGCAGCCCGTCCGTGTTGAGGAGTCCATTGTCGAGGAGCTCATCGTGGATCCTCCTTCTTCTCCCCAACGCCTTGACTGAATAGATCCTTCCTTCTCTAGCTTATGTTACCCCCGATGTAAAGACTTGTTATTTTTATGGAATTTATCCCCGTTGTATAATTTCTCTCAGACTTACTCTATATAATATGTGTTTTGATCCTCTTGGATGCTCTAGATGATGTTTTTATTTTTATTTTTTATGTTTATTGTTATTATGTGTTATTCCCAAATTTTATGTTTGTCACGCTTAGTACAACGATCTTAGTCCCCAAGTTGAACCATCATACGTGGTGGCTTGGAAAGGCACTTTAGCTGCGCTGCTCTGGTCCGCGCTGCTCTACGCTGTTGTGCTGCACAGCTCTGCGCTGTTGTGGTCTGCGCTGTTCTTCTCTAGCTGCGCAGTTCTGCTGCGCTGCTCTGGAGATTGACTTCGTTGCTCTGGCATTCGGTTCCTCTGGCCTCTTGATTTCTCTGTTCTGGGCTTTGATTCCTCTGGCTTTGATTTCTCTGGCGGTTGATTCCTCTGGCGATTGATTCCTCTGGCGATTGATTCCTCTGGCGCCTCGGTGATTTTGTTACTCTGGCAGACTCGGCTTCTCTGACTTGTGATTTCGTTTTACTGTCTTGTTTTAGCTTGTTTTTCGCTTGGGTTGTTGTGTTTTCCTCGCTTTGGGGTTTTTCTGATTTTTCTCTTGTTAGCGCTTGTGCTATCAAGAGTTTTATTTTTTTCTTTAATAAAGTTTCTATTTCAGCAGCGTGATTTTCTACCTCTTGGTTAAAGGCTTTATCATCAAAATCTAACTGAATATGAGTGTGATCGAAAAAAAATTATGTGTTGGAAATAGTCTATGCTGTCATGGCATTTCCTTTCTTAGTGGAACATAGATGGTACACCCCCGCAGAGCGGCCCTTAGTGGAACAAAGATGGTACACCCCCGCAGAGCGGCCCTTAAGATGGTACACCCCCGCAAAGCGGCCCTTAGTGGAACAAAGATGGTACACCCCCGCAGAGCAGCTCTTAAGATGGTACACCCCCGCAGAGCGGCCCTTAAGATGGTACACCCCCGCAAAGCGGCCCTTAGTGGAACAAAGATGCAGTGTGAGTGTGTGTCCAGGTGTTATGCAAGTAAGAGTATGTTTCCCTAAACCATGAAATCCATTTTATTAAGATGTCCATGGCCCAAACCTCATTAAAACCCAGTGGAAAAAAGAGTGTTTGGTCTACATGATGGTAACTGAATATAGCACTTTCACGTAAAAATTCTTGAGGTTACTTATGTTCCATGGCCTGGTGAGAGGCCGCCCTTCCTGGTCTGCTAGGTGATAAGCTCCTCCTCCCAAGACTTCCGTGATGACAAAAGGACCTTCCCAGTTAGCTTCAAATTTCCCTACGGGCTTCAAGGCGTCTGCCCGCTTGAGTACCAGGTCTCCCTTCCCAAGACTGCGCAGCTTTACTTTCTTGTCGTAACCAGCCTTGATAATGCTTTTGTACTTTGCCGCCCTCACTTGTGCTTCCTCTCTCTGTAGCTCAATCAAGTCCAAGTCAAGTCGGCGCAATTCCTCATTCTGTGCAGTGTCATAGGTAGTGACCCGATGAGATTCCAGCCTTACCTCAGCAGGTACCACAGCGTTCGACCCATATACCAAAGTAAAAGGAGCTTCTCCTGTTGCAGTTTTCGGGCTGGTTCTAAATGCCCATAATACTGTGTCTAACTCCTCAACCCATCGTCCCCTGCTTCGTTCAAGTCTCTTCTTGATCCCCTCACATATGGTGCGATTTGCCAGCTCTACCTGTCCGTTGGCTTGAGGGTGGGCTACTGACACAAATTTCTGTGTGATATCCATCCGAGAACAAAAATCCTCAATCTTCTTGCTCGTGAACTGGGTTCCGTTGTCCGAAACCAAGATCCTTGGCACCCCGTATCGACAACAGATGTTCTTCCATATGAACTTCTCCACTGTGTTATCGTCGATTTTGGTGACAGCCTCCGCTTCGATCCATTTAGAGAAGTAGTCTACGGCAACTATAAGGAAGCACTTGCCTCCTGGAGCAGTTGGTAATTTACCCACAATGTCGATTCCCCATTTGTCGAAAGGATGCGCAGCATACATGATCCCCATTTCTTCCCCATGTATGTTGATTTTGGGAGCGTGTTTCTGACAAGCCTCACATTTCTGCACGAAGGCCTTCGATTCATTGCTGATTTCGAGCGAGTAGAATCCTGCTCTGATTATTTTCCTTGTCAAATCCCTGTGTCCACCGTGGTTACCGCAGCACCCTTGGTGGATCTCTTTTAAGGCAAACTGTGCTTCTTCAGGGGCCAGGCATTTCAAGAATGGGTGTGTGAAGGACCTCTTATAGAGCTGATCGCCGATGAGGCAGAAATTCTCATATTTAGCATACCTTGAGGTATCCTCTTTCATTCGTTGACCATTTTTCAGATAGTATATGATGGGCGTTCTCTAGTCATCCTTGGTTTCAATGTTATATACCTGCGCCACCACCTCCCTTTTAGGCTCGAACACCAAGGTAATGTCCTCGCTCCAAGTTTGTTCGACTGCGCTGGCTACCCTGGCCAGGAGGTCTGCTCGTTGGTTTTCTTCCCTCGACACTTGTTGTATTTCGAATTTCTCAAACTTCTTCCCAATCTCCTGGACTTTGTCGAAGTAATGTTTCATTCTTTCTTCCTTTACCCCGCAGCCTCCTGTTAGCTGTTGTGCCACCAATTGAGAGTCGGTTTTAATCACCGCATTGTCTGCTATGAGTTCTCTGAGTATGTGGGCTGCTCTTAACACTGCTTCATATTCGGCTTCGTTATTGGATAACTTATCTTCAAACTTGATAGCGAATTGATAGACTTCCCCTTCGGGCGAGGTGATGTAGATTCCCACCCCGCATCCTTCTTTAGTGACCGACCCATCAACCTGTGATGCCCACGGTCCCCTCATAGGCCACCTTGTTGCTTCTTGAATGAAATCCGCTAGTGCCTGGGCTCTACTGGTAGTGCGCGGCTCAAACTCGACCTCGTATTCTCCAAGCTGTATAGCCCATTTCACCATCTTCCCTGCTAGATCCGGTCGCCCTAGGATTTATCTGAATGGTATTATTGTTCTCACAATGACCTTGTGTGATAAGAAATATGGCCTCAACTTTCTGGCCGTGGTCATGATTGTGTATGCGGTCTTTTCGACCTCAGTATAGCGTAGCTCTGCACCCTGGATGACCTTGCTTACAAAGTATATCGGTTTTTGTTGCCGGTTCTCCTCTCGGTCCAGCACTGAGCTCAGAGATTCAATTCCCACAGAGATATATAGGTACAATGGTTCTCCTGAAGAAGGCTTTGTTAGCACTGGTAGTTTGGTTAGGTAGGCCTTTAGGTCTTCGAAAGCTCTCAGGCACTCGCTACTCCATTCAAATCGACTTCCTTTCCGTAGAACTTTGAAAAATGGGAGACTTCGCTCTGCTGAGCGTGAGATGAATCGACTCAGTGCGGTAATCCGACCATTGAATGTTTGAATTTCTTTGACATTCCTGGGTGGTGTCATGTTCAGGATGGCTTTAACTTTGTCAACATTGACTTCAATTCCCTCTGGTGTTACCCTGTAACCCAAGAACTTTCCTGATTGCACTCCAAAGGTGCATTTGGCGGGGTTGAGCATTAGTCTATTCTTGCGGACTACCGAGAAGGTTTCCTCCAAATCAGCCACGTGGGAGCTGGCTTTGATGCTGCGCACCAGCATGTCGTCAACGTACACCGATATATTTCTCCTTAGCTGCGTCCTGAAAATTTTGTCCATCATACGCTGGTATGTGGCCCCTGCATTCTTGAGGCCGAAGGGCATGCTTTCCCATCCGAAGACCCCTGTGCACACTGCGAAGGCAGTTTTGGCGACATCCCCCGGGTGCATCTTCATTTGATGATATCTTTGGTAGGCGTCCATCATGGACAGGAGTTCACACCCCGAAGTGGCGTCCACCAGCTGATCTATCCGAGGGAATGGGTAACAATCCTTAGGACAAGCTGCGTTAAGATCTCTATAGTCCACACACATTCTCCACACTTTGGCTTTCTTCTCTACCATGACTGTATTAGATATCCACTCGGGATACTGGATTTCTGCAATATGTCCTGCTTCTAGGAGGGCCTGGACCTGATCCCGAATTGCGGCGTCCTTCTCCGCGCTGAAGTGTCTTATTTTTTATTTGACGGGTTTAACCATCGGGTCCACATTAAGACGATGTTCAGCTAGCTCTCTGTCTATCCCTTTTAGGTCGGAAGTGTTGCATGCAAATACATCCGCATTCCTGCGCAGGCATGCGGTGACTTCCCTTTTGAGGACGGGTGTCATTCCTGCTCCAATCTTGGTGGTGTATCCCTCCTTGTCAGGAAAAAGTTCGATGAACAAGCACGCGTCACTCGTGGAAACAAGGGGTTGTTTATCAACTCCGTCTCTGAGTTCCATGATTTCTCTGCGTTCAGGGTTTGACGCGGTGACTATCCCCACCTTCTCCTTTCTTTGATCATTGGGTTCCCCCGGGGTTTTTGCTTGCTTTCGTTTCTTCTTTTGAGTGTTGGGGTCGTCTCCAATATTATCCTTTTGTTGTACAGTATGCTGGGTTAAAGTTTGTACATGACATTGCTTCGATGTAGCTTGATCCCCCCACACTTCCCCAATCCTTCCACCGTCTATCGGAAACTTCATTTTAAGCTAGAATGTGGAAACCACTGCCTTGAAGGTGTTTAGAGAAGGCCGCCCCAAAATGATGTTGTAAGCGGGCTTCAGAGCATCTATGATCAAGAATCTGATTGTTCTGGTTTTATAACCCTGCGATCGTCCCAAGGTGACCGGCAATTCTACCATTCCGATCGGTACTACTGATTCTCCTGAGAATCCATAGAGTGGTGCATTCGTTGGTTCAATATTGATATCCAAGCCAAGGGCCTTCCAGCAGTCCCAGTACACAATATTCACCGCACTGCCCGAGTCTACGAAAACTCGGTGGACCAGGCATCCGGCCACGTCTGTTGAGAAGACTAAAGCGTCATCATGGGGGTACATTAACGATCTGGCATCCTCCGGGCCAAAGGATATGGTGGGTTCACTGGCTGCGCTGGTAATAGCCATGACCTTTGAGTTAAAGTGTCCTGTTCTTACAGCCCTGACAAGTTGTTTCTTCGCTCTGTTTGATGTGGGCGTACCATTTTCTCCGACGATCATATGAATTTCCCTCTGGAAAGGTGGTCGCTCTGGTATTTCATTCCTTAGTTCTCCTTCGCGTCTGTCATCTGCGCCATTCCTCATCTCCATCTCGTCGCGTCTGTGATTATCATGATTACGGTTGTGCCGTTCTCTGTTCATTTTCTTCGGAGGTCCAGCAACAAATCTGTCCAACCGACCTTGTCTCACCAATATCTCCAACTGGTTCATCAAGTGTCTGTAATTCGCTGTTGTATGTCCATAAGCGTTATGGCATTCGCATAACAAGTCATTTTTCCCTGGTTTGGGATTACCACGGGTGTAGTTCCACGGGGCTCGGAACCAAGTTTCATCTTTGACAAGATGGAAGATTTCGTCAGCAGGCCTGTTCAACGGATGGCGTTCCTGTATATCACCGCCTTTGTTGCGTCGATCAGTCTGCGCAGGTCCTGGGGAAGGGGACCTAGTCTCGACTGCCATGGCTGGTATTCTTGGTGGTAGACCCTTGTATGGTGTTCTCTGAGAGTGTTTATCGCTGGGATGCATCCCGTTGTCACCTTTCTTCACGCGGAGTTTATCGGCTTCGGCCCTTCGTGCGGCCTTAGCGTCCTCCAATTGCAGGTATCCTGGTAGTATGGCCATGATGTTGTCGAATTCCTTTGGCGGTGTAATTTGTAATGCGTCGAAAAGGGGGCCTTGCTTTAATCCTCGGACGAACGCGTAACATTTGATTTGTGATTCTGCCTCTGGTGTATCTAGCACGGCCATGTTGAACCTGGCTACGTACTCCCTTAGCGATTCATGCGGTTCCTGTTTGACATCCATCAGAGATATATCGGTCTTTCCCATTCTCTTGGAACTAGCAAACTGTCGCATAAACATGAGGTATAAGTACCCATAAGAGTAGATGGAGCTGCTTTTCAAGTTGTGGAACCATCTTTGGGCCATTCCTGACAAGGTGGTGGCAAAAATTCGGCATTTTATGCCTTCTCCATATTGGTGTAACGATGTCAGGCCTTCGAACCGTGCCATATGTGCCTCTGGGTCGGCCGTCCCATCATAATCGAGAGAGATTGGGCGGTAGTACGGGCAGGGGTTCCAGTAAGATCTCATCCGAGAATGGACTATTGCTTAATCGCGGCACCTGTCGGTGAAGTGTGTTCCTCTTTCTTCCCCCAGATGTGCCCATGGCCTTGCGTTTGTGTGGAATTTCCCTTCGAGGTTCTTCCTCCTGCTCCTCCGATGAATATGCTTCCTCATCAGAAACTTCGTTCCTTATGGTCTCTTGGGGATGTTCTCTCAGTTCTGTTTCTAGGCTCTTCAACTGACTTTTAAGGAATGATACTCTCTCTTTGAGTCTGGTGTTCTCCCTTTGGGTGCCCCGACTGTGCTGTGGAGTGGTGCCGCTTGTAGAATCGCCTACATCCTCGATTTGGACACTGTTAGTGACAAACTTTCTCTTGTTCTTCCCTTGTCCTTCCCCGGTATTCCCCATTCCCTTCTGCGTGACTGGTTGTGATACATTAGGTAATTCGCGTTCCCCGTCCTGGGCTGGCACTGTTGTGGTTTTCTTGTGTGTTACGTGCTCGACCTCTCTCAATGTGGCCGGGGTAGTGAGAGGGGGCTGCACCCCTGCCAGCTGTCGGATTGTGACATAGTTAAGCATCGCTAGCATTTGCTCAGTGATCGGGACATTAAGGAGCCCTTGTGTGGAAGTAGGCACCGTACCCCCTGGTGCTGAAGTTCCAATCAGAGACTGTGTTGTTCCTGGAGTGGTCCCAGTAGGCCCCAAGGCCGGATTGTTAAAAGTGGTGAAACCTAGTGGTGTGAGTTCAGACAAGTTAATCCCTTGGGTTGAAGGGATCCCAGCCTTCCCATTTCCTGACTACCCCGCGACTGCATCAAAATCTTTAGCCAGATTCCTATACGGGTCATCAGTTCCCATAGTAGTTCCCATAGTTGCTACCTGAAGAGTAAGATCATTAGCATAAGTACATATGAATAATTATTCCTGCGCAGTCGTCTTGCGCAGCCTTATTTTCTCCACTCTTAGAATCATTGACTGCAATGGTGGGGCCCGTAAAACCCTAGAGAAACCCTGAAAAAATTCTTGACAAATGCAGTTCATAAAAGCCCAGGAACTTCGGCCCATAAGAGAATTTAAGATCAAATGTACGGATTTATCGAAAATAAAAATTGCGTAGAAAATTCTTCCTTATGGCTGTTCACGATGGATATTTCATTTTCTGGGAAATGAACCCAGGAAATCACCGTCGTACTTGTTCTCCAAGGTGCACCCGAATCACTAAGATAATGAAGAGCTCAATCGCAAAGTAATCACGACAGAGGGAGGCAAATATTAGAGCTCAAGAGGAAAGAAAGAATTTAAACAACCTCCCATCACACATCAACAGGGAAAAGCGCAATGGTTACCCCATATAAACACCTCCTGACCAGTGCTTAAACATATTTAACAGAGAGTTCACCATGGGCTTACCGGCAGAACATCATTCGAAAAAAAAAAAAAAAGATGCACAGAGATCCATTCGTGAATGACATGTAAAACATAACCAGGAAATGTTGACGAGAACGACATGTAGACATAACAGGGGTCACATAAACTCTTTACCTCTAGTACTTTTTCAAACACCAAAGATTTCAACTCATCCTGTAACGAAAATTTTGTTTTGCCATCATTCAAAAAGGAAAGTTTTCATGCAAACATTCAAAGGGAGGTCAAATTTCAACAACAAGAACAAGAACAGGAAAAACAGGACTCACATATTAACAACAACTCACGCCTTAGCTCAAAAAATTCCCACAGACGGCGCAGTTGGTGAGGGGTCAGTTCACCAACGTCCTAAAACTAAAGGATTAACGAAAGATCGAAAACTGAAGAGTAAGATCAGATGAATGCTTCAACGTTCTCCAATGGAATAGTTCTTCAAGAATACAAAATATGTGTTGGTAAAAACTCGAATTCGGTCCTCTATTCTATTACAGATGTGCTATTTATAAGGGACAAAGATGGATGGGTAGAGTTGTCTTTTCTCTTCATGGCACGTGCTCAGCGCGTCCTTGTTGTCGTTGTCACCGGTAACTGTCCTTGCTCAAACGGCTTTGCAGCTTTTGCCTCCTTCAGAAAGTAGTTGGGAAGCTCTTGCCCGTGCTAGCATTTTCGGGCATTCACCTTGAGATAAGCCTGCGCTGTCTTCTTGGCTACGCTGGTGCCTGCGCTGCTCTTTACGCTGGGCTGGTGTCTTCGCTGCTTCCTAGGCTATATTGGCGTCTGCGCAGCCTTCTCGGCTACGTCGGCGTCTGCGCAGCCTTCTCGGCTACGTCAGCGTCTGCGCAGCCTTCTCGGCTACGTTGGCGTCTGCGCAGCCTTCTCGGCTACGTTGGCATCTTCACTCTTTATCCTGCACTGTTAGTTTCCCAATTTGTACAATAATCTTCACTTTCTCAAAAATAGCCCCATAATACACCACCTTTCAATTTAGTCGCAAATTGCACCCGGAAAGGTGGTGTATTATGTGGCAATTTGCGACTAAATTGAAAGGTGGTGTATTATGGGGCTATTTTTGAAGGTCGTGTGCAATATGCAATTCCGATGAAAGTTCGTGTATTTTCTGGCTATTAACCCTAATCGTTATAATAGTTAATCATTAATGCTATCAGAATATGGGGTACGAATCAGGTGCTGCGCTGGTGAGGCCTATCCCTCATCAAATATGTACAATTTACTGACACAATTTGCATGTTATTTCTCGCCCCCAACCCCGCCCCCCCTCCCACCAATTTTTTTTTTAATTATTTTTATTGAAAAATTCAGTTTTTTACAGGGTTCATTAACATAAGATGCATGGTTCAGTTTATGATTTGTATTTTTCTGTTTTGCAAATATGCAGGGTTTATTGATAAAAATATGCAAGGTTTTTTAGCAGGGTTTATTAACATAAGAGGCATGATTCAGTTTTATGATTTGTATTTTTTTGTTTTCCAATATGCAGAGTTTGTTGATCAGATATGAATGGAATTTTTCACTACCCCATCCCCTATCCCCCACCCCACACCACCAACAACCCCAAACGGAAAACTAAACCATGCATATTTTAAATCAGAACAATGCGTATTATAAAATTGAACCATACATCTCATGTCAATGAATTCTGCAAAAAAATATTTTTTTATTTTTTCACAAATCTGATTCTTTGACCGTTACCCCCCACCCCAACCACCAATCCCCAAGCCAGTTTTTTAAATTTTTTCTCACAAATCTGATTCTTTGACCGCTGCCCCTCACCACCCCCCTCCCCAAGCCAATTTTTTTTCTTCACAAATCTGATTTTCTGACCGCTGTCCCCCTTCCCAGTCCCCCCGCCACCCCCCAAAAGCTAAAACAAAAATTATTTTTTTTTATTATTTTCACAAATCTGATTTTTTGACCACTGCACTACCCTCTCCAATTTTTTTTAAATTTTTTTTTATCGAAAATTCATTTTTTTGCACACTTTATTAACATCATATGCATGGTTCCGTTTTATAATATGCATTTTTTCATTTTGCAATATGTAGAATTTACTGACACAATTTGCATGTTATTTCTCGCCCCCAACCCCGCCCCCCCACCCACCATTTTTTTTTTAATTATTTTTATTGAAAAATTCATTTTTTTACAGGGTTCATTAACATAAGATGCATGGTTCAGTTTATGATTTGCGTTTTTCTGTTTTGCAATATGCAGGGTTTATTGATAAAAATATGCTAGGTTTTTTTGCAGGGTTTATTAACATAAGAGGCATGATTCAGTTTTATGATTTGTATTTTTTTGTTTTGCAATATGCAGAGTTTGTTGATCAGATATGAATGGAATTTTTCACTACCCCATCCCCTATCCCCCACCCCACACCACCAACAACCCCAAACGGAAAACTAAACCATGCATATTTTAAATCAGAACAATGCGTATTATAAAATTGAACCATACATCTCATGTCAATGAATTCTGCAAAAAAATATTTTTTTATTTTAAAATTTGTAAAAAAAAAATTAAAAAAGAAACTAAAATAAAAAAATTAGTACGGGTGCGGGGGTGGGGTTGAAGAGAAATACCGTGCATATTGTATCAATAAACTATGCATATTGCAAAATGCATATTATAAAACAGAATCATGCATCTGCTGTTAATGAAGCGTCCAAAAAATGAATTTTTGGACAATTTTTCTTTTCAAAAAGAATTAAACAAAAAAAAAATTGGGGGTAGGTGAGGCTGGGGGGAGGGGGGGTGGTGGGGTGGGGCGGGCAGGGGGTGGGGAAGTAAAAAAAAAACAAATTGGCTTTGGGGGGGTGGGCTGGGGCGAGGGAAAGTAATAAAAAAAATTGGCTTGGGAGGGGCGGTGGAGGTTGATCGGGGTGGGTAGGGAGGGCGGGAAAGTTAAAAAAAAGTTACCCACTTGTTGGTGGTAGCCTTTGAGTAAAGATTTGAAGGAATATTAAACTTAATTAATACTCGATTTACCAGAAGATTGTTTCTTGGATTATCTTAATTCACCATACATCGATTAAACCTAGCATGCTCCTATTAATTTAAGTGCTGCACCTTGGAGTTAGAAATACCTGAAGAATTCCTAAGAATTCATCAATTCGTCGTTGAACATGTCTGCCAACTTCAATCCTTCGTTTGAAGCCTCAAACGTCGTCCAATCGTATTTTGCCCGAAATACGACTTCTTCCTTTTCAAAAGAGCTTTCCGTGGCCACCTGTTTCGTCCATATCCGAGTTCTGTAGAGGAAGTTATGGATGTTCTTCGGAAACTGCCAGAACTTGATTTCCTGCGAAAAACTTACTCCAGCTCAGATCTTCTGAACTGTATCCCGCTCAGTTTCCAACGTTGGATAGACAACAAACTCTGAGAAATCCCACAGAGAATTCGACCACCTAGAAATCGGCGCCCCCTACTGCTCTCTATAAAACCCTAATTTTTGTGTGTCTTATTCTGAGAGCAGATAGCTGTATTTATAGACAAAACACAATCCTAGGGCTCCAATAACTGTACTAGGCGTCCCTTACTCATTACTGGGCTCAGGAGACTTTGGGCCAGTCCATGGATCAGATGCAAGGAATAAAGATGGGCCTCTAATGAATTAATTCTTATGATCAGCTCAGATAATAATTAATTCATAAGTATTAATTCATTCCACTAGAGAATGAATACTGACTTACCCCTTTATTACCGGTGATGAGTCGGGGCTTGTATTTAGATTTATTAAATCTTTGTATTTAAAATATCCGACATCCATTAATTAATTAAAGCTCTGACAGCTTAAATTAATTAATCTCTTTGTAATTATTAAGCTGTATCACTCAAACCTTATTATTGCGCCTGAACTTAATCAACCTGCAGGGTTTAACGCAATAAACCTTATTGAGCTCCTTAAGGGGATGTCATTATCCTATACCGGATATGAGTACTAATAAAGATAACCAAATATCATATATTGACCACTATCACCCAAGATACAGAGTACTCAAGTTAATATATAACTCTCACCCATAGTAAATCAAAGTGATACATGAATCAACATATATATCTGAAATCTTATTGGTATTAAGATTCTATTAAGTCACCGAGATCTTGATTATTCACTTATGTCAGATAGAAGAATACATCTCACTGTGATCCTATCAATACGTTATGATGTACCAGTATAGACAAATAGTCAAGACAAACTATTTTCATCTAAACTGCAGCCTAGACCAACGACTCGTCCTAGAGTCATCTCAGCTGTGATCTATTTTCTTAAGTTTATTCTAATTATATGACCTTCTGTGATCCGTTAATCACCGTATAATCAACTTATATTGAGATAAAGGACATACATATGCAATCATGAACACAATCAGATTGGAGATAAAATAGTGAATACATGAATCATTGTATACAAGCATAAAACGTTCTTGCTTTCAGTATACAAATCCAACAATCTCCCCCTTATACTAAAGCAAACTTTTAGTATATAATGCGTCTAAAAACCAATCACCTAACACTTCTCCCACTTATACTTAAAGTTTCCTATGTGGGTGGCCTCAATCGCATTCCCATCGTTCAATGACCATTTGCGATAAGCCTTTTGTGAAAAGATTAGTAGGTTTCTCCAATATGTGAAAATTTATTCTATGAGCACATAACCTCGATTTACGAATAATCGTATAATTTGGTACTTACTCTCCATGTGTTTGACCCCTTGTGGTTCATGGATTCCTATAATCTCGAGTCCTTTTCAGGTACTTGAGAATATGCTTTACCGTAGTCCAGTGTCCTGGTCCAGGGTTCAACTGATATCTAGCAACCATGCCAACGACATAGCAAATATCATGTCTCGTGCAAAGCATTGCATACATGAGGATACCTACAGCGGAAGCATATGGTACCTTCCTCATTTCCTCAACCTCACTAGGCATCTTAGGACACATGTCCTTAGACAGAGGAATGCCATGTCTAAAAGGTAGCAAGCCTTTCTTGGCAGTTTGCATGCTAAAACGAGCAATCACAGTTGTTTAGCCCTATTTTGTGATGAATCTCTGGGTATTTACGTCTTATATTGACTTTTATTTTGGTCTCTTTCACTTAAGAGTTGAATGATTTGAGCTTTTGTGCTAATTTTGTGGTCTCAGGATTTTGTGCTCAAATTGATTGATATGTGGACAAAAATAAAGTCAGAATTTAGTTGATTGGTTTGAAGAAGAATCGAAGTTCGTCTCGATACGAGTTCGTAGGCGAAAACGGATCCAAAATCCGACTTGAAACGAGGGAGAACAGGCCAAAACAAAACCGCTGCGCATTGCAGTAGACGGCGGGCGCCGTGGGACGGCGGCCGCCGTGCCCATTCTGCGAAAGGCCCTCACGGCGGCGCCGTTACACGGCGGCGGCCGCCTCTGTGCAGATCCGACAGTACGGATTTTCGTATAAAAACCCATTTTTAGGGTTTTATTAATCATTCTCGTCTCCAGCAACCTCTAGGGGCGATTTCCACCATTTTCTTTGGGTTTTTAGAGTTTCAAAACAATTACTTTCGATTGTGGATTCATTGGATTGCTTTGGATGTCAATTAACATTTCATCGGATTGGATTTCCTTGAATTGCTACGTTTTGTAAGAACTCCTTTTGATTCTCTTTGTTTTATGAATCCTTTGGTTATTGAATCTTTTGTTTCTTGTCTTTGATGATTATGATGATTGAAGATCATTGTTGTTGATTCTATATTCTCTTGGTTATATGAATCTTTTGGTTAATTAAGTTTTGTGTTTTATGCTTTGATGAATGTGATGATTGGAGATTATTATTGTTGAGTTTAGATAATTTTGGATTATATGAATCCTTTGGTTAATTGAATCGTTGTTTTATACTTTTGATGGATGTGATGATTGGAGATTATTGTCGTTGAGTTTAGATAATCTACGTGATTCGTAGTTCGTTGCTATTGCTTACGTTTTTCCCTTTTTGTTGTTGAAAGTTTAGAGATTTCTTTTATGGAGATTAAGATTTTCTTGCATTCGAATCTTATGCTTGATTGAGTTTCTTGCCTAGGTAGTTATTAATCTTTGATGTTTACAAGTTTATGATCGTTGGTTTAGTGTTGGAGTTGGAAACTCTAGTTGATTTCGTTAATGTTCAAATGCTATGTTCTAGTTAGTTCGTCGTTGAGTTGCTTGTGAAATTCTCTTTGATTGTGTGTGTTTGCTTAATATTCATTTGATTAAATGTTAATATGTTATTTCGCCTAGATAATCGTTGTTTATGGTGTTGAATTGACGATTGCTTTCTAGATTGCTAGTTTAGAACCCTAGCTTTATTTGCTTTCTTGCATTCTTATTGGCTTTCTATCTTTTGCCTAGTTAACTTTATATGCTTTATTTTAATTACGCATTAGTTAATCGGAGAGAAAGTGTCAGACCCAATTACCCGATTAGAGTGTTTAGATTTCTTTTAAGTTTCTTGTGAGCAATACGATTAGAGCCCTGCTAAGTCTTCCTTGTGAGACGACTTGAGTCACCTTACCACCCTAGGACGACCTCGTATAAATTCGAGTCCATCCGTTAGGTGTTTTTGGATGAGTCAAATTTTGGCGCCGTTGCCGGGGAAGGCTTTAGGCATTTGATTGTATTGCATTGTTTTCCGTGTTTATTTTTGTTTATTTCTTTTGACTCGGTTATTTTCTCCCTCCGGTGCGTTTGATTTGTTTGTTCGTGTTGTGTATGCAAGGACGTAGAAGCTTGAAGAGAAAGCTTGCACCTTACTACGACAACATTCATCGACCTCGGGAGGTTCTTTCAAGCCTGGAGAAGGAGTCCGAGTCCAGTTCAAGAAGTTTTGTGGAATTACCGTTTCGAGAGAAAAATTTTAAAGAGAGAATTGATTCCAATCCCATTCTGGAAACTTTTGAGGAGACACTTTCAGTGCATTCTGAAAAAGAAGAAGAAGCTTGGCCCAATCCTGACCAAGAAGCAATGGCGGAGAAGAATGTTCAGTACATGGGAGATTTTTCCAGACCAGTTATTGGGACCACTAGCACGTCAGCTATAGTGCTTCCCACGGCGGTCCGAAATTATAATCTGAAGCCCAATGATTCAAACCTGTTGCCGCTCTTTTATGGGATGCCCAGTGAGGACGCCTTGCAGTTCATCCGTGATTTCTGCACCCAAGTGCAGACCTTCCCACTGCTGGAACTCACCGAGGATCAGTTGAGACTCAAGTGCTTGCCCTACGCACTCAAGGACCGGGCGAGAACGTGGTTGCTGTCCCTGCCGCCGAACTCCATCACTACATGGGGAGAGGCGTGTGAGAAGTTCATGCTCAAGTACTACCCTAATCACAAGACTCAAGAGATTAGGAGCCAAATTATGGACTTCATGCAAGGAGCTGACGAGCCTTTCCACGAGGCTTGGGAGAGATTCCAAGAGCTCCTCCGCCAGTGCCCGCAGCACCAGCTATCACCCGTCATGTTGATGCAGTTCTTCTATGACGGATTGATCCAGACGGCACAGTTTATGGTGGACAGTACAGCAGGGGGCAACATTGCCCGGAAGACAGCTGATGAGCTCAAAGGGATTTTCGAAACACTTGCCGCGAGTTCTCAACAGAAATCAGTTAGAGGAAGGAGGGTTGAAGCCAATGCAGTAGCTCCCAACAATGAGCTTCAGAAGCAAGTAGCGGACCTGATGAGGCAAGTACAACACCTCACGATGAACCAGGTGAAGGCTCCACCAGTTCATGCGCCACCAGCAGAAGGATGTGGCATATGTGGCGATTTTGGTCATGGAACCAACGCGTGCCATCGCATGGGGGAATGCACACCTGAAGGAGAAGCAGAGGTCTATGCTGCTCAGAGCTATCCGGGGAGGCCTCAATTTGAACAGAGGCCCGTGTTTAATCAAGGGCAACAAAATTCCAACTCGGGTTGGAGAGCTCAGCAGCAGAACTACACTCAAGCTTATCAGCAACAGCAGCCCCCGCAGTATCAGCAGTATCAACAGTTTCCTATACAACAAGGGAATTTTCAGCAGCAGCAGCAGCAGCAATACCAGAATGCTCCCCAACAGTTTCAGAAGCAAGCTCAACCACAGAAGCCGTCTCTCGAGGACACCATGCAGTCTTTCATGGAGATGACCAAACAGAACATGGAGTCTCAGAGTGCTACCATCAAGCGTCTCGAGACTACAGTTGGGCAACTTACAGGAGCCCTGAATCAGCTGCAGCAAGAACAGCCGACCGGAAAGTTCCCAAACCAGGACAAACAGCCGCATCAAGCTCATGCCGTTGAGGTAGTCAAGGACAAGGCCCCAATAACCATGGGGAGATGGAGAAGCAAAACTGTGCAGGCAATCAAGGCTACCCAATGCCCCAGTGAGCCACTGCCACCCGTCACTGTTGCACTAGACCAACCACCACCCAAGCAAGGAGATCCAGGTAGCTTTATTTTTGATATTAGCTTAGGTGGGGTTGAAAAGGTTTTGGGAATGCTTGATTTGGGCGCGGCAGTCAATTTGATGCCGCTTGATATTTTTGAGAGGTTGGGAAATAAAGAGCTGAAATGCACGAACATTAAGATAGAGCTAGCTGACGGCTCCATTAGCAGCCCACGAGGCCTTGTTGAGGATGTTGAGGTGGTCGTGAGGGGGATTAGTGTTTTCACTGATTTTGTTGTACTTGATGAGGGAAAAGGGATTAGAGGCGAGAATGGGCATCTCGTGCTACTTGGCCGACCCTTTATGGCTACCACCCGTACTCGCATCGATGTGGGTACGGGAACTGTAAGTATGGTAGGGGCGGGTAGAGCGGTAACATTCTCTGTTTTTGATCAAAAACCTACTACCCCCACTCGCTTAATTCAAACCTGCTCTTATGTTGAAGCATTTGATGCTTTGGATGAGAACTATATTGTGCAGGAATTCCTTAATCAGCTGCAAGAGGAGGACGAGATCGTGGAGGAATTCCTTGCTAACCTGCAGGATGAGGCTGACATTGAGCATGAATCTCTGGATAAGCTGCACGAGGAATATGACATAGAGCAAGGCTTCCTGTCTGCCTTGCCACTGGAAGAGAAGCTCGATGAGGTTATGTCACTCAATCTCCTTGGATGGGTGGATAGAGGAGCATCTCATGATATGAGCATGGAACGCTCATTTGGAGGACCCGCAGCTGCAATTCAAAAAGATGTGTTTACAAGGGCGCTAAGACAGCTGGAGCTCCAATCGGATTTTGGTTAAGGGACCTTCTTAGTCGGGCTGGCGACTTAAAAACTAGCGCTGCATGGGAGGCAACCCATTGTTTTCTTGCTTTTTCTGGTTTCATTTTTCTGTCGTTTTGTTTGTGTGTGATTTGTTGCATCTGTTGTTTGGTGCAGGTTGTTGCGTTGGAGACTGCTTGTTCTTTGGATGAGAGAGAGGCAAACATCGTGGGACACTACAGACTCACCACTGGATCGGAATTTAGGGAAGTTTCCTCCTTCACCCCTCTTTTGTTTGCACTGAGGACAGTGCCAGAGTTTAAGTGTGTGGGGGGGAGGGTGTTTGTTGGTAGTTGTGATCCTATGGGTGCCTTTTTGTTGTGTTTTTGGGCTTTCTTGTGTGGGGCAAATGGTCTCCTTTATCTTGATTGTTGTTTGGCTTCAAGTAATAATGCACACTTTGATGATTTGTTCACAAGTAAATTTCATGCTTTGTGTTGGCTTGGTTGCTATCTTTGTCTCTCAGGCTATGCATATTCCTCTCTTGATGTAAGTTGTTTAATGTTTTGGATGCAACACCCTTATGAGCTATTCTTGACGTGATTTGTCCGGTAGATGCTAGAGGGAGTGTTTTCATTGTGATAGCCTACGATCTTATCCCTTGAGTTTGAATGTTGGTTTGTTGTGAAGTTTTCTATAGCTCTGGGTCTCTGCTCCTCTGACGGTAGTGTTATGAGCATGGAAAACCACGTGAGAACATTTTGGATTACCTCCAAAAGTGTTGATCTCACGAAAGTTGGCCCATCTATTGAGAATGGAATAACATCACCTTTAAAAGAAAGATGTATAAAATTATTTTTTGGTTTGAATGTTTATCATCTTCAAGGAAAATGGGATTTGATTATAAAGGCAATCACATTAGGGAATTCACCTCTAGCGGAGAATTGGGTCTGATCGGATTGAATTGTATCATGTGGTTGTTGCTTCTTAAAATCTTAACAATGAACATCTCGTGAGGAATGTGAATGGCTAAGAGACTTAGATTGGTTGGAGATGTGAATGGTGAGGAAGTTTTCTTGTGAACTATCTTTTGGTGTCGTGACTTTGCTTGAGGACAAGCAAAGGATCAAGTGTGGGGGGGTTGTTTAGCCCTATTTTGTGATGAATCTCTGGGTATTTACGTCTTATATTGACTTTTATTTTGGTCTCTTTCACTTAAGAGTTGAATGATTTGAGCTTTTGTGCTAATTTTGTGGTCTCAGGATTTTGTGCTCAAATTGATTGATATGTGGACAAAAATAAAGTCAGAATTTAGTTGATTGGTTTGAAGAAGAATCGAAGTTCGTCTCGATACGAGTTCGTAGGCGAAAACGGATCCAAAATCCGACTTGAAACGAGGGAGAACAGGCCAAAACAAAACCGCTGCGCATTGCAGTAGACGGCGGGCGCCGTGGGACGGCGGCCGCCGTGCCCATTCTGCGAAAGGCCCTCACGGCGGCGCCGTTACACGGCGGCGGCCGCCTCTGTGCAGATCCGACAGTACGGATTTTCGTATAAAAACCCATTTTTAGGGTTTTATTAATCATTCTCGTCTCCAGCAACCTCTAGGGGCGATTTCCACCATTTTCTTTGGGTTTTTAGAGTTTCAAAACAATTACTTTCGATTGTGGATTCATTGGATTGCTTTGGATGTCAATTAACATTTCATCGGATTGGATTTCCTTGAATTGCTACGTTTTGTAAGAACTCCTTTTGATTCTCTTTGTTTTATGAATCCTTTGGTTATTGAATCTTTTGTTTCTTGTCTTTGATGATTATGATGATTGAAGATCATTGTTGTTGATTCTATATTCTCTTGGTTATATGAATCTTTTGGTTAATTAAGTTTTGTGTTTTATGCTTTGATGAATGTGATGATTGGAGATTATTATTGTTGAGTTTAGATAATTTTGGATTATATGAATCCTTTGGTTAATTGAATCGTTGTTTTATACTTTTGATGGATGTGATGATTGGAGATTATTGTCGTTGAGTTTAGATAATCTACGTGATTCGTAGTTCGTTGCTATTGCTTACGTTTTTCCCTTTTTGTTGTTGAAAGTTTAGAGATTTCTTTTATGGAGATTAAGATTTTCTTGCATTCGAATCTTATGCTTGATTGAGTTTCTTGCCTAGGTAGTTATTAATCTTTGATGTTTACAAGTTTATGATCGTTGGTTTAGTGTTGGAGTTGGAAACTCTAGTTGATTTCGTTAATGTTCAAATGCTATGTTCTAGTTAGTTCGTCGTTGAGTTGCTTGTGAAATTCTCTTTGATTGTGTGTGTTTGCTTAATATTCATTTGATTAAATGTTAATATGTTATTTCGCCTAGATAATCGTTGTTTATGGTGTTGAATTGACGATTGCTTTCTAGATTGCTAGTTTAGAACCCTAGCTTTATTTGCTTTCTTGCATTCTTATTGGCTTTCTATCTTTTGCCTAGTTAACTTTATATGCTTTATTTTAATTACGCATTAGTTAATCGGAGAGAAAGTGTCAGACCCAATTACCCGATTAGAGTGTTTAGATTTCTTTTAAGTTTCTTGTGAGCAATACGATTAGAGCCCTGCTAAGTCTTCCTTGTGAGACGACTTGAGTCACCTTACCACCCTAGGACGACCTCGTATAAATTCGAGTCCATCCGTTAGGTGTTTTTGGATGAGTCAACAGTATCAATGTAGGATGCTTGAGATAAGCTCAACATCCTTTTCTGGCGATCACGAACAACCTTGATCCCCAGGATGTACACTGCATCTCCTAAGTCCTTCATTTGAAACTGTTCGGATAACCACTTGTTTATGTCAGATAATAGCTCAACATTGTTGCCAATGAGGAGGATATTATCTACATAAAGTGCAAGGAAAACCACGTCACCATTGGCATCTAAACGGTACACGCAACTTTTATTTTCACAACGAGTAAATCCATAGGATTTAATGACCTCGTCAAAACGTTTGTTCCATGACCTCGAAGCTTGCTTAAATCCATAAATAGACTTCTTTAGCTTCCACACAAGATGCTCCTCACCCTTCTTCAAAAAGCCTTCGGGTTCCTGCATATAGAAATCCCTTCCTTCTTCAAGGAAACCGTTTAAGAAAGCGGTCTTGACATCTATTTGCCAAACCTCAAGGTTTTTGTGGGCTGCTATGGCAAGGAGTATTTGGATAGACTTAAGCATGGCAACCGGCGAAAAGGTCTCATCATAATCTATACCCTGTTCCTGGGTATAACCTTTCGCCACCAGTCAAGCTTTAAAAGCTGCGACTTCGCCATCCGAATCTCTCTTTCTCTTGTATACCCACTTACTACCTATGGCCAAAAAGCCATCTGGTAATTCAGTTTTCTCGTATACCTCCATAGCAATCATGGATTCTATTTCAGAAACCATGGCATCGTACCAAGAATCTGCATCTAAATCTTCCATCGCTTGTCTAAAGTTGTCAGGGTCGATATCATTTTGTTCATTAACAGGGACAAGATCCGAAGATTCTCCCAAGAACATAAATCGATCGAGTTGGACGATAACCCTCCCACTACGACGAAGCGGTGGTGGTACGGCTGTGACAATGGTTTGTGCAATGTCATGTGGTGCATTCACTTGCACACTTAGCTTGGGTTATGGAATCGCCTGTCTATTGCCTTCAATTTCTTGAAGCACAATATCTGACTTGGATGAATTATTATTCACATAGTCCACTTCTAAGAATCGCTTGTCATTGCTAATAACCACCTTCTGATTCTTTAGGACTAATTGCAAATATGCATAACTCATCATCGAACATATATTTTTTTTTCAAGAGTGACCTATTTCTTCCCTCCACCACACCATCTTATATATGGATTACATGGTGTAGTAAACTGGGTTGGAATCCCAAAGACTGACAATGAATCAGAAAAGATTGTTCCTGAACACATTATTGGCCCTTTATCCCCTTTGCCATGAATGACCCGATCTCCATCGATATCTTTTCCTCTATACAGGATTCGCAGGTTCCAAATGGTACAACCTGGATTGAATCCAATGTACAATTTAGACACGAGCCTTTGGATCCTGTTAAGATAGATGTGACCTAATCTAGGGTATCAATATATTGTAAGATCCTCATGAGAGATTAGCCTTAACTTTTCTCTTTCTTTTGTTCGATGATGTACATGCAATATAAAGGTATTTTGTAGACAAGTTATAGTATGAAGAGAGATATTCAAAATACTAGAATAGACAACTTTATCATTTCTTATGATAGAAACACCACTATCAAAAATGACATAAGATCCATCTATTCAAAATTTTGGAACATGATAAGGAACTCTAAAAAACTAAACTATGTCTTTAGGACTTAAAGACAAGTCTCCAATTGCAACAATTGTGACTCTAGTCACGTTGCCTATGAAGACTACCATCTCATCACTTCTCAGCTTCCTTGTCAGCTTAAAAAAGCGATGCAAGGTGTAACAATCATTATCAGTTTCTCTCGTTATCTACTACTCACAACTGAGTAGAAAACGAGTTGACATGTCTTAGTTACTACAGCAAGTGAAGTACCTTAACCCCTTGCCTTCAGTATTGAAAGAAAAAATTCTCCAATACTCAATCTTATCACACCAGTACTCCCACTATTTCCCTTGTCTTTATTGCCCCTTGGACCCTTCTTCTTCCCGTCTTTCGACGAAGAAGATGGCTCTCATTTGGCAATAACAAGCGCTTGCACATCTCTTTCCCACAACTTTCTTAGCCGTAACTAGAGCATTCAACAACTCAAAAAGAGTATTATCCTTCTTGCTCATAACAGCATTGAGGCGAAAGATCTTGATTCAAAGACTCGAGAAGATAGTTCAGGATAATATCGACTTTTGCCTCACCGTTGATACTCCCACTGAGCAAGTCAAGTCCATCAAACAAGTTTGCCATGTGCATGACATGCTCGTGCACTGAGCTATGCTCGCTCATAAAAATAACAAGATTACTCTAATCAAATTTAAACGAGTTGCCCAGTCCGACTCTGCAAACATTTTCTTGAGATTCAGCATGATGTTAAGAGCATCGTCCATGCCCTAATGTTAGAGTTGCAAGATTTGCGACATTATTCTCATAATATAGCATTTAGCCAAATTATTCATCACATGCCATCTTTTATGCAGTTCCTTTTTCCCATCAGTTGGCTCATCGTTCGAACAAATAGAATGTGGAGTAGTAAGCAACACAAAAATTGTGCTAGTTTGTGATGAAGATAAACTCCAAAATGCGTTTCCATATATTTATATATATGGACCGGTTAAAGACTTTGTGCAATAATAAATAAACAATAGGAGACATAAACATATCTGAAAGTAAACAATTTAAACATGTAAGAACATGAAGCACATAATTCGTAACAATAATATTGTAACCTTTTGATAAAAAACAATATTAATGAAACCTCCAACCGCCCAAGGAATCTCAAGAGTAAGCCACGATCGTGTGGACGTTTACACATGAACCCCTCAACCAGACTATTCACCTAGTCATTTAATTTCCATCCATGTCAACTTAACCTTTTGACAAAGAAAATTAATAGTTGGACCTTAGCTAGACCATATCATATTCAAGAATAGACTCCGATGGGGAGTTGTACATTGTCCTTGAAACGATATCTAAGCAGCAACCATAATTTAACCTTGACAATTAAATTCTTGAAATTAGCATACTCACTAGGACCATACCGCTTTTAATTTAATCTCTTGGTTATCTTATTTAAAATCCATCCTCTAATGTACTTATGAAAATCATACGAGTAAGCCATGACCGTGTGGACGTTTACCGCATAACTCCCACTACTTAAATGGATTTAAATATTTTTAATAGAAATCTCAACTTGACAAACTCGTGAAATCAAACATGAAGTAAGCCACGATCGTGTGGACGTTTAGTCACATTCTCAATCACTTTGTCTTGAGACCGCTTGTGGAGGTCTAATTTTTTTTAAGCACTATAAAAAATATTAAAACAGCATAGTTTTTTTTCTTTTAAAAGGTTTGATTATGCTCAACACATAATCCTAAACATGCTCTTCTAGAACGCAACGCGTAAAATATGCTTAAGAAAATGATAAAACTAGCATGCTTGTCTAAGCGCAGTTAATAAACACATATTAACAAGCAAATGTAAAAAACACATGCAAAGAGCATAAAGGATTAACACCACGACAAGCAAAGAACAGAATAAAAGAAAAAGTTCTTCGTGACCCATTAGTGGAATCCCAATTCTAATCTATTACATTTAAAACAGAAAAGAAAAACTCAAAAATGAGAACTCGACCCATCTTTGAAAAACTAGGGTTTGGGAACCCCTAGGGTTAGCTTCGAGATTCGTGCGCCACTTTTCGGCAGCTTCGGCAAAACAGAGCAGCAGCAGCTCAGAGGCCAGAGCAGAGACAGCTCAAAGACAAAGCAGAGACCACTCAGAGCTAGAGTAGAGACCGCTCGGAGCCAGAGCAGAGACCGCTCGGAGCCAGAGCAAACATCGCTCAGAGCCAGAGCACAGACTTCTCCAGAGCCAGAGCCGAGACCTCTCCAGAGCCAGAGCACATACCGCTCAGAGACAGAGCTGAGACATCCACAGAGCCAGGGCATATACCACTCAGAGCCAGAGCTGAGACATCTCCAGAGCCAGAGCACATACTGCTCAGAGCCAGAGCTGAGACATCTCCAGAGCCAGAGCACATACCGCTCATAGCCAGAGCTGAGACATCTCCAGAGCCAGAGCACATATCGCTCAGAGCCAGAGCAGAGACATCTCCAGAGCCAGAGCGCAGCAGCTCGGAGGCCAGAGTGCAGTAGCTCGTAGACCAGAGTGCAGCACAGCCTGAAATCTTTTCATCCACTCCAAAAACCTATTCTTCGTTCTACGTCTGATCATCGTCGTCTTCGTCTCATTTTACCATAATTACAGATTACAGCCGAAAAGCAAAGTACAATTTGAAATTCTAATCTAACCACGAATTTTCTCGTGGTGGAAAAACGATTACAACGTCAAAACTACGTATCCCACGAATCAACAGACCACGAAGAACAGCAGCAGAAAAAAAAGATAAAAACACGCACATATTAATCGAACGCGAATTATCAGATAGAGCCAAGAAAACTAACCTCGCTCTGATACCAAATGAAGGAATATTAAACTTAATTAATACTCGATTTGCCCGAAGATCGTTTCTTGGATTATCTTAATTCACCATACATCGATTAAACCTAGCATGCTCCTATTAATTTAAGTGTTGCACCTTGGAGTTAGAAATACCTGAAGATTTCCTAAGAATTCATCAATTCGTCGCTGAACAGGTCAGCCAACTTCAATCGTTTGTTTGAAGCCTCAAAGGTTCTCCAATCGTATTTTGCCCATAAATACGACTTCTTCCTTTTCGAAAGAGATTTCCGTGACCATCTGTTTTGTCCAAATCCGAGTTCTGTAAAGAAAATTATGGTTGTTCTTCGGAAACTGCCAGAACTTGATTTCATGTGAAAAACTGTCTCCAGCTCGGAACTTCTGAACTGTATCCCGCTCAGTTCCCAATGATGGATGGACAACTAACTATGAGAACTCCCACAGAGAATTCGACCACCTAGAAATCGGTGCCCCCTACTGCTCTCTATAAAATCCAAATTTTTGTGTGTCTTATTCTGAGAGCAAATAGCTGTATTTATAGACCAAACACAGTCCTAGGGCTCCAATAACTGTACTAGGTGTCCCTTCTCAATACTGGGCTCAGGAGACTTAAGGTCAGTCCAGGGATCAGATACAAGGAATAAAGATGGGCCTCTAATGAATTAATTCTTATGATCAGCCCAGATCATAATTAATTAATAAGTATTAATTCATTCCACTAGAGAATCATTACTGACTTACCCCTTTATTACCGGTGATGAGTCAGGGCTTGTATTTAGAGTTATTACATCTCCGTATTTAAAATATTCGACATCCATTAATTAATTAAAGCTGTGACAGCTTAAATTAATTAATCTCTTTGTAATCCTTAAGCAGTACCACTCAAACCTTATTATTGCGCCCGAACTTAATCAACCAGCAGAGTTTAACGCAATAAATCTTATTGAGCTCCTTAAGGGGATGTCATTATCATATACCGGATACGGGTACTAATACAGATAACCAAATATCATATATTGACCGTTATCACCCAAGATACAGAGTACTCAAGTTAATATATAACTCTCACCCATAGTAAATCAAAGTGATACACGAATCAACATATATATCTGAAATCTTATTAGTTTTAAGATTTTATTAAGTCTCCGAGATCTTGATTCTTCATTTATGTCAGATAGAAGAATACATCTCATTGTGATCCTATCAATAAGTTATGACGTACCAGTGTAGACAAATAGTCAAGACAAACTATTTCCATCTAAACTGCAGCCTAGACCAACGACTCGTCCTAGAGTCATCTCAGTTGTGATCTATTTATATCTCTTAAGTTTATTCCAATTATATGACCTTCTGTGATCCGTTAATCACCATATAATCAACTTATATAGAGATAAATGACATACATATGCAATCATGAACACAATCAGATAGGAGATAAAATAGTGAACACATGAATCATTGTATACAAGTATAAAATATTCTTGCTTTCAGTATACAAATCCAACACGAGTCGCATCCCTACGATACTGATCACTCGTCACTCGCGGCACACTTTCTATATCTCTATCTCTGTCTTCATCGAATTTCTGTCTTTTTTTAGACAAGCATAGCCGTATCTTAGCTCCCGTTGACCGGCTTTGCGGGCATGAAGAAAAACCATCAGGCCAGGTCCACTCTTGGCTAAGCTCTTTGGGCGGGACTTTCTCGATACGAAAAAAATTGGCTTGGAGGGGCGGTGGTAGTGGTCAAGGTGGGTAGGGAGTGGGGAAGTAAGAAAAAGAAAAAAAAAATTGGCTTGGAGAGGAGGGGGTGGAAAAGTTAAAAAAAATGACTTGGGAGGGGGGGGAGGGGGTGGTGGGCGTGGGGAAGTAAAAAAAAAGAAAAAAAAAATTGCTTAAGGGGTGGGGCGGGGGCGGGGGCTGGTCGGGGTGGGCAGGGGGTGGGGACGTTAAAAAAAATACTTTGGGGGGTGGTGGGGGTGTGGGGTGGGGTGGGGTTGACGAGAAGTATCGTGCATATTGTATCAATAAACCGTGCATATTGCAAAATAGAACACTGCATATTATAAAACAGAACCATGCATCTAATGTTAATGAAGCGTCCAAAAAAATAATTTTTAGACAATTTCAAAAAAAAAGAATTAAACAAGAAAAAAAACTTTTTTTTGGTGGTGGGGGTAGGTGGGGCTGGGGGGCAGCGGTCAAAAAATCAAATTTATAAAACAAAAAAAAATGGCTTGGCATGTGGTGGGGTGGGTTGGGGTGGGCAAGGGGTGGGGAAGTAAAAAACAATTGGCTTTAATTAGGGGTGGTGGTGGGTAGGGGGGAAGTAATAATAAAAAAAAAAAATTGGCTTGGGGGTGGGGGTGGGTAGGGGGTGGGGAAGTAAAAAAAAGAAAAAAAAATGGCTTGGGGGGTGACGAGCCCATTTTTCGGGCTCTTTTTGAGTCTGTTTTTAGGTTTAGATCGAGTGTTTTTGCATGCTTGTGTGTGTGTATGCTTGGTAGGACATGTTTTGGTCATATGAGTGTGCAGGGCACAAGATGGATGGAACAGACTCCATTCCGCGAAAGAGGCAAGTACCCGATTTTATACAGAGGCACAGTACATGCTGTGCCCATATCAAGTACCGCGCGGGATCGGGTCGTGTTCGAGCGGATGGCCCAGATGGGAGAAGCATGATTAGAAGACACAGGAATGAAGGCAAAGGAAAGGAGGCCAAGAGAGAAGTTGCAGTTGGGCACAACTGGAGTGAGCAGGCAAAGGCGAGAATATTTGCCCCTCGGGTCCAGAAAATGAAGGAAATCCACTTACCTTCCCCGTTTGGCCTGATGAACCAATCTTATTTGATGAAGATCGCATGGCAGACGATCAGGGGGGATAGCTTTGCCTTGGGTATCATTTAATCTCGTTATCTCAATCAATTCCATAGCGAATTCCCCGATTTGGCTTGGGATTAAGCATGAGATTGATGAGCTGGTTGATAATTCTTATGCTTGTATCGCTAGTGGTGCTCATACCTATTTTTGGAGGGACGACTGGCTTGGTTATAAATTAATTGAGAAGCTCAAGATCGCTTCCTTCATGCATGATTATTTTCATCATTCGGTTCAAGATTATTTTTACGATGTCGTTTGGCATTTTTCTACATATTTTATTGATGCCTTCCCCGATATTGTCATGGACATTTTATTATTGCCTATTGGGTCGGAGGCGGATACTAGGTTTTGGAAATCGTCAATCAGGGGCAGTGTGACTGCCGCCTTAGCCTTCTCGAATATATGTCATAGGTTTCCAAAGGTTTCCTGGGGTGCTTGGCTTTGGGAGAGGTTCATCTCGGAGAGATGTTCTTTGTTGTTTTGGAGGATTCTTCACCATCGTCTCCTTACTGTTGCTTGTCTAATTCACCATGGTCTTATTCCTCCGAATTTTTGTAATCTTTGTTGTCATTCGGCCGAATACATTAGCCACACATTTTGGAGCTGTGATGAAATCCAGCCTATCTGGGCTGAATTTCTTAGTTGGTTTGATCAATCTCATCTCTCAGTTTGTCTAGATATCCACAATTTTTTGGTGGAGGCTTGGTGTACTGATTTTAGTTCTCAAGTTCGTAATTTTTGGAAAGCTGGCATTGTGGCTTTGGTTAGGAAAATATGGGACTGTTGTAACAAAGTCCTTTTTTATGATAGTCGGTGGCAGCAGCGAGTGGTTCTTGCCTTTGTTAAAGTGTGACTCAACCTAAAACACCTCTAGATTGACTTGCAATAGAACAAGGACACTCTAGCAATGGTAAGTTGACCTTATTCGTCACTCAAGGAAGATCTTAAAGGGCTTCTAATTGTATCACGACAAAAGCAGTAAAGTATGATTGAAAACTGTAAAATTAACTAACACTTGTAAATTAAACTTAACTTGAAATTAAACTTAAGAATTAACTAGGCAGAACTCAGAAACGTAAGCAGAAAGAAAGTATTAAACCCTAGGCAGAATTAATTGATTAAAGTAAAAGCGAGTTGAATTTAAACACTACGACGCTGGAATTTAAATAACTTAAATTAAAGGCTTCTAATCTAATTGACATAAAAGAACTTGCATGATTGAAAACGAAACATAATGCATGTAAAATAAAAGAATCAACGTAAATAAAATAAATACCGTAATCATCTCGAGAAGTAAATCTGTCACTGGATTGCAACTCTAAATGGAAAAGTAAAGCAAACCAGAATTGAAACCTAACTTAGAACAAAGCTCGGAAATCTTAAAAACTATGAAAACAAGAAAGCTGTAAAGTACTCGTAAATCTTAAGAACAAGAAAGCTGAAAAGTGTTTGATGCCTAAGGTAAGAAATTGACTTGAATCGAAAGTTGAAGAGTAAATGCCGGAGGCTGGGATGATCATGAGCATCTTCAGTTATGCCCTTAAATAGATTTCCTTTCATCAACCCTAGCGACACTAAAAAAGACCTTGCAAAACTGGGCCTAAAAGATAAACATCAAGGCAGCGTGTGCGCATAGGAGAGTGCACTGGATAACTTGCTCGGCAAGTCTGGGCAGCTCTGGCGAATATTTGCTAACTCTGGAACCGTGCTGGCCGCCTTGCGCGTGATCGCCAGCTTTGGCAACTGTGCGCGCACTATCAACTCTGTACACTAAGTCAGCTCTGGAAAGTTCAGCTCTGTAGAGTTGTAGTCTGTTCTGAAACATTCAGCTCTGGAGATAAAGTTCAGCTCTGCAGATAGTGAGCTCTGACTATGGAAGTCAGCTCTTGCTATGGAATTTCAGCTCTGTCGAGCGTGGTCAATTCTGGCGCGGAATTATCAGCTCTGCTCTGGCGCGGACTTTTAAGCTCTGGGCACCAGTTTGTGCCTAAAAACGCAATTCTGATCCAAAATCTCCAGAATATCATTCTTTCTCCTATTTTATAAAAATCTCTTGCAAAGCATAAAACTGACTCATAAACGCACCAAATTCCAGAACAATTAACTCTAACATGGCACAAACAAGCCCCCAAATTAAGAACAATTAGGCCTTAATCAAAGTGTCTTTCAAAGAGATGGATGCTAACATTGCTCGGCTGGGAACAATTAACGACATGTGGTCAGATTATACCATTACTCGTGGGATTGGGGTTTCTGGTCATGCGGTGCCCCCTTCTTCGTTTATTAATGTGCATTGGTGGCCCCCTGTTAATGACTGGATGAAGTTGAACATTGACGGGTCTGCCTCGGGTGCACTGGGGGCGATTGTAGCAGGGGCGATTTTTCGGGATAAATGGTGTTGAGTGCGTGGATGTTTTCATATTAAAGGCGGCATTGGTTTTACTTTCGAGGCAGAACTTCTCATGGCTATTGTGGCTATTTAGATTGCTCATGCTAGGGGTTGGAGACATTTATGGAATGAGGCGGATTCTACGTTTGATGTTAATCTTGTGGCCTCTCGATCTTTAGAAGTTCCCTGACGTATGGCTTACTGGAAGCGTTCGATTTTACTTCTTTAGGCTATGTGTGTGCAAATCACCCATATTTATCAGGATGGTAATCAACCCGCGAACATCATGGCTAATGGTGATCATGAAGAAGGTTGGTGGCTGTTTGCGATTGAGGAGATTAAACTTGCGGTTGCTCGGCATATGGCTACCCATAGCCACGTACGTATGGTTCACTAATGGACTCAGTTTCGATGGCTATTTGGTGGAGGTCGGCGGCTGCGAGGCTCTGGTTTTTGGGCACGGCACTAGGCTGCCAATTTTTTAGCATGGGTTTGTTGTTATGGTAGCGATTGCGCCGTTTTCAGGTGCTTCTATTTTTGGGGTTTTCTCGACTGGGAGAGCAGCGCCTTTTGGAGGTCGAGATGGTGCTATTTAAATTTTTCTATCGAGCACTTGGTGAGTGTTAGGGCTAAGGTCGCGGGCTCGTTATTTCAGGTGCTGTTTGATGCTTCGGCTTCTTGGATAATTTTGGTTGGGATTTTGGTATTTGAGATAAGGCATCTCCGGAGTTCTTTTTCAATGTTCGGGTGCGCTCGGCATTGGGACTCGGGGGGTCAGGCCTGTTGGCTGCTCCGCGGTCATCTCAGGGCTTTCTTTTGAGCTGTCGGCGTTGAGGGTTTCTGGTCCTGTTCGGTTTCGTGCCCCATTAACGTCTACGTTGTTGTTGTCCTCCTTGTGTGTGTGACGGGGAGAGTCCTTTCCTTTGTCGTTGTGCGGTGGATTCTCCGTGCAAATAAATTTGTAATTTTCCTATGCCCATAGCTAGGTTCCGCTAGCGGTGATTACATGGTCGATCCCACGAGGAGTTGGTGTATTCTTCTCTCTTGTCACGGTCATGATCACACACTCGGGGTTGTACATTGATCAGAGCACTGGAAACAACCCGAAATAAGAAAAAGAAAAAAAAGAAAGGAACTTGGTTTGGGTATAGTGTCGTCAAGTCTGGTCATAATCATCGCTCATAGGTTCAAAGATTGACATTGTGCCTTCACATCTTTGGTTATGGACAGTCGTCAATAGGTTGGGCCCCCTTTTTTAATTGTCACGTGCGCAACCTACCTCGTCCTCATCTGCCGCATTTGCTTGGCGGACCCAAATGACCCATAAGCATGTCCGAGGACATACAATCACCTTTCCCACATTTGCCGCACTATATAGAGCCGGATTCCTCCTAACTTGAGCCCACTTGTTGCTTGTAACTTGGTCGTGCCCAGAACGTCATCGGCCTAATGAAGCTCTGGGTTTTCCCATGTTGTATTGGCATCAAGCCAAATGCTTCGGGAATGTGACTGCACAAATCTTGTGCCCACATTAGACCTCAAGATTTCCCTTGCTCATACTTAACTCGATTTTTAGCCCAAACCAAGTAAAACAATTACCTAGACATAATTAAATAAAATAACACAAAATAAATAAATGAAATAAACATACTTGAATTGAAATAGATGTTAAAAAATAAAAGCAATTTTTGGGCAACACAAACTTTGCCCAAAGCAAATAAAAACAATACATTAAATAAAAAGGTGCCCAAAGAGCTTGTTTCTTACTTGGCTAGACTCTCATTGAAAATAGAAATACACAACAACTAATCTAAGGTGTGGAATTATGTGTGGTAAACTTCCACTCTCTAGCTCTCCCCAAAATTCGTGCTTTGTCAGCAGGGGGACTACTTCTTTATATAGAGATTTCAGTGGGCCTTTGGGCCAGGTCCATGTTGATTAGGGCTTCTAGGCGTAGCAGCTAGGGTTTCTGGGCGCAGCCATGTTGTAGAGATTTCTTTCCATATTTGATTTGTCCGCATCAGATATGCATCTCATAACTTTGGCAAGTAAAATAGGGCAGATCCTCCTATGTATGGTAAGTGGATATCCGCCTTCTTCTTTTCTTATGTTGATGGGTGCGCGTTGTGCCGTTGTACGCCAGGTTGTGCCTCATAGTCAGCATCACAATTCTGCTTAGTTTTCGTTCGACCTCTGACTTATGGTTGTGCCCGTGAACACCGACTTTTTCCGTTGTGCCCTGGAATGCCAAATTTTACTCCTGTGTCGTCGCTGTGCCTTGGAGCGCAACTGGATCCCACAAGGTACTTAGTCTGGGCACAGGAGTACAACTGTTGTGCCCATGAATGATCTCAAATCTTTGCCTCTTTTGCGAAATGCAGTCTATCGTGCTCGAGATCCTATCCTTATGCCCAAAATGTGTCCTCCCAAATACAAAATACACGAAAATAAGACTCGATCTAGACCTAAAAGACACATAAAAAAGGCACAAAAAATGGGCTCGTCACACTCATACACTTTAAGCACGCATTGTCCTCAAGCGTGTAAATGGAATCTGCCCAAAACAAAAAACAAAAAGACAAAGTTACAAACATAAAAACAACCAGCCATGATCCAGATAACAAGAATTAAGGTACAACAGTATTTATGAATGCATGCAAACAGTTCGATCAAAAGCAAGATTATGCCCTCAAGTGAATCAAGATAAAAACATTGAACATTTTGGGTTGTTCCTCACCAAGCACTCATCACTCTGTGTTTGGGAAAAGTGTTTACGCTCAGGACATCCCAACATGGTCATACCATAGGTTTGCCTAGCCTCTAAAGTCTCCATCATTTTAGATTGGTTTGAAGCACTTATCATTAGGTCTTCATTTTTGGTTGTAACGTGGCTTTGGGCATAGGGTAGAAAATATTTAGGCTCTGAGCTAAGGTCATATTGAACTTAATTCTGGGCAAAGTAATGCCCCAATTTTCACTCATCTCTTTGCCATTCTTGCGGGCCATAGCATACACACAACTCAAACACATTTTTTTTACTTTTTTTTTTCTCTTTGCCACTTTGACGTTTTTCTCATGTTTGGGCAAAATTATCTCATTTTTCATTTAATACACACGTCATGCCCCAATGAATTCACTACTCCATCATTCTCCATTTTTCTCATTTTGCCCTAAGTTCATATGACCGGGAAGGCTTATTATTCAAGGCAAAATTTTAAGTGAGATCAAAGAAAACGTTCAGCTCAAAGGGGTTAGGAAAGGGATAGATGCAGGGATGGTCATTTTAGGCTTTGTGGGATAAGTGAAAGAAACTGTGCCCAAATCATCTAAGTACTGAGACCAAATCATAAGGATCTCAACATGATGAGGGATAAGGCCCTCACCAACGCAGCACCTGATTCGTACCCCATATTTTGATAGCATTAACGATTAACTATTATAACGATTATTGTACAAATTGGGAAACTAACAGTGCAGGATAAAGAGTGAAGACGCCAACGTAGCCGAGAAGGCTACGCAGACGCCGACGTAGCCGAGAAGGCTACGCAGACCACCGACGTAGCCGAGAAGGCTGCGCAGACGCCAATATAGCCTAGGAAGCAGCGAAGACACTAGCCCAGCCTAAAGAGTAGCGCAGGCACCAGCGTAGCCAAGAAGACAGCGCAGGCTTATCTCAAGGTGAATGCCCGAAAATGCTAGCACGGGCAAGAGCTTCCCAACTACTTTCTGAAGGAGGCAAAAGCTGCAAAGCCGTTGGAGCAAGGACAGTTACCGGTGACAACGACATCAAGGACGCGCTGAGCACGTGCCATGAAGAGAAAAGACAACTCTACCCCTCCATCTTTGTCCCTTATAAATAGCACATCTGTAATAGAATAGAGGACCGAATTCTAGTTTTTACCAACACATATTTTGTATTCTTGAAGAACTATTCCATTGGAGAACGTTGAAGCATTCATCTGATCTTACTCTTCAGGTTTCGATCTTTCGTTAATCCTTTAGTTTTAGGACGTTGGTGAACTGACCCCTCACCACAACAAGAGTACAGGCAAGTTCTAGTAAAATACCAAGTTGAGATGTCCAATACACACAAGAATAAAATCATGCTATTATGGGCATATTAGTATTAAAAGCTCAAAACTCACAAGGTATGCTCAAAGTCTCAATTCTGTCATATTCACTATCCTAAGACATGCTTAAACAATCGACTCAAACCATCCACAACAACAACTTCATCCATCAAACCTAATCAACTCATCATTCCTAATGATGCCGGCTAGACCAAAAATACGAAACAAAAAATGAAAACAAAAAGTGTAGAGGCCTCCACACTCACACACTTTGCTATGGGCAAAGTACGTCAATGTTGAGGTCCCAAATCGACGAACACACAATAACTACACGGATTGCCTCCCCACTCACACACTTTGCCTTAAATAAAGTGAGTCAATTAGAAGCCAGGCACAAACCAAAGCAAAAACGAAAACAAAAAAGACACATATACATATATACAACAACCGGCCTTCTCCACCCACACACTTTGCCTTAGGCAAAGTGTTAGGGCAAAGAGGGCCAAAGACACAAAGCAAAAATGAAAAAATAAAAAGACTCAAAAAAAATAAGGGATGAAACAATAAGGGACACTAAGACGGGATAATGAATCTTACTAAGATGGGAGAATGAATCTTACGTGGGCACAACAGGCGTTCTAGTCAGTGTGAACCTCCATCCTTGTCTCTTGGGTTTTGCCAAAGATCTTTGAGATGTCATCATTCGGGTCAAATGGACTGGATCAGCGGGTTATGGGCACAGACTGCTGCGATGTTGCTTTGGCCAGAGGCATCTGGGTAGACTCCACCATCCTTATATTTATGCACTCTGGGCTAATCACCTTTTTCTTCTCTTGTGCCCCTGTACCTGCACACAAAATACACGACCACCCTTCGAGGAAGAACAAAGGGTCCCCTCAAAGCAACAAACTAAATGAAGGAAAAACAAAAGAAACTAAAATAAAATAAAAACAAACCAGGTTACCTGGCCAGCGCCCTATTTAACATCGCGGGCATGCCGTTCTTTCCCTTAGTCTTGGTCATGGAGAAGAATCTTGCGACCATACTCAAATCTCTTGACACAAATCGCTTGGTTATGTGGCTTGCTTATCCTCAAAATCTTAGCAAATATGGACTTGTCATGAACTCTCTTATTCATATCCTTGCACCTTGCAGCATCTTGATGGACCCTTTGACCAAACTCTTCATTCTGGTCCAAGCGGATAAGTGGTTTTGTGGGCAAAATAGCTTATGTCTCTGGTAGCTTTGACTTTAGAGTCTCTGGGCATAACAGTTCTGGCGTAGCATTGCTACTCTCCTTTTGGCCCTCTTCTTCATGGTCTGCCTTTGACTTGCCATTCTGGACATGATGACTCTCCAACTCAACATCTGTGGGCACAGTGGTCTCTTACGTGGGCAAATGGCAGATGGTTGATGAAAGGGGCAAATTGACTTCGTTCGTCTTGGTTCATCTCTCCTCTTTTCAATGCATGGCCAGCCTCCCTGGGAATGGAGGTCTAATTTTGGGTGGAATATGGGCTTGACGTATTTGGGCACAGGCTCCTCTTCTATCTTCTCTTCTTCACGATCTACATCTAGTTTCCCACTCTAGGCAGAGTAGCTCTCGAAATCAACCTCCGTGGGCATGATGGTCCTTGAGTTGGATATTTTGACTTTCTCCATACATGTAACCACGTTGAGCATTTGGTCATTGAGGAAATTAAGTGCGACTCTGACCTCTATTTTGAACTCCTCAATCTCTTGATGTGCCCCGATAACATCCTGTGTCATGGATTGCACAAGTTCTGCAAGGGTCTCCATCTCCGTAAGTGTTGGCTCTGTGCTCTGCGCATATTGAGGTTGGTGGAAATGAGGCTGTCATTGAGGTTCTTATGCCTATTGTTGGTTGTTATACCATATGGAACTCGAGTGTTGCCCCCATCTATGGTTGTAAGTTCTGCTATTCTGGTCAAACTGAGGGTTGTGACCAAAGCCTCTACCGTAATTGTTATGCCCAAAGGAATTCACTCTTTTGGGCAAAATCGGGCACCGGTCTGCTTGGTGAGTGGCGGTTGAGCACAATTGGCAAGCTTTGAGTGACTCTATCATCATGGTCCTCATCAAGTGTATGGTGCTGCATAGTTCATCAATATTGGGGACTTTGACCCATAGGCTGGTAGTCCATCATCTTGCCCTACAAAGTTAGGCTCTTAGAAAAAAATGAGAGAAAAATACTAGAATCACAACTCCCCGGCAACGGCGCCAATTTGACAGAGAGAGTCCTTTGCTTTATCGTTGTGTGGTGGATTCTCCGTGCAAATAAATTTAAAATTTTCCTATGCCCACAGCTAGGTTCCGCTAGCGGTGAGTATAGGATCGATCCCACGAGAAGTTGGTGTATGCTTCTCTCTTGTCACAGTCACGATCACACACTCGGGGTTGTACCTTGATCAGAGCAATAGAAACAAACCTGAAATAAAACAAAAGAAAAATAAAAAATAAAAGGAACTTGGTTTGGGCATAGTCTCATTAAGTCTGGGCACAGTCATCGCTCACAGGTTCAAAGATTGTCATTGTGCCTTCATATCTTTGGTTATGGACAGTCGACAATAGGTTGGGCCCCCTTTTTTAATCGTCACATGCGTAACCTACCCATCCTCATCCGCCGTATTTGCTTGGCGGACCCAAATGACCCATAAGCATGTCCGAGGGCATACGATCACCTTTTCCACATTTGCCGCACTATATAGAGCCGGATTCCTCCTAACTTGAGCCCACTTGTTGCTTGTAACTTGGTCGTGCCCAGAACGTCATCGGCCTAATGAAGCTCCGGGTTTTCCCACGTTGTATTGGCATCAAGCCAAATGCTTCGGGAATGTGACTGCACAAATCTTGTGCCCACATTAGACCTCACGACTTCACTTACTCATACTTAACTTGATTTTTAGCCCAAACCAAGTAAAACAATTACCTAGACATAATTAAATAAAATAACACAAGATAAATAAACGAAATAAACATACTTGAATTGAAATAGATGTTCAAAAAGAAAAACAATCTTTGGGCAACACCAACTTTGCCCAAAGCAAATAAAAATAATACATAAAATAGAAAGGTGCCCAAAGACCTTGTTTCTTCCTTGGCTAGACTCTCATTGAAAATAGAAATACAAAACAACTAATCTAAGGTGTGGAATTATGTGTGGTAAACTTGTGCTCTCTAGCTCTCCCCAAAATTTGTGCTTTGACCGCAGGGGGACTACTTCTTTATATAGAGATTTCGGTGGGCCTTGGGCCAGGTACATGTAGATTAGGGCTTCTGGGTGCAACAACTAGGGTTTCTGGGCGTAGCCATGTTGCTGAGATTTCTTTCTATATGTGCTTTGTCCTCATCAGATATGCATCTCATAACTTTGGCAAGTAAAACAGGGCAGATCTTCCTATGTATGGTAAGTGGATATCCGCCTTCTTCTTTCCTTATATTGATGGGTGCGCGTTGTGCCCTTGTACGCCAGGTTGTGCCTCAAAGTCAGCATCACAATTCTGCTTAGTTTTCATTCGACCTCTAACTTGCGGCTATGCCCGTGAACACCAACTTTTTCCATTGTGCTCTAGAATGCTAGAAAGATATGTGTCGCCGTTATACTTTGTAACGCAACTGGATCCCGCATGGTACATAGTCTGGGCACAGGAGTACAACTGTTGTGCCCATAAATGATCTCAAATCTTTGTCTGTTTTGCGAAATGCAGTCTGTTGTGACCGGGATCCTGTCCACCTGTCCTTATGCCCAAAATATGTCCTCCCAAACGCAAAACACACAAACATAAGACTCGGTCTAGACCTAAAAGACACACACAAAAAAGCACAAAAAATGAGCTCGTCAATGTGGTTTTCAGCGTTTATTCTTTGTTTATTCTTTTTCCTATGTTAGTGTGAGCCGGGATTGTCTAAGGGCAATGGTTAGGCTGGAGCTCTTGAGGCAGTTCCTCTCGTTCTTCCAACATTTTCCCTGCTGTTAGCTTTTTTCCTAGGCGAGAACTCTTTGTTCTCTTGTGGGTTTTCCTATATGAGGTTTTAATGAGACTCGGCCCTTAGTTTGCTGTGTTGTGCTATCAAGGGTTTGTAGTTTTTTTTTAATAAAGCTATATTTAATAATAACTGTCAATTTTGTTGAATTGGATACTTTTAAATTGATATGGAAAAAAACGATGTCGGAATATAGAAGGGAAGAAACTCCAATCTCTCTAGGGTGGCAGTGAGCCCAAGCTCATTAGGAGAACATGAAATTTATGGGTGGAAACTAGGGTATCGAGTATTATTCTATTAACTAATTAACCCTAAATTCTAAATTCGTGATCTGGGATCGACTATACTCGATCGGGTATATTGTATACCCGATTAAGTTTTAATTTTTTTTAGTTAAATAAAGTTACAACTATTATTCAACTAACTAATTAATTCTAAATTCTAACTTCCTAATTTCCCTAAATCTGTCAATCTAATTTCCAATTTTAGGTTATCTCATCCCACCCCTAGGCGTACTGTCCATCCTTTTGATATCGGGTTCAATGTCGAGTAGCATTTTAGGGTAGCCAATGGTACCCAAATATCCGACTCAGGTACCCAAGTCAGGTTTTAGGGTAGCCAATTTTGATATCGGGTTCAATGTCAAGTAGCATTTTTCTTGAAAATTCGGCTTCGGGTACCTGAACCCAACCCGATTCTCAACCCTAATCAAATTGACAGAAAGTAGAGTCACCCTAGGATGATCTTCACCCCATGATGATTTTGAGATTATAAGCGTGCGATTTTGGGATAAAATGCAGTTTTCAACAAATCGCTAAATTTTCCCTAGTATTTTTTTATGCCTCAAACTTGTAAAAAATGTAGAAACACTTATATTTTGCAGAATTTCTTTATAAACATCATTGTGAGAAAAAAATCAAGTTTGATGAGGAGTAAGGATCTCATCAGCGCAGGACCTACGAGTCCATACAAGTTGGTATGATTAAACTAACAATGCAAGACCATGACAACCACGAGTCAATAGCCAAGATGAGGAGAACGCGAGGACTGCGCAACCTTAGAGCTCAGTAATCAAGTCGTGCTAAGGAAAGCGTCTGCGCAGCCCTAAGGACAAAGTAATTCCGCTATACTGCGCAGGTTATTTTCATTAGTTATCGGAGGCAATATTGAAGGTTCCTCAACACAAGTAAAGAAGAAGACTGGGAAAAGTGATCGTCTGCACAGCCGGAACAACGCTGGACTTTAGCTCATTCAATTTCACCCTAGTCTCCTCAGAGAGAGAAGCTCGGAGGGCTTGCAGCTCTTCCTCCTTGCTCTTGGATATACGGGCCAACTCGGCCTCGATAGACTCTTTCTCTATTCTCATCTTCTCTGTTTCAGCCCTAGACCTGCGCAGTTGCGTTTGCAGGTCTGTATTATCAGCCAGGGAGGCCATCTGTTGGATGATGGAGGCAGCATGGGTCATGTGTCGGGAAGCAGCCAAGTACTTTACTCGCAGCATGGGTCATGTGTCGGGAAGCAGCCAAGTACTTTACTCGCATCTGCGCAGGCATGAGAATAATTAATAAACAAGAATGGAATAATCGGGTACAACAAATTAAAATGGAAGTATATATGATATACCTGCTCCACATGCAAACACATATCGAAGGCAAATTCCTTCATGTCCATAACATCATACTTGCACAGGTCGACAGAGGCGACTTGCGATTCCATCTGTGTAACACCCCGCTTTTTCCTAGCTAAATTTAGAGTAATTTTGAACTTAGAAGTCGGGAGGATTCACGCCGGATATAAAGAAAATAAATTTATTTTAATTCCAACAAAAGTAATTTACAAAAAGTATTTGTAAATTTAATTATTAAATTTATGTGCATTGCATATTTATTTAATTTAGCATTCAAGAAGTTTCACGAGATACTTATTTAGCGAACCCTAAAGTATTTATTACAGTCCCGATATTTTATCCTGAGGGATTTTATTAGTCCAATCAACACTCACACTTTACACTCTTTCCACCTACCCAATTTCTTTTCCAACCAACTACCCTATACCTGTCAAATTTCCTTTCCACCCACTCCCTATAATCCTCAAAGGTCTACACTTTATAGCTTTTGAGTAAAGCTTGTCTGCCATGTTCTTCTGCCAAAAGACTATAGTGCAGCCAATTTTCATTACTTCTCAATTCACGAAGTTCTCTCTTCCAAAAGAAAGGGGAACGAACTAGAATTTCAGAGCCTTAAACAGCTGCACATTTTCGGACCACACAAACCCAGATTCAGTGAGCTCCTCCTCAACACAATTATCACAAGGTTTCATTCTCTTCAAATTATAATACTTTGCAGTATTGGGTAAAGCATCTCCATTTATTTTCACAAACACACAAATCTCAGCAACGAAAACATTTAGCCTCTTGCATCCAAGAAATCACACACACCAAAGCATAATCATTCTATTTTCTGTAATACTCCACACTTTTACTGTTTTTACATGAAAGCATGATTCATTGAAAAGAAAAGAGAAAAGATTTCATTTTGAAGCTTTGAAATTTTTGTCTCCTGTCCTTGTGTGATGAGTCGAGAGGGAGGTGAGTTTCAGCCCGGTGGCTGCTCGACGCCGGCGACGCCACGGCGGCAAAGGCACTGCCTTTTTCCTCTTCCTGCCAACGAGAGAGAGAGAGAGAGGAGGAATTAGATTTTCAGATTCTGTATTTTGAGAGGAAGAGAAGGGAGATTTGGGGGTTTACCTGTGTGGGGCGGTGGCTGGTCGGAGCTGGTCTGAGCGGAGGGAGACAGGGGCGGCGTTGTCGTCGTCTGCCGGAGACAGAGAGGTGAGGCGTCGGAGTCGGCGGACGGTGGTGGTTAGCTCCCGCTGCTACGGCCGTCGGATCTGTGAACAAGCGAGAGATTTGAGAGAGAAACGATGGAGGTGGAGGGCTCAGCGGCGGACAGTGGCGGTCCTCGCTGCTGTCGACCTGAATCGAGAGGGAGGAGGTGCCGCTGTGCTCGGCCACTGTCAGAGAGAGAGAGAGAGGGAAGTGATGGGCGTCCGTTTTAGCGCGAGAGAAGGGAGAGCAGTTGAGGGAGAGGAGAGTCGGAGCGGCGCTCGTCGCCGGGAGTGGTGGCACGCGGCCGGAGGAATTCTGAGAGAGGGAGAGAGGCGAGCAGCGTGATATGAGAAAAGGGGAGAAGGTGCGTGACTGATATGAGAAAGGGGGGAGGAGAAATGGGCTTGAGTTGGGCTAGGGCTTAGTTTGAGATGTAGGGCTTGAGAATTTGGGCCGAGTGTTGGGCTTGGTTGTGGGCCGATTTTCTTTGTTTAATTTTCAGTTGGGCCTTTATTTTATTAAAACAGATGGGCCTTATTTAAATACCACTTGGGCTGATTTTTTTTAAGGAAAATGTTGGGCCTTAATTCAATTATTTAATAGATGGCCCTATTATTGTTTAATTAACTTGGGCTGCCCATTTTATAGTGGGCTGCGAAAATTTTTAAGAAAAAGGGGGAGGTCCTTGATTTAATTATTTTAAATGGGCTGCCCATTATTTATTAATTGGACTTATAGCAAGGTTTGAATAATTTTTATTTAAAGAATAATTTGCATAATAATATTATTATTATTATTATGTGCATATACGATTAAGCATGAGATGATTTGTATAATAATATTATATCATTATTATGTGCATATTTTAAGTAATTACTTACCATATGCTAAGTATGCATTTGCATCATGCAATAAAAGTATTTATGATTTAATTGGTTTTATTTATAAATCCAATTATTTAAGAAAATTGAGTAAGAATATTGTTGGTGTTCTTAACTCAAGAGAAATATTTTCAAGTATTTATTTATTAAATTTTGAAAATCCGGCTAAGTGAATCATAGAATGTTAAGCACTACACCATGACTTAAGATTAGATACAAGGAGACCTATTGAGAATAGATTTCTTGTAGGCTTCGAGCATCAGAAGGATTAGCACTGCTATTCCGATTCAGAGATAAGGTTAAACGACAGGCTTTGCCTATACAGGTGGGCATTACTTTTACTATATGTATATAGAGATCCCCTGCGTGTCGTAGGCCTCTTATACGAATATATGCATGAGATGATTTTAACTGTTAATTTCAGTTTATTATTATGCCCAAATGATAAATGACTCTTATGAAATGAAAATGACATGTTTATGAAATGAAATGAAATGTTTATGAAATGATTGACTGCCAAAAATGTTTATGTTTTTATATGTATCCTATCTGTGTTGGTTCGCCAACTTTAAAGGAAATCCAATTGGGATCCTATGCTAGACAAAGGTCGCTAGCTAGGGTTAACGTGTACACTTATGGAGACCGCGAGTCGCTTGCGACCGGTCTTGGCGTTCGTGGTAAGGAGGCCTCCTTCCCGGCGCGTGACAGAAAGGAACAGATATGGATCATATGAAGGAAAATGATCGGCCGATCGACTTTATGAAAATGAAAGAAATATTTTAGTAAGCACATGTCATTTAAGAAAACCCATGTGTGTTACTGTTATGGCAGTTCAATTTATATATGTATGCATGACTGTATTTTCGGCTATGTCCACTGAGTATTTTTATACTCAGCCCTGCATGTATTTCTAAATGTGCAGGTTGAGCAACTGATGGAATGGAATGATGTTGAGCGGGTGTTCCTTTGACATTTCAAGAAATGTAACCTTGAGTATACATCTTCATATGTATATCTCACACGTTTTCCGCTGCAAAACACTTTGATTAGGATAACTCTATGTTATGAAGTTGTGACACGTGTTATTGGGTAACCCACCTTAATCAGTTCTCCTTTATGTGTATGTGTTATAAGTATCCAAATGATCATATATGATCCTAGCTTTTTATTTATGAGTGACATTTCCATATACTTTAATGTTAAGTAATTGTCCATTTCCATTTCTTATTGTTCACCCCAAGTCATAACCCCGGTTAACCCGTCATTGGGATAGTGGGCTGTGACAGAATGGTATCAGAGCGGTTCGTTCGCTCTGGCCCTAGAAACCTTATTCTAAAGAGTCGAGTCTAGTTTGATTCTTTATACTTACATGGGTTCATATGGCACCGCTCAACACTCCATTGCATCGTGCTCAATCAAAGAAAGAAGGTAACTGCAGTTTCAACGTTTTAAAGATGTTAATGTTCTAAAATGCTTCATGAATATGTTTATGTGAAGAGCATGTTATGATGAAATGTTGAATGTTTTGCCTTTCATGGCATATTTTCGCAGTCTATGATGTTATGATCAGATGAATGATAGAAAAGTGACATATGTTTTCCCGGAGAACATAGATTGCTATAAGTTGCATGATCACAATTTTAAAAGAACATAGACTACTAGATTAGTAGGATATCTCTACAATCTAGATTCTTAAGGTGATGAAGTAGAAGAATGAAAGAGAACTTAGAGCATTTCAGCTCCCTCAAGAAAACAATGATTCTTTTGAACTACAAAGAGGAATGGAAAGATATGTACGAGGTAAAGGAAAAACACAGAATGACGATACGCGACGAATTCAAGGTAAACGTTGCATCAAAGGTTGAACCATAGTCTCTACGTTCAAATGTTCAAGTACGACGGAATATCAAATCGATTTTTGCTACAGGATAGATTTTATGAATAGAGTGTTTTGCCTGTGTACGTATGTCTGTGTGTATATGTCTTAAGAGAGTTTTGGGGTTTGAGATCAATAGGATAGAGAACCTTAAGATAAGTTTAATTGTCATAATGAACTTATGTTTTGTTATGTATAGTATGTTCATGGCTCTCCAAGTTCGGGACGATGTTTCCCGTGTGACTGGGAGGTGATGATGTTGGACCTGGCCAGTCCACATGATCCAAATCTCAGTAGACGTCTTTTGGGTTGAAAACCCATGTGTTTCAACTTTCGGTTGAAAAGCCAGATGGGTTCTTACTCGAGGTCATTTTGTTCGACCTAGTAGTTAATCATTTCATACCCTCTGGTCATTCTTTTGATTCTCTTGAACAATTTCTACAACACCTTGCTTTGATGTTGTGTTGAGTTTGAGCCTTGCAACTCGTGAGTTGTCATAATAGATTCCCTTGTTTGATAAGACCAAGAAGTGTTAGTCTACCGATGTAGTATACTACCCAAATTATGGCTTCGTATAATTGTGTCTCATTGTAATTAGTTGAGATTATTAGTCTTTGTCCTATAAATGATATCGACCACTCATTATGATAGAAATTCAGAGTTCAAGCTAAGACCGTAATATAGTGTTCGAGTACGAGGACTTAAGTTAATTGGTCTATGATAGTTTTAAGATAGATTCATAAGAAAGTGTTATGCATGTGATAGTTAACAAGAAATGGGTTGATGACCATTTTGGTCTTTGGAAAATAGGATACTCCGTAGATGAGCCCTAGGAATGAGGTAGGAGTAATGAACCGCCGCAAAAGGACGAGGGAACTTATTCTCAAGTAAATCTCGTGTATATAAATTGGAATTGAGAATCCAATTGATACGAGGAGAGACCCGAATCTATTCTAGATCGGAAAGTTAAAGTACTAAGGAATAAGTCGATACCTTTAGTAATAGTTCTTTGGAAGCACCATGATCAAGAAGAGGCGACGTGAGAACTCGAGTTTAGCATGACGGAGAAATACCCAGAATTATTTCCTGTGGTACAAATTTCGGAACGAAATTTCTTTTAAGGGGGATAGTATATCATACCCCGACTTTTAATCCCTGATTAAGGGCTTTATTATTAATAATTAGGGTTCGGCATCCATTAATAATAAAAACTGGTTTGATTATCTGATGTGATTTAATCATTATATATGTGTTTTAATGTGCTTAGTTAAAGGAAAATTTTTATAAATGTGGTGCATAAGTTTTAATTGGTGAGTTAAGTGTATTTATATGAGCCACATGAATTTTAAATTATGCATGAAGTCATGAATTTTATCTAAATTTGATAGTACATGTAACACCCCGTACTTTTCCCTATGTTGTGAGATAGTGTCTTAACACTATTGAGAATATTGAGATGTCAGAGAGATTGACTGTCCTATTAAGAAAATAGGAATAATGAGTTGGAAATAGAGTCGAGAAAGAAAGAGTGAAAAACCTTGATAAAAAAAAAACTTGATAAAAAAAAAAATCGGTCGGAGAGACGTCTAGTTTGTCTGTGTTTACCGACTGCTTTGACGTGATATTATGTGAAATTACGTGACTGATTGATTATGTGAGTTTTGTTACGTATGTCATTGTGAGCAAGTTATTATGATTTTTATTTGATAACCTTAGCACTTGGAATTTTAATTAAGTTTTCAAAGCAAGTGCAATTTATTTTTACCGAGAAATCAAAGAATGTCGGTTTATGAAAATTTTTCCAAACAAAATATTTTCAAATTATTTTTCCTATGATGAGGAATATTATAATTGAGTGAGTGCACTAATATTAGTGCCATATTTATTTTAAATATTGGTCACAATAGTTTTGTGTTATAGCATTGCATTAATTAGTAATTAGTCTTTTATGATTTTGTTAATGTAGCTTAATACATGATTTATTCTAGACTACACAACCTTACACACACATGATTATTTTAATCTAATAAGCATGTGATTAATTTCCTTAGCCTTACTTGAAGTGGACGTGTGGTATGAAGATGAAGGGAAGGGATTAGTGTATAGGGGGGGGACAAGTATTAAATGGTGAATAGTGTTTAGTCTCCAATCATCCTTCCTAAGCAAGACAAATTCACTTCATTTCCCTCATTTTCTTCACCATTCGGCCACTCTCAATTTCTCTCCCTCTCTTCCGATTTTGCTCCAAAAGATCACCATAGATGAATCACCAAAGCTTCCAAGTTCACATCAAGATCAATTCCTCCACCAAATCAACATAAACACCTTTCAATTCTTGAAGATTTCAAGAGGACCGTGGGGTTTGGTTTGAAGAGTGAGAAAGGAAAACTTTGATTTTTGTTTAATCTTGGGTAAGTGATTCTTATTTTTATAGATCTAGATTGTATGATGTTATATGTGAGTATATGATCATGATTGAGCAAGAAAATCACCCAACTTATTTCTATGAAATTTTCGAAAATTAGGGGCTTGAAACCCTACGAAAAATTGTTGTTTGTTTTCTTGAATAGGCTTGAGTTATATGATGATTGATGATTATTGAGTTAATATATATGAATATCTTGATGATTAGCCATGAGATATAGATTTTTCTATTAGGTTAGTTTACCTAAAATTGGGATGTTGAGATCCTATGGATCAATTGATGTATTGATGATGGATTTGAGTTTATGAGATGATTCAGATGATTAATGATGGATGAGATTGAAGCTTGAGGTTGAGAGGTGAAAAATGAAAAGTGTTAGTTTGAGGAAGAAGATGACATACATGTGTATCTATATGTGATCTTGTTTTATGATGTTGATTTGTGCTAATTGGTAACCTAGGATGTTAGATCTATGATTTGATCAATAGGTTATACATGATTAGTGATATTTTCAAAAGAGTTTAGTTTAATAAAAATTAGGACTTTTTGCCTATGTGTTATTAAAGTGATTTTGGCTTAAGATATATGTATTTGAGCATGATATTAGTGTATAATTATGTTTGAGTAAGTCTTTTGTTGGCTAAGAAATTTTTTGACTTAGTTTAGTTTATATGAGTTTTTGAGTTTTCATATTTTGAGAAGTCGATGATTGATAAAATGAGGTTTAATTGTTTTATGACCATTATGAGAAAGTTTGTCATGTTTTATTAAGAGTTTTATGATGATACATGAAGTTTCATTAGAGTTTAGTACATGATAAAAGGGAATCTATATGTGTATAATGATTTATATGATGAATGAGATCGTGTTTGAGTATTTGAGTAATTTTGAGCATGAAAATGAGAAGAGAATTTTAATGATGCGTTCATTGAAACGTTTTACTAGAGATTTGAGGTTATGATGTAAGAAGAGAGTCAAGATTTGAGTATGATGAGCATTATATTGTGCTTGAATGTTTGTGAGTGTTATATGTGTTTAAAATGAGCTTTGATGAGTTTCCTTGAAGGAATGTTGAGTTGAGTATTTTAAGAGTTTGAGATGAGATTTTGGTGAATTTCGTAGGCCTACTGACCTACTGTGATCGACGGTTTTTTTTCAATGTCAAAAAGCTTTGAAAATTTTATACCAAGTCTCTACATGAGTCTTGAGAACATCGGTAAAATTTCAAGTCATTTGGACTTCGTTTACTATTTTTATAAAATACAAAACCGAAACTGCACATTACTACCGAGAGTTTCAGAGAGCAGGGGAAAGAGTCATTCATTTCAGTAGCTTCCTGTGTGATCTAGCTTTCCAAAATTTTATGGTATTAACCTTATTGTGTTAGCTAGATATCCACAAAATTTTAGCTCCGTTTGACAACATTTACTATTTTTCAAAAATCCAAGTTTTCGATTGCTCAAAACTGCCGAATATGGTAGACTGTAGTAAAACAGTCATATCTCCTACAATACTTGGAGTTTTTGACTCTATTTTTTTTTATATGAACATAGACTCGAAGACCTTTCTTTTGGTATGAGTCTCGAGTCCAGGAGGTGTCGAAGTAAGAACAGGTTAGATTTTGAAGTTGAGTCAGTGTAAAAACAGAGCGTGTTTTGATAATGTTTGATTGTGTTTTCTTAATTGCCTTATGTGATTGTGTTGTCTATGTGTTGAATGAGATTGGACGAGCCTTATATGAGAGATAAATCGAGACTTAGTACCATGATTTTCTTGAAACTTATCCTTGAACTTAAGGATTTGAGATGAGTGGAGAGTTTATATAGAGATGAGTAAAGAGATAGAATATGAGATAGAGCATGAGTTAAGGCTTTATGAGTATGGATTTTAAAAGGATTAAAATGTTTTAAATCAATTCCTTTTTAATGAAGTTTAAAATGCTTATTTAAGTCATTTATAAATGAATAATGAGAAATGCGTAAAGAAGTTCGTAAATGAATCGCGGCATGAGATTTTCAATTTCCCTAGTAAACTAAGGAGATATTATGAAGGAACAAGCAATGAACGAGACTCTCACCACCGAGTCACTACAACAATTGGAGAAGGAAAAAGTTCACGCACAAACAAGATATGTACACCACCTCAAGATGGAGGTAAAGAAAAAGGAAATGGAAGGAAAGCACTAGAACTAAACTTAAGGTATAACCCAACCCCAAGGCTAGTAGGCTCAAGCTAAGAGAGTGAATGCTTTGGCTAAAGTGCCAGAAGCTACAGCAAGAATAAAGTTGGAACGCCACCACAATGGAAACTTAGAAACCCCATTAAATAATCATTTGAAAATGAGTTTACATGGCAGAAGGAGTGCCATTAATCTTTAAGTGAAAGTTACCAAGATGATGAGAAAAGTTTGATGATTAGAATTCCCTAGTCAAATCTGAGAAGGTGACTTAGGACGAAGGAAACAATTAAGGTAGTTCACCACTTTACTAAGATGAAGTGGGTGAGAGAATGTTGTTAGGTCCTGAACTGGTCCAATAGATAATTGAGAAAGTCAAACACATCAAGCAAAGAATCAAAGAAACTCAAGATAGACAAAAGTCTTACGCCGATAAACACCGATTGGAATTAGAATTTAATGTTGGGGATCGAGTTTTCCTCAAAGTCTCTCCCTCAAAGGGAGTTAAACGTTTCGGAAAGAGGGGCAAGTTACGACCCCGTTATATAGGACCTTTTGAGATCCTAAATAAGTTAGGCCTTTGTAGCCTATAAGTTGGCTCTGCCACCAAGCATTGTGGATGTATACAATACGTATAGCACCTCGCAATTAAGAAAGCATGTGATTAAGCAAGATAAAGTAGTCCTAGCCAGGACCTAAGTTGTGAAGAGAAATCAGTCCAGATACTTGATCGCAAGATTCAAGTTTTACGAGGCAATAATATTGTTCTCGTCATGTAGTGGAACCATCACAGGATGGAAAATGCCACAAAGGAGATGAATGAAACGAATGACAAGTATCACAAGATAGAACACCAGATATGCAATTTCGAGGACGAAATTTTAATAAGGAGGGAGGAATGTAACACCCCGCTTTTTCCTAGCTAAATTTAGAGTAATTTTGAACTTAGAAGTCGGGAGGATTCACGCCGGATATAAAGAAAATAAATTTATTTTAATTCCAACAAAAGTAATTTACAAAAAGTATTTGTAAATTTAATTATTAAATTTATGTGCATTGCATATTTATTTAATTTAGCATTCAAGAAGTTTCACGAGATACTTATTTAGCGAACCCTAAAGTATTTATTACAGTCCCGATATTTTATCCTGAGGGATTTTATTAGTCCAATCAACACTCACACTTTACACTCTTTCCACCTACCCAATTTCTTTTCCAACCAACTACCCTATACCTGTCAAATTTCCTTTCCACCCACTCCCTATAATCCTCAAAGGTCTACACTTTATAGCTTTTGAGTAAAGCTTGTCTGCCATGTTCTTCTGCCAAAAGACTATAGTGCAGCCAATTTTCATTACTTCTCAATTCACGAAGTTCTCTCTTCCAAAAGAAAGGGGAACGAACTAGAATTTCAGAGCCTTAAACAGCTGCACATTTTTGGACCACACAAACCCAGATTCAGTGAGCTCCTCCTCAACACAATTATCACAAGGTTTCATTCTCTTCAAATTATAATACTTTGCAGTATTGGGTAAAGCATCTCCATTTATTTTCACAAACACACAAATCTCAGCAACGAAAACATTTAGCCTCTTGCATCCAAGAAATCACACACACCAAAGCATAATCATTCTATTTTCTGTAATACTCCACACTTTTACTGTTTTTACATGAAAGCATGATTCATTGAAAAGAAAAGAGAAAAGATTTCATTTTGAAGCTTTGAAATTTTTGTCTCCTGTCCTTGTGTGATGAGTCGAGAGGGAGGTGAGTTTCAGCCCGGTGGCTGCTCGACGCCGGCGACGCCACGGCGGCAAAGGCACCGCCTTTTTCCTCTTCCTGCCAACAAGAGAGAGAGAGAGAGGAGGAATTAGATTTTCAGATTCTGTATTTTGAGAGGAAGAGAAGGGAGATTTAGGGGTTTACCTGTGTGGGGCGGTGGCTGGTCGGAGCTGGTCTGAGCGGAGGGAGACAGGGGCGGCGTTGTCGTCGTCTGCCGGAGATAGAGAGGTGAGGCGTCGGAGTCGGCGGACGGTGGTGGTTAGCTCCCGCTGCTACGGCCGTCGGATCTGTGAACAAGCGAGAGATTTGAGAGAGAAACGATGGAGGTGGAGGGCTCAGCGGCGGACAGTGGCGGTCCTCGCTGCTGTCGACCTGAATCGAGAGGGAGGAGGTGCCGCTGTGCTCGGCCACTGTCAGAGAGAGAGAGAGAGGGAAGTGATGGGCGTCCGTTTTAGCGCGAGAGAAGGGAGAGCAGTTGAGGGAGAGGAGAGTCGGAGCGGCGCTCGTCGCCGGGAGTGGTGGCACGCGGCCGGAGGAATTCTGAGAGAGGGAGAGAGGCGAGCAGCGTGATATGAGAAAAGGGGAGAAGGTGCGTGACTGATATGAGAAAGGGGGGAGGAGAAATGGGCTTGAGTTGGGCTAGGGCTTAGTTTGAGATGTAGGGCTTGAGAATTTGGGCCGAGTGTTGGGCTTGGTTGTGGGCCGATTTTCTTTGTTTAATTTTCAGTTGGGCCTTTATTTTATTAAAACAGATGGGCCTTATTTAAATACCACTTGGGCCAATTTTTTTTAAGGAAAATGTTGGGCCTTAATTCAATTATTTAATAGATGGCCCTATTATTGTTTAATTAACTTGGGCTGCCCATTTTATAGTGGGCTGCGAAAATTTTTAAGAAAAAGGGGGAGGTCCTTGATTTAATTATTTTAAATGGGCTGCCCATTATTTATTAATTGGACTTATAGCAAGGTTTGAATAATTTTTATTTAAAGAATAATTTGCATAATAATATTATTATTATTATTATGTGCATATACGATTAAGCATGAGATGATTTGTATAATAATATTATATCATTATTATGTGCATATTTTAAGTAATTACTTACCATATGCTAAGTATGCATTTGCATCATGCAATAAAAGTATTTATGATTTAATTGGTTTTATTTATAAATCCAATTATTTAAGAAAATTGAGTAAGAATATTGTTGGTGTTCTTAACTCAAGAGAAATATTTTCAAGTATTTATTTATTAAATTTTGAAAATCCGGCTAAGTGAATCATAGAATGTTAAGCACTACACCATGACTTAAGATTAGATACAAGGAGACCTATTGAGAATAGATTTCTTGTAGGCTTCGAGCATCAGAAGGATTAGCACTGCTATTCCGATTCAGAGATAAGGTTAAACGACAGGCTTTGCCTATACAGGTGGGCATTACTTTTACTATACGTATATAGAGATCCCCTGCGTGTCGTAGGCCTCTTATACGAATATATGCATGAGATGATTTTAACTGTTAATTTCAGTTTATTATTATGCCCAAATGATAAATGACTCTTATGAAATGAAAATGACATGTTTATGAAATGAAATGAAATGTTTATGAAATGATTGACTGCCAAAAATGTTTATGTTTTTATATGTATCCTATCTGTGTTGGTTCGCCAACTTTAAAGGAAATCCAATTGGGATCCTATGCTAGACAAAGGTCGCTAGCTAGGGTTAACGTGTACACTTATGGAGACCGCGAGTCGCTTGCGACCGGTCTTGGCGTTCGTGGTAAGGAGGCCTCCTTCCCGGCGCGTGACAGAAAGGAACAGATATGGATCATATGAAGGAAAATGATCGGCCGATCGACTTTATGAAAATGAAAGAAATATTTTAGTAAGCACATGTCATTTAAGAAAACCCATGTGTGTTACTGTTATGGCAGTTCAATTTATATATGTATGCATGACTGTATTTTCGGCTATGTCCACTGAGTATTTTTATACTCAGCCCTGCATGTATTTCTAAATGTGCAGGTTGAGCAACTGATGGAATGGAATGATGTTGAGCGGGTGTTCCTTTGACATTTCAAGAAATGTAACCTTGAGTATACATCTTCATATGTATATCTCACACGTTTTCCGCTGCAAAACACTTTGATTAGGATAACTCTATGTTATGAAGTTGTGACACGTGTTATTGGGTAACCCACCTTAATCAGTTCTCCTTTATGTGTATGTGTTATAAGTATCCAAATGATCATATATGATCCTAGCTTTTTATTTATGAGTGACATTTCCATATACTTTAATGTTAAGTAATTGTCCATTTCCATTTCTTATTGTTCACCCCAAGTCATAACCCCGGTTAACCCGTCATTGGGATAGTGGGCTGTGACAATCTGAGACCGGCACTCCTGGCCGGTCAAATCACTCAGAGCACGAGGGCTGGGTATCTCTATGACAGAGTCGGACCCTGCCTGTGTAGCTTTTGAGGGGGCACCCTCAAGAAGATTCTCGAATGAGGAATCCTTATCCACAACCGCGGTAGGGGCAGCATGTTTCTTCCTCTTTCTTGGGGGTTGAGAAGAAGACGCTTGTAAATGCTGAAGTCCGGTGGGAATGGGGGTTTGACGGGGTTGTCCAGGGTAGAAGGACCCTGGATCCACATGCTGTGCGGACACGCTACCAGGAAAAGCTCAGAAAGTGCCCGGGCCATGGATTTGATGAAGGCACACTCGGGATAATGTTCTACAATGCCTGCGGGGATGCATATGGATACAGCTGCAGGTGGCTCGCTACTCCAGAAAAGCAGCTCTGACGCATGGAACATTATTGATAGTATGGCTTCTACGAGCTACCAATGGCCATCTGAATGAATACAATTGAAGAAGGTTGCAGCTGCGTCCAGTTCTGATCCTATGGCAGCAATGGTTACTCAACAGGTAGCGATGGCTACACATCAGGCAGCGATGGCTACACAGCTGGCAGAGCTGACTACAAAAATTAGTGAATTGAATGTTGGACGTCCTGAGCAAGCTGTGACAGACCCTTCAGGCATGGAAGATATAAGTTATATTAAGGGCAGAAACTATGGGAATTTCCAGCGAGGACAGCCAGGAATGTATAACAGAGGTCAGCAATATCAGCAGGGCCAGCAGCAGTTCCAGCCAGGAGGACGCCCGCATCCGAATGTTTCTTATGGCAACCCAAATAATGCTGTGCAACCTCCACCAGGATTTTCTGTTTCTAGTGGGGGAGTAATCAATGAGCCAAAGAAAGATTCAATGGAGGAGATGATGAAGCAAATGTTGGTGAAGGTCACCGGGATGGAGGCAAACTCGGCAAACATGGGAACCAAAATGTTCAGCATGGAGCAAAATTTTTCAGCACTTTCTAAGCAGGTGTAGATGTTAGAGAATCAAGTTGGTCAGATGGCTAACCAAGCAGCTGCACAGCACAAGCCGGGCCACTTTCCTAGCAACACTGAAATTAATCCCAAAAATCAGTGTAATGCAATCCATCTTCGAAGCGGGACTGAGTACCAGAATTTTCCAGAGCTGCAGAATGTCAAGGGAAAAGGCAAAGTAGTGGAGGACGACGATGATGACTTGGAGGAGCTTGCAGCGAAACAGCCGCCTTCCCCTAAGAAGGATTCGAGCTCTTCTGCTGTTAAGGAGCCTGTTCCTACCCCTTCGTTCCCTAGACCGGAGTACAAGCCTGTAGCTCCGTTTCCAGGGTGTCTGCTAAAGCCGAAGTTGGATGAGAAGATGGGCAAGTTTATGGAGATATTTTCAAAGTTACAAATCAATGTTCCATTACTTGATGCGCTGAGAGATATGCCGGGGTATGCTAAGTTCCTCAAGGATGCAGTTTCCAACAAAAAAAAGTTGGGGAAATATGAGACGATCAATTTATCAGAGGAGTGCAGTGCGGTATTACAGAAAAAGCTGCCGTTAAAGCAGAAAGATCCCGGTAGCTTTACCATCGCTTGTGTGATTGGAGGATAGAATTTCTCCCGTGCTCTTTGTGATTTAGGGGCTAGCATCAATTTGATGCCCCTATCTATTTTCAAATGATTGGAGATTGGAGAGATCAGGCCTACATCGATTGCTCTGCATATGGCAGATCGTTCCCTTACTTATCCAAAGGGAATTGTGGAGGATGTTCTTGTGCAGGTGGTGTTGGATTTGTATACTGAAAGCAAGAACGTTTTATGCCTGTATACAATGATTCCTGTGTTCACTATTTTATCTCCTATCTGATTGAGTTCATGATTGCATATGCATGTTCTTTATCTCTATATAAGTAGATTATATGGTGTGTTGTAGATCACAGAAGACAGTATAATTGGAATAACCTTAAGAGATATAATATAATTACAGCCGAAATAACTCTAGGACAAGTTATTGGTTTAGGCTGCGGTATAGATGGAAGTAGTTTGTCTTGACTACTTATCTATACTGGTACGTCATAACGTATTGATAGGACCACAGTAAGATGTATTCTTCTATCTGACTTAAGTGAAGAATCAAGGTCTCGGTAACTTATATGATCTTAATACTAATAAGATTTCAGATATATATGTTGATTCGCTTATCACTTTGAATTACTATGAGCGAGAGTTATATAGTAACTTGAGTACTCTGTATCTTGGGTGATAGCGGTTAATATATGATATTTGATTATCTGTATTAGTACTCGTATCCGATAGAGGTTAATGACATCCCCTTAAGGAGCTCAATAATGTTTATTGCGTTAAACCCTACAGGTTGATTAAGTTCAAGCGCAATAATAAGGTTTGAGTGGTACTACTTAAGGATTACAAAGAGATTAATTAATTAAGGCTGTCAGAGCTATAATTAATTAATGGATGTTGAATATTTTAAATACGAGGATTTAATAAGTCTAAATACAAGCCCCGACTCATCACCGGCAATAAAGGGGTAAGTCAATATTGGTTCTCTAGTGGAATGAACTGATATTTATAAATTAATTATGGTCTGGGCTGACCATAGATAAATTAATTTATTTGAGGCCCATCTTTATTCCTTGTATCTGGTCCCTGGACTGGCCCAATGTCTCCTAGCCCAAGTAGGGCTAGAAATTGCCCCCTACCATATTGGCGTGCCCTCTCTCTGTTCTGTATTGTATAATACAGCTGTCAGCTGTCAGCTCTCAGGAAATACATACTGATAATTATTAGGGTTTTGAGAGCAGTAAGGAGGCGCAGGAAACGTGTAGGGAGATTTCTAGCTTGGGACTTTCATAGCTCGTTGTCCATCCAATGGTGAAAGCTGAGCGGAATACAGTCGAGAAGAACAGAACTGGAGTCCTTTGACACGATCATCAACGACCTCTGCATCCGCTTCACAAGTAAGTATTTCCTAACACCTATGTGCAGCTGTTAAATTCATAGGAGCATGTTAAGATTAATCGTTGTATGATAAATTAATAATAACCAAGAAACGATCATCGGGCAAAGCGGAACGTTAATTCAATTTAATATTCCTTCAATTGGTATCAGAGCCCAGGATTATTTTCTTGGCTCTATTATTAATTTATGTACGATTAATAATGTGCGTTGTTTTTACTACTATTGTTCTTCGTGGTCTGTTGATTCGTGGAATACGTCGTTTGACGTTGTAATCATTTTGCACCACGAGAAAATCCGTGGTTAGATTAGGTTTTTCGAATTGTATTTGTTTTTCCTATGTAATCTGTAAAACTGAGAACGAGACAAGAACGACGAAGAATCAACGACGATGAACGGTGTAAGGAGGAGACGTGCGGGCGGCGTACGAGACCAGGCACATGGGGCTGCGGGCGCCGAGGGGCTGCGCGCGCGCGGATGCTAGCACGCCGTGCGCAGCGCGCCCAAGCAGACGCTGCGCGGCCGCTGCTGCTCTCGGTTCTGGATGTGCGCTGGTGACGAGGCGAGGCGGGCTGGGGCTGGGCGAACGACGGGGAAGCAGCCGGCAGGGGCCACGCCTGCGCGCCCGACGAGCGACGCGCTGCCGCTGTTGCCGCTACTGTTGCCGCCTGCTGAAGCTGCTGCCGCTGCTGTCGCCGTGTGCTGGAGCTGCTGAAGGCGCCGCCGCTGCTGAAGGCGCTGGACTGCTGCTGCTGTCGGACGCTGCTGGTGGGCTGCCGACTGGGCGGCTGCTCGCGCTAATGGCTGGCACGCCGGGCTGCTGCGGCGCCGGGCTGTTGCCGTGCGTGGGGACGGCTGCCTTGGGAGGTGGCGACGGCAGCTAGGGTTTCCAAACCCTAGCTGTGTGTCTCAAACCCTAATTCCAACGACGGGCCTAAAAGTGTTCGGGCCATGTTTAGTTTTTGGATTCTCTTTTCTATTTTAAATGTAATAGAATAGCTGTTGGGATTCCACGAATGGGTCACGAAGAATTTTAATTCTTTTTTCTGTTCTTTGCATGTCGTGGTGTTAATCCCTTATGCTCTTTACCTGCTTTTGTTCGTCTCTTCTTGTTAATATGCTTTATTAACTGCGCTTAGACAAGCATGATAGTAGGTTTATCATTTTCTTAAGCATGTTTTAGAATTCTACGAGCATGTTTTACATGTTGCGTTCTAGTGAAGCATGATTAGGATTTATGTGCTTGAGCATGTTCAAACCTTTTGAATTTTAAAAAGACTAAGCAGTTTTAATAATTTTAAGCAATTAAAATTATTTCTAGACCTCCACATGCAGTCTCTAGACAAAGTGATTGGCAATGTGAGTAAAACTCCACCCCACGTCGCTTACTTCATATTTGTTTCTCATAAGTTTGTCAGAAGAGGTTTCTATAAAAATATTTAAACCATTAAAGTAGTGGGAGTTATGCAGTAAACGTCCACCCCACGTGGCTTACTTGTGTAATTTTCACAAGTACTTTGGAGAATGGAATTAAATAAGATAACCAAGAAAATTAAATTGAAAGCGGCATGGTCCTAGTGAGTATGTCAATTTCGAGAATTTGATTTTCAAGGTTAAAATGTGGTCATTGCTTAGATATCATATCAAGTACAATGTACAACTCCCCAATGAGTCCCTTCTTGATGATGATATGATCTAGTTAAGGTGCCAACTATTAATTTCTTTTGTCAAAAGGTTAAGTTGACATGGAAATTAAATGACTAGGTGAATAGTCTGGTTGAGGAGTTTGTGTGTAAACGTCCACCCCACGTGGCTTTCACATGGAATTCTTTGAGCCGTTGGAGGTTTCATTAATATTGTTTTATCAAAAGGTTACAATATTATTGTTACGAACTATGTGTTTCATGTTCTTACATGTTTAAATTGTTTACTTTCAGATATGTCTATGTCTCCGATCATTAATATTCTAGCAAACAATCCTCTCATCGGTCCTAACTATACCGAATGGAAACGCCACATAATGTATATTCTTAACGCTGACGAGCACAGTTTTGTGCTTACTACTCCACGTCCTGCGCCCTTAACTGATCAGTCGACTGATGCGGAACGTGAGGCGCATAAGAGGTGGCACAAGTCGAATAATATGGCCAAGTGCTATATTATGATGACTATGTCGCAAACTTTGCAACTCCGGCATCAGGTCATGGATGACGCGGCTGGCATCATGTTAAATCTCTCTGAGGTTTATGGGGAGTCCGAAAGATCTGCCCGCTTTAACATAATGAGAGAAATCTTAGCATGTAAGATGAGCGATGGCAGTCCTGTGCACGATCATGTCATGCATATGATAAATTTGTTTGACAGGCTTGATCTGCTAGGAGGGGGTATCGAAGGCGAAGCCAAAGTCGATATCATCCTCAACACTCTCCCCAAATCTTATGAGAACTTCCGTCTCAATGTCGTTATGAGCAAGGCCAACTATACTCTTAATGAGTTGTTGAATGCTCTAGTTACGGCAGAGGGAGTCATGGGCACGCGGAAGGAGAAAGAGGTTCTTGTCGCTGCCAAAGGATCTGCTTCTTCGTCGAAAGGCGGGAAAAAGAAGTGGAAAGGTCCAAAGGGCAAGAATGACAACGAAGCTAGTATGAGTGGCAAAGCCAAAGTGGACGGCCCTACCGGCGGCGTGAAGAAGCCGACCGGAAAGGGAAAGTGCTTCAAGTGCGGCAAGACTTGGCATTGGAAGAAAGATTGTCCGATGCTCAAGGCAAAGGGACAAGGTACGTCACAAGTTCTAGTAACTAAGACATGTTTAGCTTCATTTTCTACTCATTCATGGGTAGTGGATACGGGGGCAACTGATCATGTTTGTTACACCTTGCAGGGCTTCAAGCCGACAAGGCAGCTGGAAAGTGATGAGATCACCATCTCCATGGGCAATGCGTCGAAGGTCGCAGCTGTTGCTATTGGAGATTTGTCTTTATGTTTTGGTGATGACATTTTAGTTTTGAGAGATATTTTATATGTGCCGGAGTTTCGGCGGAACATAATTTATGTTTCAAAATTGTTTTTGGATGGATATTCTGTTACTTTTGATAGGGGTGTCTCTATCATGAAAAAGAACATGACTATTTGTTCTGGAATTTTGAACAACTCTCTCTATACTATTACATGTCCAATTAAAAATTTTGTCCATGTTGCATCTACATCACAAATTTGTCCTAATCCGAATAAGAGGAAGTATTATTCTCATGAACAATATACGCATGCGTGGCACCTAAGGTTAGGCCACATCAATCTAAATAGGATCCAAAGGCTCGTTTCAAATGGAGTCTTGAAAGACTTTCAAGCTGTTCCATTTAGAACCTGTGAATCCTGTATAGAAGGAAAGATGACGGCAAGGCCTTTTAAGACCAAGGGGAATAGGGCCTCGCGTGTGTTAGAATTGATTCATTCTGACTTGTGTGGACCGATGTCCATAAAAGCTTGTGGAGGGTATGAGTATTTCATCACTTTCATTGACGATTACTCAAGATTTGGGTATATTTACCTACTTCAACGCAAGTCTGAATGCTTTGAGAAATTCAAAGAATTCAAGGCAGAAGTGGAGAAGAGAAGGGGTAAATCTATCAAGTCATTGCGGTCTGATCGCGGTGGCGAATACCTCGGAAACGAGTTCTTGCAATACTTGTCAGAATGTGGGATTACATCCTAATTGACTGCACCGGGTACTCCCCAACAGAATGGTGTAGCAGAGAGAAGAAACAGAACTCTTATGGAAATGGTACGATCAATGATGAGTTATGCATCATTGCCTATTTCGTTTTGGGGATATGCCTTGGAAACAGCGGTTTATCTGCTAAATAGGGTACCGTCCAAATCGGTTCCTAAAACTCCTATCGAATTATGGTCAGGGCGTCAGCCCAGCTTGAACCATATAAAGGTATGGGGTTGTCCTGCGTACGTGCTAGACAAGGAAGCGAAGAAATTGGAACCTAGATGCGAGTTAATGTTGTTTATAGGATACCCTAAGGAAACGAAAGGTGGTTATTTTTATAATCCTAAGGATCAGAAAGTGGTTGTTAGCACCAACTCACGATTCTTGGAATAGCATTATATAAATGAACCTAAGTCAAGGTCTGAGATTGTCCTTTAAGAAATCGAAGGCAATGGACAGGCGATTCCATCACCCCAGCCAAGTGTGCAAGTGAATGCACCACAGGATACTGCACGAACCATTGTCACAGCTGTACCACCACCGCTTCGTCGTAGTGGGAGGGTTGTAGTTCAACCCGATCGATTTATATTCTTGGGAGAGTCTTCGGATCTTCTTCCTGCTGATGAACAAAAGGACATCGACCCTGATAACTTTAGACAAGCAATGAAAGATACAGATGCAGATTCTTGGTACAACGCCATGGTTTCTGAAATAGAATCCATGACTGCTATGGATGTATACGAGAAAACTGAACTACCTGATGGCTTCGAAGCTATAGGTAGTAGGTGGGTATACAAGAGAAAGCGAGATTCGGATAGCGAAGTCATAGCTTTTAAAGCTAGACTGGTGGCGAAAGGTTATACCCAGGAACAGGGTATAGATTACGATGAAACTTTTTCGCCGGTTGCCATGCTTAAGTCTATCTGAATACTCCTTGCCATAGCAGCCCACATGAACCTTGAGGTTTGGCAAATGGATGTTAAAACCGCTTTTCTAAACGGTTTCCTTGAAGAAGGAAGAGACATCTATATGCAGCAACCCGAAGGGTTTGTGAAAAAGGGCGAAGAGCATCTTGTATGGAAGCTGAAGAAGTCCATTTATGGACTTAAGCAAGCTTCGAGGTCATGGAACAAGCGTTTTGACGAGGTCATTAAATCCTATGGATTTACTCGTTGTGAAAACAAAAGTTGCGTATACCGTTTAGATGCCAATGGCGACGTGGTTTTTCTTGCACTTTATGTAGATGATATCCTCCTCATTGGCAACAATGTTGAGCTATTATCGGACATAAAGAAGTGGTTATCCGAACAGTTTCAAATGAAGGACTTAGGAGATGCAGCGTACATCCTGGGGATCAAAGTTGTCCGTGATCGCCAGAAAAGGATGTTGAGCTTATCTCAAGCGTCCTACATTGATACTGTGATTGCTCGTTTTAGCATGCAAAATGCCAAGAAAGGCTTGCTACCTTTCAGACATGGCATTCCTCTGTCTAAGGACATGTGTCCTAAGACACCTAGTGAGGTTGAGGAAATGAGGAAGATACCTTATGCTTCCGCCGTAGGTAGCCTCATGTATGCAATGCTTTGCACGAGACCTGATATTTTCTATGTCGTTGGCATGGTTGCAAGATATCAGTCGAACCCTGGACCAGGACACTGGACTGTGGTAAAGCATATTCTCAAGTACCTGAAGAGGACTCGAGATTATAGGCTAGTTTACCAATCAGACAGCCTATCTCCTTTGGGTTACACCGATTCAGATTTCCAGGCTAACCGGGATGAGAAGAGATCTACCTCTGGCTATGTGTTTACCTTGGGAGGTGGAGCCGTATCATGGCGGAGTGCAAAGCAGAAATGTATTGCAGACTCCACCATGGAAGCCGAATATGTAGCTGCTTCTAAAGCTGCTAAGGAGGCTGTATGGTTCCGGAACTACCTCTTGGATCTAGTAGTGTGATGCGTCTTCGACTTTTGGGCCATTTGGCCCTATTTTTCTCTTTATTTGTGTCAATTCAGGTCTGTCCAGGGGGAAAACAAAGTTGTGGAGGAAGGGAGATCAGTAGAGCGGAAATTGGGAAATGCGATCAGAATGGGCATTACCGAGCCCAGATTGCTAAGTCATGTTTACCAGCATGGAGCTTCGGCCAACAAGTACCTCTCCAGTTCAACTTGGGGCATGGGAACCTGGAGCAACCCACCTGGTATGAGCCACACCGAAAAGAGCAATCCGTCTGATCGTTACCATGAGAAGCAGACAGCCAGAGCCATAAAAGGAAGGTCAATCTCGGAGATATCGAAGAAGCAAGTGGAAGATGGAAGAAGAAACTGGAAGGATCGAAAGAATGAGAAAGGTTGACTAAGCTTGCAGCTGGACGCCATCTTCAATCGGATCAATCAAAGATCGAGCTAATTAAGGAAAGAAGATCCCGGCGAAGATTTGGAGCTGGCACAGCTAGGGTTAGACCTCAACCATTCGGTAGTATAAAAGACTAATGGTGTGCAGCGTGCACAAGCTTCTTAGCACTTGAAACTCTTGTTTTTACTTTAGTTATCACTTTAGTTCGCCGTGTGTGGCATCCAAAACAATTTACATTTCAGTACTTTTTCCTATTCCGTTGTGTTTTTGCTTTTGAACAAGATCGAAGGCTTGAAGCCTAGGTATTATTTATCTAATCCAGTATTTCTTTTCATTCTGTCATGTGTTCAATCTATTTTACATTTATGAATTCTGTTATGTGTGAGTAATTCCTTAGGTGAGGTTTTAGGGGTGGAAGTAATTGTTGTTAACATGTAAACATTCGTGAGGCATTTGTTCTTTCGGTTGAATCTCGTAGTTCCGGAAGGATCTGTTCAAAACCATGGGTAGTAGGGGCCTAACGGGTGATCTCCGTTCGGTAAAACGTTGTCCGTGTCAAGCAAAGGCCAGGGTGTACCAAGGTACAACAATCGGTATGCCCAAGACCGAGTAGCTGAGCAGCGTCAACAAAAGGCGTTGTAGATCCGGAAGGTGGGGAAAGGATTGATGGGATACACTGTCCTTCCTCAGTCTTGGGCTTCTCTAGAGACTATCCATCAACTATGATGAGGCATAAAGCCATGGTTATCAAACGAGGAAAGCAATCTCGGCGCCGTAGCATGTCTATGACTGGTCGGCTGACAAAGCTGGAAATGGTTGTGTCCAGAAGGCATGTGTCACTCAAAGCACTGAGTTGGGGATCTCGGGAGAGAAGGTTGGTGAGGGCCATACTTGGTGAGTAACGGGTATGGCTACGATCTAATGAGAAGTGAAGCACTGCCTTGTGACCGGGGATTGTGTGACCTTCGGACCGAGTGACCACAATGAGATCAACCATCCTATATGTGAAGTACAACCCCTTGAAACGCCCCAATGTCTTTGGGCCACGCCTTGGGTTTGTATGGATCATAGACGGATCATCAGTGTGCCTATGACCGAAACTAATGTTAACAACAGTTATGACCTAACCGAATAACCTCACCCCCTTGTTATTATTGATTTTGTTTATTTCTTGTGCTGAGTATACAGATTGAGAATTGTGACACCTCAGTTTGTCGTTGGAGAACAAAGTGGTTCCTCACTCCCTGTGGGATTCGACCCTACGCTTACCGCTAAGACTAAGTTCTTATTGTGAGAAGTAGGAGCGTGTACTGTCTGTACTGGGCATACACATGTATTTTGTCCGCACCGCACGACGGGTGTGTGTCAAAATTGGCGCCGTTGTCAGGGAGTGACGCGCAGCAATTTTGTTCTCTCCTCACTCCATTTTCCGCTACTGGTGTACGCGTGGAACTCGTAGAGCTGTAAGAGCATTGGTGTTTGATCCTGATATTGATCGTACAGAAAGACGATTGCGCGCAGGAGCACGAATAGCGAGATGCGAAGCTATGGCTGAGGCTGAACAAGCAGAAGCCGTACCGGAGCAGACCCTCCGACAGTTGGCATACCCAACTAACCTCAACCTGAGGCCGAACGGAATCACCCTACCCGCAAATCCGTTCGCACCTCGTCGGTATGACATGAAGCCCTCATTGCTTCAGATCTTACCGAAGTTCAATGGATACCCAGGAGATGACCCTCATACCCATCTCCAAGATTTCGAGATGACAATCATGCACCAATCAACTGATGAGCAGCAAGAGTATGTCAAGTTGATACTCTTCCCTTTTACCTTCGTCGACAACGCAAGAAGATGGCTGTATGACCTGCCCGAAGGCAGTGTAACTACATGGGCACAACTGCAACATGCCTTCTTGGAAGAGTTCTTCCCAGCAGCACGAGTGGAGCGGATGAGATGGGATATCCGCAGCATCAGACAAGATGGGCTAGAATCCTTCTATGAATACTGGACGAGATTCAAGAGAATGTTAAGCAATTGTCCTCATCACCAGATCTCTCCAAAAGATCAGGTGGAGAGTTTTGTACAGACTAGGGGGGAGTAGCTGATGAGGACTAGAATACTCATCAGCGCTGTACTTAGCAATACAGGAACATCTTACTTGATTACTATTACTGTTATCATTATTCTTATTGAACGAGGCCAACCAGCGCAGGTTTAATTGAAGACCTTAGATACTAAAGGGACTCGCCAGCGCAGACTACGGGATTTGGCGGCGCAGATTAAGGGACTCGCCAGCGCAGACTACGGGACTTGGCGGCGCAGACTACCCAGGTTACTCGGCAGCACAGACTCGCCTGTGTATCTCAAGGGAACTGCTCAACATGGGCAACGAAGGACATCACAGATGAGTCAAGTCAAGATTAAAGTGTAGTAAGGCATTAAAGGGCCTAAGTTCAATTATTAGAGTTCATGGGCCTTAGGCCTTTAGGGCTCATTCTCACATCTATAAATAGAAGGTTAGCTTTAGCATTAATCATGATGGTTGCTCACTTGTAATATGTAATTCTCTCAAAATATAGTAAAAACAACGAAGAACTCCCGTGGACGTAGATCATTTATGATCGAACCACGTACATCTTGTCTCGTTTATCATTTTATAATTAGGGTAAAGTTTCTTGTTTCATCAACTGGCGCCGTCTGTGGGAAATTGAGCTTAAGGCGTGAGTTTCGAGGAACATTCTTCTCGATTTTCGGAATTTCCAGATTCGGATTTACTGTTCATCGATTGTTACTGTTCATCGGAGAAGATACTGTTCATAAAAAAAATTCAAAAGGAGAAGAAGGGGAGAAATTGGTCCCAAATTCAAAAATGAAGATTAGGGGTTGAGTTCGATTTCTAGTTTCCGATTTCCAGCTTCCAGATTTCGATGGGAGGGGAGCAAATCGGCAACAACCTCAAAAGATTCATCACCACAGCAAATCGGCAACAACCGCAACAAATCATCTCCAATCGGAAAAAATCCTAAGACCGAAGAAGGGGAAAATTGGGATTTATTTTTGCTGACGATCTGTTCTGCCAATTTCTTGTATCCAGATTGGGGAAGGCAGATATTTATTCTTCTAAATCCAATCTGGTGGATCGAGGAAATCACAAGGCCGGCCACTAAGGGCCATATCGGGGAATACAAATATATTTTCATCAAAGGACCGCTTAATCTCGGTTCTAGCTCTTTCTCTCTCCAAAAGGGTGGTTTTCTCCCCATACTGTTCTCTCCAGATCGATGGGCAACACCCGTCACCGCTGCCTCGTCTGAGCTGAGAAGATTAGGGAAAATTTCGAGCCGAGTTCTCGAAAAATATCGCCCCAAATCCACTAAACCCTCAGTCCTATTCTCAATTTCTGATATATTTTAGGGATCCTGATTTTTTCTATTTCGTTTGCTTATTGTGCTTACAATCGTTGATGATCTTGTTTAAATTCTTATGCGAGGGTATGTGTACACTCGCGGGAATTAAGGAGAGGAGGAGGACAACGTTCCATCATCGCGAGAAAGGGGGAAGTAGCTAACAATTTCTAGCGAACAACATTGACCACCTCAGTGCAGTCCACAATGATTTCGCCCTCAAGCATCACGAGCGGGAACCCCAATCGAAAGCCACAACATCAGGGTGGTTCAGCGGCGCAGCCAACGCTGCCCCTTGCCCTCGCCGCGGTTCAGCGGCGCAGCCAACGCTGCCCCTTTGCCCTCGCCGCGGTTCAGCGGCACAGCCAACGCTGCTCCTTGCCCTCGCCGCGGTTCAGCGTGAAGGAATATTAAATTGAATTAACGTTCCACTTGCCCGATGATCGTTTCTTGGAATATTATTAATTTATCATACAACGATTAATCCTAACATGCTCCTATGAATTTAACAGCTGCACGTTGGAGTTCAGAAATACCTGAAGAATTCCTAAGAATTCGTCAATCTGTCGCTGAACAGGTCAGCCAACTTCAACGCTCCGTTTGACCCATCAAACGACCTCCAATCGTATTTTGTGCAGAAATACGACTTCTTCGTCTTCGAAAGAGCTTTCAGTGGCCGCCTGACTCGTCTGAATCGGAGTTCTGTGGAGGAAGTTATGGCCGTTTTACGGAGACTGCCAGAGCTTGGTTTCCTGCGAAAATCTGACTCCAGCTCTGATCTTCTCGACTGTGTCCCGCTCAATTCCCAACGTTGGATGGACAACGAGCTATGGAAATTCCCAAGACAGAATGGCTACACACGTTTCCTGCGCCTCCCTCTGCTCTCAAAACCCTAATTTTTATCAGTGTATTTTCCTGAGAGCTGACAGCTGTATTTAATAATACAGAAAAGGGGAGGAGGCGCCACTTTCTTAGTGAGGGCCGAAAATTCTGTCTTCTTGGGCTAGGAGACATTGGGCCAGCCCAGGGACCAGATACAAGGAATAAAGATGGGCCTCAAATAAATTAATTTATCCATGGTCAGCCCAGACCATAATTAATTTATAAATATCAGTTCATTCCACTAGAGAACCGATACTGACTTACCCCTTTATTGCCGGTGATGAGTCGGGGCTTGTATTTAGACTTATTAAATCTCCGTATTTAAAATATCCGACATCCATTAATTAATTAGAGCTCTGACAGCTTAAATTAATTAATCTCTTAATAATTCCTTAAGCAGTACCACTCAAACTTTATTATTATGCCTGAACTTAATCAACCTGCAGGGTTTAGCGTAATAAACCTTATTGAGCTCCTTAAGGGGATGTCATTATCCTATACCGGATACGGGTACTAATACAGATAATCAAATATCATATATTAACCGCTATCACCCAAGATACAGAGTACTCGAGTTAGTATATAACTTTCACCCATAGTAAGTCAAAGTGATATACGAGTTAACATATATATCTGAATACTTATTAGTATTAAGATTTATAAGTCACCGAGATCTTGATTCTTCACTTAAGTCAGATAGAATAATACATCTCAAACTGTGGTCCTATCAATACGTAATGACGTACCAGTATAGACAAGTAGCCAAGACAAACTACTTCCATCTATACTGCAGCCTAAACCAATAACTTGTCCTAGAGTTATTTCGGCTGTGATCATATTATATCTCTTAAGGTTATTCCAATTATATGGTCTTCTGTGATCTACAACACACCATATAATCTACTTATACAGAGATAAAGAACATACATATGCAATCATGAACACAATCAGATAGGAGATAAGAATAGTGAAAACAGGAATCATTGTATACAAGCATAAAGTTCTTGCTTTCAGTATACAAATCCAACAATCTCCCACTTATACTAAAGCAAAACTTTTAGTATACAATGTGTCTAAAAACTAGCTATTACAAAAACTTCACTTCATCTCTCCCACTTATACTGAAAGTTTTTCTCTAAGTGGGTGGCATCAACCGCAATCCCATCCCTCGAGCATGCTTCTCATAGGTCTTTTGCGGTAAGCTTTTCGTGAAAGGATCAGCTAGGTTCTCCAATGTATCAATCTTTTCTACTAGCACATCTCCTCTGTTTACGATTTCTCGTATGATGTGGTACTTTCTCTCTATGTGTTTTGACGCCTTGTGGCTCCTGGGTTCCTTTGAATTTGCCACTGCACCCGAGTTATCACAATAAATTATGATACTCTTAGGCAAATTAGGGACCACTCCTAGATCCAAGAGGTAGTTCCGGAACCATACAGCCTCTTTAGCAGCTTCCGAGGCAGCTACATACTCGGCTTCCATGGTGGAGTCTGCAATGCACTTCTGCTTTGCACTCCGCCACGATACGGCTCCACCTCCCAAGGTAAACACATAACCAGAGGTAGATCTCTTCTCATCCCGGTCAGCCTGGAAATCCAAATCGGTGTAACCCAAAGGAAATAAACTGTCTGACTGGTAAACTAGCCTATAATCTCGAGTCCGTTTCAGGTACTTGAGAATATGCTTTACCGCAGTCCAGTGTCCTGGTCCAGGGTTCAACTGATATCTTGCAACCATGCCAACGACATAGCAAATATCAGGTCTCGTGCATAGCATCGCATACATGAGGCTACCTACGGCGGAAGCATAGGGTATCTTCCTCATCTCCTCAACCTCACTAGGCGTCTTAGGACACATGTCCTTAGACAGAGGAATGCCATGTCTAAAAGGTAGCAAGCCTTTCTTGGCATTTTGCATGCTAAAACGAGCAATCACAGTATCAATGTAAGACGCTTGAGATAAGCTCAACATCCTTTTCTGGCGATCACGAACGACCTTGATCCCCAGGATGTACGCTGCATCTCCTAAGTCTTTCATTTGAAACTGTTCGGATAACCACTTCTTTATGTCCGGTAATAGCTCAACATTGTTGCCAATGAGGAGGATATCATCTACATAAAGTGCAAGAAAAACCACGTCGCCATTGGCATCTAAACGGTATACGCAACTTTCGTTTTCACAACGAGTAAATCCATAGGATTTAATGACCTCGTCAAAACGCTTGTTCCATGACCTCGAAGCTTGCTTAAGTCCATAAATGGCCTTCTTCAGCTTCCATACAAGATGCTCTTCGCCCTTTTTCACAAACCCTTCGGGTTGCTGCATATAGATGTCTCTTCCTTCTTCAAGGAAACCGTTTAGAAAAGCGGTTTTAACATCCATTTGCCAAACCTCAAGGTTCATGTGGGCTGCTATGGCAAGGAGTATTCAGATAGACTTAAGCATGGCAACCGGCGAAAAAGTTTCATCGTAATCTATACCCTGTTCCTGGGTATAACCTTTCGCCACCAGTCTAGCTTTAAAAGCTATGACTTCGCTATCCGAATCTCGCTTTCTCTTGTATACCCACCTACTACCTATAGCTTCGAAGCCATCAGGTAGTTCAGTTTTCTCGTATACATCCATAGCAGTCATGGATTCTATTTCAGAAACCATGGCGTTGTACCAAGAATCTGCATCTGTATCTTTCATTGCTTGTCTAAAGTTATCAGGGTCGATGTCCTTTTGTTCATCAGCAGGAAGAAGATCCGAAGACTCTCCCAAGAATATAAATCGATCGGGTTGAACTACAACCCTCCCACTACGACGAAGCGGTGGTGGTACAGCTGTGACAATGGTTCGTGCAGTATCCTGTGGTGCATTCACTTGCACACTTGGCTGGGGTGATGGAATCGCCTGTCCATTGCCTTCGATTTCTTGAAGGACAATCTCGGACCTTGACTTAGGTTCATTTATAATCCTATTCCAAGAATCGTGAGTTGGTGCTAACAACCACTTTCTGATCCTTAGGATTATAAAAATAAGCACCTTTCGTTTCCTTAGGATATCCTACAAACAGCATTAATTCGCACCTGGGTTCCAATTTCTTCGCTTCCTTGTCAAGCACGTATGCAGGACAACCCCATACCTTTATATGGTTCAAACTGGGCTGACGCCCTGACCATAACTCGATAGGGGTTTTAGGAACCGATTTGGACGGTACCCTATTTAGCAAATAAACCGCTGTTTCCAAGGCATATCCCCAAAATGAAATAGGCAAAGATGCATAACTCATCATTGATCGTACCATTTCCATAAGAGTTCTGTTTCTTCTCTCTGCTACACCATTCTGTTGGGGAGTACCCGGTGCAGTCCATTGGGATGTAATCCCACATTCTGATAAGTACTGTAAGAATTCGTTTCCGAGGTATTCGCCACCGCGATCAGACCGCAATGACTTGATAGATTTACCCCTTCTCTTCTCCACTTCTGCCTTGAATTCTTTGAATTTCTCAAAGCATTCAGACTTGCGTTGAAGTAGGTAAATATACCAATATCTTGAGTAATCGTCAATGAAAGTGACGAAGTACTCATACCCTCCACGAGCTCTAGTGGACATCGGTCCACACAAGTCAGAGTGAATCAATTCTAACACATGCGAGGCCCTATTCCCCTTGGCCTTAAAAGGCCTTGCCGTCATCTTTCCCTCTATACAGGATTCGCAGGTTCTAAATGGAACAGCTTGAAAGTCTTTCAAGACTCCATTTGAAACGAGCCTTTGGATCCTATTTAGATTGATGTGGCCTAATCTTAGGTGCCACGCATGCGTATATTGTTCATGAGAATAATACTTCCTCTTATTCGGATTTGGAAGGATTTGTGATGTAGATGCAACATGGACAGAGTTGTTAATTGGACATGTAATAGTATAGAGAGAGTTGTTCAAAATTCCAGAACAAATAGTCTTGTTATCTCTCATGATAGAAACACCCCTATCAAAAATAACAGAATATCCATTCAAAAACAATTTTGAAACAAAAATAATGTTCCGCCGAAAATCCGGCACATACAAAATATCTCTCAAAACTAAAATGGCATCACCAAAACATAAAGATAAATCTCCAATAGCAACAGCTGCGACCTTCGACGCATTGCCCATGGAGATGGTGATCTCATCACTTGCTAGCTCCCTTGTTGGGTTGAACCCCTGCAAGGTGTAACAAACATGGTCAGTTGCCCCCGTATCCACTACCCACGAATGAGTAGAAAACGAAGCTAAACATGTTTCTGTTACCAAAACTTGTGACGTACCTTGTCCCTTTGCCTTGAGCAATGGACAATCTTTCTTCCAATGCCCAACCTTGCCGCACTTGAAGCACTTTCCCTTGGCCGTTGGCTTGTTCACGCCGCCGGTAGGGCCATCAACTTTGGCTTTACCGCTCCCACTAGCCTCATGGTCATGCTTGCCCTTTGGACCTTTCCACTTCTTTTTCCCGCCTTTCGACGAAGAAGTAGATCCCTTGGCAGCAACAAGGACCTCTTTCCCATTGCGCGTGCCCATGACTCCCTCCGCCGAAACTAGAGCATTCAGTAACTCATTGAGAGTATAGTTGGCCTTGCTCATAACGACGTTGAGTCGGAAGTTCTCATAGGTTTTGGGGAGAGTGTTGAGGATGATATCGACCTTGGCTTCGCCTTCGATACCCCCTCCTAGCAGATCAAGCCTGTCAAACAAATTTGTCATATGCATGACATGATCGTGCACCGAGCTGCCCTCGCTCATTTTACAAGATAAGATTTCTCTCATCAAGTTAAAACGAGCAGACCTCTCGGACTCCCCATAAACCTCCTTGAGGTTTAACATGATTTCAGCCGCGTCATTCATGACCTGATGCTGGAGTTGCAAAGTTTGTGACATAGTCATCATAATATAGCACTTGGCCATATTATTTGACTTGTGCCACCTTTTATGCGTTTCTCGTTCCGCATCAGTGGACTCATCAGTTAAGGGCGCGGGACGTGGAGTAGTAAGCACAAAACTGTGCTCATCAGCGTCAAGAATATACATAATATGGCGTTTCCATTCGGTGTAATTTGGACCGATGAGAGGATTGTTTGCTAGAATGTTAATAATTGGAGACATAGACATATCTGAAAGTAAACAAGTAAACATGTAAGAACATGAAAAAACATATAGTTCGTAACAATAATATTGTAACCTTTTGATAAAACAATATTAGTGAAACCTCCAACGGCTCAAGGAATTCCATGTGTAAGCCACGTGGGGTGGACAGTTACACACGAACTCCTCAACCAGACTATTTACCTAGTCATTTAATTTCTATCCATGTCAACTTAACCTTTTGACAAAAGAAATTAATAGTTGGCACCTTGACTAGACCATATCATCATCAAGAAGGGACTCCGTGGGGGAGTTGTACATTGTACTTGATATGATATCTAAGCAATAACCACATTTTAACCTTGAAAATTAAATTCTCGAAATTAACATACTCACGCGGACCATGTCGCTTTCAATTTAATTTTCTTGGTTATCTTATTTAATACCATTCTCCAAAGTACTTATGAAAATTACACAAGTAAGCCACGTGGGGTGGACCGTTACTGCATAACTCCCACTACTTCAATGGTTTAAATATTTTTTATAGAAACCTCTTCTGACAAACTTATGAGAAACAGATATGAAGTAAGCCACGTGGGGTGGACCGTTACTCATATTGCTAATCACTTTGTCTAGAGACCGCATGTGGAGGTCTAAAATAATTTTTAATTACTATAAAAATTATTAAACAGCTTAGTCTTTTTCTTTCAAAAGGTTTGTTCATGCTCAACACATAAACCTAAACATGCTTCTCTAGAACGCAACATGTAAAACATGCTCGCAGGATTCTAAAACATATTTAGGAAAACGATAAACCTACTAGCATGCTCGTCTAAGCGCAATTAATAAACAAATATTAACAAGCAAAGACGTGCAAAAGCAGGTAAAGAGCATAAGGGATTAACAACCACGACATGCAAAGAACAGTAATAAAAGAATTAAAATTCTTCGTGACCCATTCGTGGAAACCCAACATCTATTCTATTTTAAAAGAAAATAAAATAAATGAAAAAATGGACAATAAAATGCCCAAAACCGCCTAAATAGGCTGAAAAACCGAACAACCCAGCACTTGTTTGGGCCCAAAATGCGTGGCCCAGCCGCCCAGGCCCGTCCAGCAGCTTCCAAAACCGAGTAGCAGCCCAAAGACCCAAAGAAGCAACCCAGCCGCAAGCCCAAACCTTCTCTGGCCCAGACCCGCGAACTGTACCCGGATCCGCGAACCAGACCCGGATCTGCATCTCCTCTGACCCGCCTGCACCTTCCATTGCTAGGGTTTCGAAACCCTTTCGCGCCGCCTAGGCTTTTCTGCTGCCAAGAGCGGCGCCGCTGGCAGCTTCTCAGATCACCCACACGCAATGACGCCTCCGCACGCCGCCTCCGCCCTGGGAAACCGCCGCCAGCGAGATGGGGTGGAGGTGGAGCGCGATTAAATCACAGCTGCTCTCCTGCCGGCGACGTCTTCAGCCATCGCTGCTGCTCCGGTGAGCTTCCACCCGACACCAGCGTTGCAGCGCCGCGACTTCCCTCTGTCGCCGCACCCTCCGTCCGCACGCTCTGGCAGTCGAGCCAGTAAGGAACGCCGGAGCGTCCCCCAACCGCAGACGCTGAGAACGATTCAGCCACAGAACAGCAGTGCAGCGCGAGAGGGTGCCTCGAAACAGATCTGAGCCTGGCCCTGTCACACCGAACGCGGCTGTCCTTCACCGGACACGGTGGTGTTACGCCGGACAGCAGTCCCGGTGCCGGTCGTGTTCTTCGTTTCGTTCTTCATAATTACATATTACAACAGGAAAAACGAATACAATTCGAAAATCTAATCTAACCACGGATTTTCTCGTGGTAGAAAAACAATTACAACGTCAAAACGACATATCCCACGAATCAACAAGCCACGAAGAACAACAGCAGTAAAAACAACGCACATTATTAATCGTACATAAATTAATAATAGAGCCAAGAAATTAATCCTGGGCTCTGATACCAATTGAAGGAATATTAAATTGAATTAACGTTCCACTTGCCCGATGATCGTTTCTTGGAATATTATTAATTTATCATACAACGATTAATCCTAACATGCTCCTATGAATTTAACAGCTGCACGTTGGAGTTCAGAAATACCTGAAGAATTCCTAAGAATTCGTCAATCTGTCGCTGAACAGGTCAGCCAACTTCAACGCTCCGTTTGACCCATCAAACGACCTCCAATCGTATTTTGTGCAGAAATACGACTTCTTCGTCTTCGAAAGAGCTTTCCGTGGCCGCCTGATTCGTCTGAATCGGAGTTCTGTGGAGGAAGTTATGGCCGTTTTACGGAGACTGCCAGAGCTTGGTTTCCTCCGAAAATCTGACTCCAGCTCTGATCTTCTCGACTGTGTCCCGCTCAATTCCCAACGTTGGATGGACAACGAGCTATGGAAATTCCCAAGACAGAATGGCTACACACGTTTCATGCGCCTCCCTCTGCTCTCAAAACCCTAATTTTTATCAGTGTATTTTCCTGAGAGCTGACAGCTGTATTTAATAATACAGAAAAGGGGAGGAGGCGCCACTTTCTTAGTGAGGGCCGAAAATTCTGTCTTCTTGGGCTAGGAGACATTGGGCCAGCCCAGGGACCAGATACAAGGAATAAAGATGGGCCTCAAATAAATTAATTTATCCATGGTCAGCCCAGACCATAATTAATTTATAAATATCAGTTCATTCCACTAGAGAACCGATACTGACTTACCCCTTTATTGCCGGTGATGAGTCGGGGCTTGTATTTAGACTTATTAAATCTCCGTATTTAAAATATCCGACATCCATTAATTAATTAGAGCTCTGACAGCTTAAATTAATTAATCTCTTAATAATTCCTTAAGCAGTACCACTCAAACTTTATTATTACGCCTGAACTTAATCAACCTGCAGGGTTTAGCGTAATAAACCTTATTGAGCTCCTTAAGGGGATGTCATTATCCTATACCGGATACGGGTACTAATACAGATAATCAAATATCATATATTAACCGCTATCACCCAAGATACAGAGTACTCGAGTTAGTATATAACTTTCACCCATAGTAAGTCAAAGTGATATACGAGTTAACATATATATCTGAATACTTATTAGTATTAAGATTTATAAGTCACCGAGATCTTGATTCTTCACTTAAGTCAGATAGAAGAATACATCTCAAACTGTGGTCCTATCAATACGTAATGACGTACCAGTATAGACAAGTAGCCAAGACAAACTACTTCCATCTATACTGCAGCCTAAACCAATAACTTGTCCTAGAGTTATTTCGGCTGTGATCATATTATATCTCTTAAGGTTATTCCAATTATATGGTCTTCTGTGATCTACAACACACCATATAATCTACTTATACAGAGATAAAGAACATACATATGCAATCATGAACACAATCAGATAGGAGATAAGAATAGTGAAAACAGGAATCATTGTATACAAGCATAAAGTTCTTGCTTTCAGTATACAAATCCAACACAGCGGCGCAGCCAGTGCTGCCTCTTTCCCTCGCCGCTGTTCAGCAGAGCAGCGCAGCGGCCTCTTTCCCTCGTCGCGGCTCAACAGCGCAGCACTTCAGCTGCGCAGCCAACTTTGGCTCATCCATGAAAATCACCCGAAATATCCACCGCCTTTCTCTCGTGGAAATCGGAAAATGACTCGTCGACCATGGGCAGGGGAAGATCCCCAATTCTCTTACTCAATACGTATTTGTTAGCAATTTCATACAAATCTTGACAAAGCTTAATATTTCTTTGTACTTCTCTGTGTTTCAAAGCAAAGCAGATCACCAGTATTTTTCTACGATCGAAGTCCGGCGAGCATCGCCGCCGCTCTTGAGTGCCCATTGCGAGAAATTTCAAATTCCTCCAATTGGAATCCTGCATCGAAGCTCGGGTTCGTCCTTCTCCTCTGGTAGCTGCGCAGCCAGCTCGGGCACGCTCTTATCTTCTACGGTTACTCAGCTGCGCAGCCAGCTCGGGCACGCTCATTTTATTTCTAATTATGTTCTGATCTTGCCCTGCTTCTTGTGATTTGCTTGAGACTGCTGCTGTTGGGACTAATCGACATATGAACATTTGCATTTCTTGTCCTTTGCCTTCTTGATCATGTTTCGAAAGCAGTCTACTATGATTGATTGTTTCTAAGGAAAATCCAGATGCTATAAGTATATGACAATTCTTCTTGATGTCTTTTGAATTCACATGTTGGGTAAACTGCCGTTTCTAATCTTGGATTCACATGTCGGCATTTATTTGCTTTAAACTAGATGAAGTTACATATACTTCCCAGGTAGCATATACAAAGTGTTCATGCATGAATTACTTGATCCCATAATCAAGGGCGCATCAAGGGGCCGATTACTGGTTCGGATATGGGAATTCTTGAAAAATCATTAGAATCTGTGGCATAATTAGCTCTGTTATTTGGTTATGTTTTGGGGTGCAGAGAGAACACCAAATGATTATGCACTTTGCTCATGCTTGCTAATGATGCTTACCTGAATATTTTATTATCTTGATGGGATATTCTTCATGCTTATATGAATGATTTATGGGATTGATTAGCTTTGGGATAATTAAAACAACGTGAGACTTCGCCTAAGTTTGACTGATAAACTGCGGTTATTATTGCATAGATTTCAGGATTAATAGTGTATTTTCATTGCGACTTGATTGATTCTAAGAATGGGACATAGCACGATACGAGTCACATTGTTGAAAAGGCTTGCACTACATTCGATTTCCTATGAAGTTGAACTTGATCACGTTATTCGAACTCAATATGTTTCATGTTGAACTGAATCCTCAAAATCTTGTTTGCTTGTCTTGCTAATCTCTTGTGATTTTGCTATTTTTGGGCGCGAGGCATCAGTGGATAACACCATCCACAACTGGACCATTGACGAGAATTCAAGGTGCTCAGCGGAGCTTGCCGTCTCCAAAGTCTCCCCTGCTCTGTGGAGCTTCGATGGGTACTCGCTAGTCAGGTGCTTCAAACCAGATTTGCAACAAGGGCCCAGAGTTGATAGAGCTTCAATAGAGTTGCCTATTCATTGCCATCAGCTCCAGTTCTTAGCAATGAATCATCGGGCCGCCTCTCTCCTTTGTTCTTGTTCAGCAGCGCAGCCAACTCTGGCCGCCTCTCTCCTTTGTTCTTGACCAGCCAGCGTTGGACAGAAGACAGTCCTCAATTTTTGGTTCTGTACTTCTTCAAGCCTGAGTAACTAGTTTTGCTCGGGGATGGAATATTACTGCTGTCGCTTGTTAAGCTTTGCATTGCGTCTCTGATATGTTCTTGTTGTGTATCTTATATCTATTGTTGGGGATTCTGGGCTGGATGCTGTGAAGTTGCTATTTTTATCAGAGTGGAATATATTCCAGTCATTATCTTGACCTGCACAGATTACATTCGGATTGGTTGGCATGCACTCTACATAGGCTTATGTCTACCTTTCATTTTTTTTAACATCCCTTGCTGATTGCTGTTGCAAGCTGACTTGCTGGAAGAAGTGAATATGTCGACAGGACATGACATGACAATGGCTTTCTTTCGTGTTATCTGCTCTTCTCAGCTTTTGATTTGCAGCCCTAGTCAAGTTATATAAGTTCTTTTGGTGTCTTCGTCTCCAATGCCTTTTGAATTTATAATTACTGCTGCTTATG